>NC_134366.1:167377778-167736039 GCF_035582795.1 Mycteria americana
CCAACCATCCTGGAGATCCCTAAGATAAAATCCCAGCTCTCTCTCAGTTTGAACCACTGTCTAAGATGGCCTCAACCTGACAGATGGCCTAGGGGCATGGTTCTGCCCTCCACTGTGGGTCTGGTATGTACAGAGGAGTGCGTCCTTACCCAGAGGCTTACGTAGTGCCGTAAGTATGCTTGGACCGTGTCTACCAAACACTGGAAGAAGGTCCTCACAGAAGACGACTAGAAGGGACAGTGTTATGCCTCCCATCTAAGTGTTACATAGTAGCTCACCAAGGATCAAGAAGACCATGGTCTGGGGGAATTTGCATTCTTAACGTTACCTTCTGTCCTGGTTTTGGTTGGGATAGAGTTAATTTTCTTCCTAGTAGCTGATAGAGTGCTGTGTTTTGGATTTAGGATGAGAATAATGTTGATAACACACTGGTGTTTTAGTTGCTGCTAAGTAATATTTGCACTAGTCAAGGACTTTTCAGCTTCCCATGCTCTGCCAGGTGCACAAGAAGCTGGGAGGGCGCACAGCCAGGACAGCTGACCCAAACTGGCCAAAGGGCTATTCCATACCATGTGGCATCATGCTCAGTATAGAAACTGGGGGGAGTTGGCCAAGGAACAGAAATCGCTGCTTGGGGAGAGGCTGGGCATCAGTGGGTGGTGAGCAATTGCATTGTGCATCACTTGGTTTGTACATCCTTTTATCATTATTATTATTATTATTATTATTATTATTATTATTATTTTCTCTTCCTCTGCTGTCCTATTAAACTGTCTTCATCTCAACCCACGGGTTTTACTTGTTTTTTCCTGATTCTCTCCCCCATCCTGGGGGGTGGGGTGGGGGGAGAGTGAGCGAGCGGCTGTGTGGTGCTTAGTTGCTGACTGGGTTTAAACCATGACACCTTCTGAGAAAGGTGCTTTCACTCAATGGCCCTGGCCCCTGCTGCAAGGACTGCTTGCCTTTGGGTATGGTACTAGAAGCTGAAATTGGAACTGAAAGCTCCCTACTCCCACCAGAGTAGAAGAGCAGTTTAATCATCAGGAGAGGGGCTAGGACACATAAACGCACAAGAGTGCGCAAGAGGCATAGTCACACTTGTAATCTGTCTGATCTGAACCCTTATGTCATGTAAATGTTTAACCCATGTAGTGCTTAGAGGTCTTGATGTTACCCCAGGCAAAAAGGTAGAAGTTTATCACCAAAGTATAACATGAGATGCAGGTTTTTTCTTTTCCATCTGTCTAGTTTTTTTGCTTTGCTTTTTCCCCAATAATAGTTTTGTCCCTAAATCATGACAGGGGGATTAGGGAGCATTGCAAGGCATGAATTCACAGAAGAAACTCCACTGAGGATTGCTAAGAAGGCAAAGAGTTTAAGCCTTCCCCTTAAAGCATCCTATTGGCTAAGTTTAAGAGCTCTCTGCACAGCCCATGGACCTCTATGACTCCTGGCCCTGGATGTCTAACAATACCCATGCCTTGTATGAAGCCTGAACACCAAGAAATGCATTAAGGCGGAAGGTGCCTTATAGACAGGTACCCAAATATTCAGCACTGTGATAATCAAGTTCCCCTTTCTGAACCCAGCCACCTTTTCCATAATCTTAGCCAGAGCCAAGAAGTAGCACTGCTTCCTTCAGTAAGATAAAATAATAGTTGTGACTGGAATAGGTCCCTAAGAAATGATGCTGTTCTCTTTCCAGACAGCCACAAGATCTGTATTTAAATTCAGGCTGTGATGGTGGGTAGAAAGCCATATGCATTTAACCACTTTCATTTATAAAAGTCAGAAAGAGGTAGATTAATTGCTCTTGATCACAGATTGTGTTTCAAAGGTCTTGAGAGGGGGGATGTTTGTGCATTTGCATCTCAAGATGGTGGGAAGGTCTTTGTTTCACCTGAGTGATTTAGTGATATCCAGGAAGAAGATATGAGCAAAGCCAACTCTTGATTCTCAAATCAAGAGAGTGTGGCTCTATGGCAAGGGGTAGGTTGCACTCGGAGTGGGAGAGAAGCACAGTCACCAGGTCTTTATCTCTGACCTATACAATTTTGAGTTTCTCTTCCTCTCTTCTGTCTCACTGAAAGATCTGTATTCTGTAGCAGTCATGGAAAGAGCCTTTCTTTTGGCCCTTGCCCATGCTTAAGCTACTCAAGAGGAGAAGAAAGAGGAGGTCTTGATCTAAGAGGTTTGAGAACAACCGAGTTGGATGCATCAGGTTTAATCAAAATGTTTAATCAAAAATCTCAAGGTATCATTCTATTGATTTCACTGGGCATGGGATCAGACCCGATCTGAAATAATGAACTAGGACTCCCAGGATAAATTGTCCTACTATTTTTTCCAGAATTTTTGCAGGATTTTAAGAGGATTAAGGGAAGGTGACCCAGAAAGCCTAGTAAAGAAGAGAATATTGTTGTGCAAGGAAAGATAAAACAGAAGCACATCCATCAGTTGAGTATGGTTTAATTAGATGAAAAGCAAGATGTATTGGCAATCATTTAAAAAATACTGTGCGCATTGGGGGATGAGGAGGTAATTTAGAAACCCCTTGTTTGCAAATGCAAATGCAAGAAAAAAAAGGGTATGCAAGCAAAGCTCTGTGCTACATTCAGAAACTTACAAGTAATCCAAATTTGTGTTAGAAATCATGATACTGAGATAATCCTTATATTTGAAAAATGCAATACTCTTAGAAGAGGTTGAAATTTAAAGATCTATTATTTACTAATGAGAATGAAAATGTAAGAGCTCTTGAATATTAAAGAGCTGAGAGAAGTCTGGGAATGAAAGAGATCTTAGTTGTATGATAAATCAGTATTATTATACCTTACATTTCTTGTGATATGATACAGGAATTGGGAAATAAGTTCCCTAAAGGAAGTGGCATATAATTAGTAGGATGTGGTAGGAAGTTTAATTACATAGGTCTACAGTGACTTTCTTCCATGGAAGGTGAAATTACTGGTGTGTTTTGTGAAAGGAATATAGGAACTTTTCTTAATTTCCTCAGTTTATTAACAAAAAAGGTTGGGGAATTATTAAAAAAAAGAGACTCTTCTCAGGAATTTACATTCAAGTTTTAGGATCTGTCTGTTCCTGAGTTAGAAGAAAAAGATGTGCAGAAAAAGCAAGGGAGACTTATTAAAAAGGATTAAAGTTTATTTTTTAAACTGAGTATATTAATGAAAGGTCACGACATCAGTATGAATAATTCATTCCTAAGAGATCTGCCATTTCATCTGGCATGAAAAGCCCCATTGCACAGCCAAGCCTCTCCCAAGTGTGCTCAACATATGGGACAACAGTTCAAAATGTTCATAAAAAATATTTCTACTGAAGAGATGCCCTTTTGGTCTACCATCACTGCTGTGATAGTGGGGTTTCATCGCTTGTCTTACAGAGATCAAATAGCTAGAACTTGTTAAGAAAAAGAATATTCTTCTAGACTCCGATATCTGAGTGCAATTAACATCCAAGTTTCTATTTCAATAGAGCACTTCAATTACAGAGAAATTTTATATAGTGTGATATGAAGAGTTTCTACCCACATTTGGGAGTGCTAGAAGGTCAGGGCTGTATGATGAGAAAAAAAATTATGACAAAATCTGATGCAAAGGTTGCAGTCAAAGGCAGCTAAAATGGAGGTGTGAAGCCACCCTTGGGCCGTCTACCTTAACTTTCTGGTTACAATGGAGAGCGATTATTCATCCCTGGGTTTTCAGAGAAGAAAGGTCTCTGGCAGAGGCAGAAAAGGACTGAATGAAAGTAATTGAGCAAAAGAGTGAACTGGAGCTCTGCAGGAAGACTGTTCAGCTCAAGGAAATTTCTACAGACAGAGATCTTCAGGCGTCCTGCCTCCATCGCAATGCGAGGGTACAGTACGCTGCCTCCTTTCTTCCCACTGTGATACAACGGCTGACTGTCAGCAGACAACTTTCCTTTTCGGCAGCATATGCTTTGCTTCAGTTGATTTTTCTGACTAGTAGCCTGCAAACACAGCGGATGCTTATGTTCACAGTGGGATTTTAAGCTTCCTACTTCCAATCCATTAAGCATGGTCTGTGACAATGTGCGCACCACATCTTATACAAATACGTGTAATCCATCAAACAATTCAAAAAAGTAGAACTCTTCAAAGTTTGTATAACTGACTTATAAACTCTGTTCACTTTGTGGAATACGCACAGAAGGCAAGTTAACTGAACAGTTGAAAGCACACCATCAATTACGTATGAATCAAAGCAGGCGTGGATGTACAAAAACAAACAACCCCCCCTCCCCCAAAAACAGAGATGGGGATTATACTTGAAAGCAGTAGAGCATCCAATAGTATGTTGCAGGTTATGGCATCGGTTCTAAAGTATTGGAATTAATGTTCTTTGGGATAAAGGGGATTCAGCAATTTTTCATTATCATTAATCTCCCAAAAGCATGTCTAAGAGAAAAATAGCAGCCAGTAGCTAATTAGACATCTGTTTTAAAAAAACAAAATTCATGTTGTGTTTTTTTTCTATGGAATTAATACATGTGAAATGTGCCAGACAGCAAGGGCTGGAGATGGACGCTCTCTATTCGCAGAGCAAATGCAGCCCCATGTGTGCCTGTGCCAGGCTAGGACAGTGGTTTAGCCTTCCCCCAGTATGACCCTTTCCAAAAAAAAAAAAGATTCATTTTAGGATCCTCTCCTAAAAATAAAGTGTGGTCTTAAAACCCTTTTCAGAAGAGCAGCCACAACTTGAGGTAGCACGTATGTGTACTACTGCCTTTATCTGCAAATGTAGAAGTAAACTGGCAGTGACATACTCTGAAGTCTGCTATTTCCCAAGCCTGCTAATTCCCAGCCACGTTATTTTCTAAAAGGCTGTTCCTTTTAAAGAAACTAGCTCTCCTCCCTCCTAGATGAATGATCTAATTCATAGGTTTGTGGTCCCAAAGGTTTCCGACCAAAACATCTGAAATCTCGAAATGTTTGGCAGATCAATGTGCACATCAGCAAGTTTTTAACTGCAGATGCTGTGAAGTCAATATTGCTTCATGGAGCAGGTTGTGGAGGTCTCACTTATCACAGCCACCACTGCTGGGAACCTCTATAGCACCAAAAGCACTGATCCTAGATGGACACTTCCCAGGCCTCTGCATTCACAAGAAACCACTATATACCCACCACATTTCTTGGGAATGGGACACACCACCCTATCTCTGCCTATCCTACCCATCAGAAGCCTTAATCTCTCCATTCAACCAGTCACACGTGTGTTACTATAAAAGACAAAAAACCCTACTCTATTCCTCTTTCATACAAACATAAGCACAAAACGGAACAGCTCTGTCAAGTTGACTTTTTCTACTACATAGCAAGAGCACGGCTGTTGCCTGCCCCAAGGAGTTTATTGTCTAAGGGTCACACCTGAGATCTAAGGGTGACGCCTCTGATGTAAGAGTGAGAGAGACATCTAAGTAAGTAAGGTGTTTTCTTTAGGCTGTACTACACCAACATAAGAATTATCATCTCACTATATAAAAATGCCTGTATTTGTGTATATAATTTATTTTTATATATATATTTAAACAAATTGGGAAAAATATCTGAAAATCAGGTTTTTTTATTTGCTCGAGCCTGGACAATGTAAAAGAATCATTGGGTTAATTAGTATGCCCCAAAAGTCATTAGTATCACCTCCAATAAACTGTGAGGCATTCATATATCTGTATGCCAAAGATATTTGATGACTTTATTTCAAGAAGCTGCAACGAGAAAAGTTAGAGAAATTACTTATGAGATCAAAACTTGAAATATAAGCTTCATACCCAGGAGGTAACACTAATCAAAGCATGATAATTATCAGTTTGATTCTGCAAAGTCTTAATTGTCCCCTAGTCTATGTCAGTTCTGCAGGATCTGCTGAGCATCTTACAGAACTGAAATCCTCTTGAACAGCATAACTACGCAGGGACTGATTTTGCCATCCTTGTTGCTGATTTCAGTGGCACTGTTTGTGAAGTAAGGTGGTGGTGTGAATGAGCTACTTATGGTGCTTGTTTTAGATAAAGGAACATCTGAAAGAGATTCGGGCATAATTTTGCATTAAGGTTGTTTGCACGTACCATGGAAATTGCTCTAAAGATCATCTGTAGTAGGCAATCTCATCTTCATAGAAACTGCTCGAAGGTATCTTTCTGCAATTCACGTTGTAATTTTCTTTGATCTTTATTTTCTTTTTCCCTAGAGTGGATTGCCAAAGACAGATATACCTGTTAAAATATGCTAAGAAAAATGTAACTTGAATGAGGACACTTACCTCTCTGAATGCAACACTGGTAGGATAACACATTGAAAATCACTGATTGCCCTATTTTCCCTATTCTTCAAAATGACTAAAAGCCTTGTCAATGACAAACTACTGAGCTTGACCTTAAAATTTGTTAGATGAAAATAAGAAACCCCCTTACAAAACTTGCTCCACGATATTATTTTTCAAGCAATGGGAGGCACAGTTTTGCCACAAGTAGCATAAATATGATCGGATAATTTGCTGTCCTGGGGTTATACATAAGATGAAGTTTGCTTTTAAAACCTTGGCACCCGTTATCTTTAGCTATTAATCTTGAAATTAAAAAAAGTAAATCCAACATTGCATCACAAATTTAGTGGCTGCAAAAACTTTTTGCACCAATAATTCATAGATTCTAACAGACGAGGACTGGACAGGACTGTTTGATCAGTTAGTTTGACCTTAATCTACTATCAGGCACCTTTCACTCTTTTACATCTATGCTGAGCTCAGTAAGTTACCTAACCAGTAACTTCCCGGAAATTTCCCATTCTTGATTTAAAGACATCACAGCTGGAAAATCTTTGCAATCTACTCCAGCGGCCAACTGGATTTGCTGATCAAAGTTTATTTTCACTATGGATTTCCTTGACATCCGTTCCCAGCTATTAGGCTACCTGAGGGGAACCAAAGTTAAATTATCCTCTGTAGATGATGGAGGCAGAAACACCATCATGCCCCCACTCTGTCATATTGAAAATGGGGGCATGAACCCAATATTCCTATTGAGTAGAAAAATGCCTTACCCAGAAGGCAGTATCCAGAGAAGGTGATGTAATGCTCCCTATTCAGCCTGTTGTTACAGGTACATTCACATAAAAAAGGCACAAAAATTGTTTCAATTACTATAGCATAATTCAGACCAAGTCTGCTAGTTTCTAAGCCATAAGTACTGGGCTGAGACTGTATCAGGCATTCTCTGTGGCCCTTATCTAAACAATCAGCTCAGAACCACATAAGGACTGAGGTGCAGAGGTGCCAAAGAGGGTGTCATTGCTGTCCCTTGCTGGGGAGCATGCAGAAACTTGCTCAAGGGCCACTTAAAAGCAGTGACAATCTGTTCAGGGACAGCAGTAGGTCCTTCTTCTGGGAGTCAGGGTCCATCATTAGAAACAGTGGTCCCTCTCTCTTCTGGTTGTGAAGGTTTAAAGATGCTTTTAGACTAGCTGTGCTTTGGCCGATGCTATGGAGAACAGCAGCCTTTCAAGGGAAGTAGCACTGCAAAATCCACCTCCAAGGTAGCACCGTGGTCACTTCAACAGAGACGATAGAGAAGCAGCCCAAGGTGGAGGCACAGAGTGCCAGAAAACATCACTCAGAACCAACGCAAAATGAGAGCAAACCTCACTCAGCTCCCTGAGATCGACTGGGCTTCACTTCAAGTCCACTGATTTCAATTAGTACCCTGGAACTAATTTCTCCTCTGATCTTCAGCGCACCTGAGCTGCTTTGCTGGTTTATTGGCCCCCTCTCCTTTGACCGTAATTTTTTCTGGCTGCAGGCCAGAGGCAACATTAAGCACCTGATTTTCCAAATTTAATTATAGTGTTTAAATAATGATATAGAGCATTGATTCCATTTACACACAATGGCACAAACCAGCTTTAAGTATTTAACACCTAGGGCACTTCCCATCTCACCTCTCTCTGTTTAATCACCTTCTGTCAATTGGAAAAATCCCTAAGAGGCTGGTCTGCTTTATACTGTTAGAGAAACTGGATACCCCAGGCATTACAGCAGCTTTTATTTAGTGTTTTATGTCCTGGAGAGAAAGATTTGCTTGAAATGAAGTAGATGGTGTATTTGAATCTTTATATTGCACACCTACAACTCACTCTGAAACTGCTTGGGTACTGGCCCAGTCTGACCTGAGTTTATAACCGGTGCATTTATAAACTCTTTTTGCTGGTGTGGCTGCACAAAAGGACTCTGAGGTGGCGTTAGGTGGGTCTTTGCAGAGAAATTAATGTCCAGCAGGCTCAGAGTGTGTCTGACGCAGGGCAGTCGTGTTTCGCCGTACCAGGGGAGAGCCCCATCCGGAGTGCCGGTTCCTGAGTGCATTGCACCCTCGCAGCCCCGGGATACTGCCTGTAGATGTCTGCTGTGGGCAGCTGGTGAGGTGCTCTTGGTCCCCAGGTCCTGCGAGGCCATGGGAGTGCTGCATCCTGGGCAGCTGCTCTGGGAGCTGAGCTAGCCTAGGACAAGCTAGCCATTCGCTGCTTTCCGAGCATTTCCATCTAACTCCAGCAAAAAGCCATCCCAGAGCTATAGAGAACAGCAATGCTACAGTACACCTATGCCACAGAGTTTACACACACCTATGCCACACCTATGCCACCTATGCCTCTGGTTTAATGAGGCTAAGCAGGACATTTGCTACTGCACTTGCGCTTTCCCCTAAGGCTCTGGCCAGCTGAAATTCACTTGTCATCGTCATGTTTCTTTACAACATCAGTAAATCCATCCCTCCCTCTCTACCCTGGCACCAAATCGCACTGCATGCAGCGGCAGGTCCTCTACTCGTTCTTCCTCCTCATCTCTGCCTGATGCTTGTATATAGTCACTCCTAAAGGTCATCCACACAGAGGGCCTTTCTCTGCCATACGTTTCTCCTCGCTGCTGTTGGCATCTTGCTTTCTGTGCCTTGCCAGTGCTCATGCACCCAGGGAAGCAGAAGGACACTGCCTCGGGTCTGGCCATGTGGATAGCTCAGGGGAAAGTTTGGTTTGAGCCTTCTGCCCCTGAAGTCCATGGCAAAGGTCTCTTTGATATGGACACAGCAGGGTTGTACTTGCATTTTCTCCATGTGCCAGTGCTGCCAATGAGAGGTTGGGAGGAAAGGGAAGTGCGGGGACTAGGAGGGGAAGGCAGATACT
This sequence comes from Mycteria americana, assembly GCF_035582795.1. Lineage (NCBI taxonomy): Eukaryota > Metazoa > Chordata > Aves > Ciconiiformes > Ciconiidae > Mycteria > Mycteria americana. The sequence continues at coordinate 167,386,993 of NC_134366.1, forward strand.
AATGTATTTAAATTTATGGCTTTCCCTTCTTGGGACTGAAATCACAGTGTTTCTAGCCCAAGTTTCCCATACTGACTTGACTAAACAATGCCCTTCTTGTTCTCTGTGCCACATTTGTTCAGCCGCTCTCCTAGGGGAGGCTAATTTTGCAGCTTCCTTGAACTGATTAAGAGCAGCTTTACATTAATAACAGTGTCCTCTTGACAGCTCTTAATGCTGATTTGCTATGCTGCTGCGGCAGCAGTCCCAACACCTTATCCAGCAGTCATAAGTGGTGGAGCTGCAAATCCCCACTGCCGACTGCAGCCGAGAAACATCCCATCCCTGGTGCCTTGCCTGGTCCCACCAGCCCAGCAGGAGACAGGTCTCTTCCCTCATCCTTTGCAGTTGCTAATAATGTTGATGCTGCCCTGACAGCCCAGTGCAGGGCTCATTGCACCCACCTGGGAGAGGTTTTCCTCCCTGCTTGCTATTCCATCCACCACCTGTGAGCGTTTGCTGCCACAGAGCTTTGTAATCCATCTGATTTGCTCATCTGCCCCCCAGGGAAGAGATTTACTCACTGCAAATATCTCTTCTTTCTGTCCTTACCTCCTCCAAGATCCACTAGTGTTTCCCATCACTCAGGGAATGTGCCATCAAGCTGCACACTGCTCAAGATCTCGTTTGGCTTTCCTTGCAACAACCCTCATGCTTTTATTTAATTCTTTCAAATATCTGAAAGTTTGCTATTAGCCTTAATGGTTCCTAATGGTTTCTTCTACCTAGCTAGTGCCCGGTGCTCCCTTTGACTTGGCGGTAGGAGCAGAGAGGGCTGCGGAGCTGCTTGGACGTGATCACGTCCCCTTTTTCGGAAGTTTCGCTCCCCACATGAGGGCAAGGAAATTCCTATCAGATCCAACCGCTCATTTTTCTGTTGAAAATGCCTTAGCAGACCCTCTCTGAAATATGTTCAATTATATCAGTCTGGTGTAGGTTATTCAACTGCCTCTATCCTTTTTCCTGAGTTTCTCTGTTATCTAAGACACCATTTACTGGAATTACAGTTCTATGTCTAAGATGAGACAGGTCCTCCTAGATCTGCCTTTTTTGCGCCATCACATCTTCATCACAGCTCTGGAATAAGCCATGGAGTCTAAGTGCTGAAATTGTGTCTAAATTCCATATACCACGCTATATCTTAGGTGCCAAAAATACCTTCTTGTTGATGTGATATTTTCCTCCTCTGAACCTGAACTCCCATTTTCCTTTTTACTAGTTGGTTGCTGGTTTTCACACCAGAAAGATTTGGAGGTGGTAAAGTAGTTTATGAGGTGATTTTTTCTATACAACTACTTGCATTTGCAAAAAGGCTTTTAATTCTCAAAAATAAATATTAGTAGAAAGGTGGTGGGGAAAGCCATAATCTCAGCTTGCTTCGTAGCCTTATTCACCTCCTTATGCACCTCCTTTCTAAGAATAACAACTCTTTTTTTTTTACTTCTTTTTTTTTTTAAACTAGAGCTTCATATTGATGCTGTCACTCTTCTTATGCAATTACTTTCAGAACAAAGGAGGTGTAAAATGTTCCCATTTCACTTAAGGGCATTTCATATTCACGTAGCACTCAGATGTGTATGGCCACACTCTCTGGAGAATCTCGGGCAAATGCCCACTCCTTCTCCTGCTTCCCAGGGCAGCTTTCCAACCTGAATTGATGGAGGGCTGTCACAGGGAGCCTGAGGTGTGAACAAGCCCTTCATCTCAATGGAGCCTTGAATCATAAGATTAATGTAGGTGGAGGAAAAAAACTTTTCCCAAAAGGCTTAAGCATGCTCACATCATTTGTAAATGCAATTACTGTAATGGTATGCTCCGCTCGGGATAATGTAATTTGCATGAGCAAGTGGTCTATATTTAGTTTAAAGCGAGACTGTTTATTGAGTGTAATATGAGGCTCAAACTTTACAGATGAAGACTACGGACCATGGCTAAAACTTGTAATTGTCCTTTTTCTCTGAGTGCGTTTGACATCTCTGCCTTACATGGAGTATATTCTGCTTGGGCAAATGAAGAAAATCACAGGGCTCCAATTCCATGGGGCAACCTGCAGCGTGTGAGTTAAAGCTGCATACTGCAATTTTTCACAAGGTTTTTGCTGGAAAACTTCTCCAGAATATAAAATAGTAGAAAACATCAGACTCATCTATTAGCTTTGAAAAATAGAAGGCACAGACACAGCAAATGAAAACTGGAATATGTGCATACGTGCAAGGCCTCCAGAGGAAAAGGCATGGAGGACTGCTGAGAATCAAATGAGGTTCAGGAAAGATCTGATAGAAATTTGTGCTCTTGGGAGGAGGGGAGGGAGACATATGTTGAGGAAACTTGCATTCTGTTTGGGGAAAATTATATTTTTCTCCTTCATCCCTCTTCTTTCCTCCAGGCCCCACATGCATTCATTTCCCCTGGCTTGTGTTGAATAGGAATTGGCACAAGAGGTCACTTCCCCAGCTCTTTTCTCTTGCAGTGTCCTCCTTACATTGAAGGGGTGGTTTTGGTTGGAGCAGGAGCTTATGCACATGGTCTCTGTATGGGCTTTCTCTGCTGGAGAAATTTGCTCCTTGGGCTGGTTACAGAGAGGGCTTGCAAGTGAGACAAAGGTGGGATTTTCTCCTCTTTCATTTTTAAGATTCCTTTTTTTTACATTACAAAAAGGAAAAACTGATTTGCTTCTAAATGCATGAAGCTTTTTATTATTGTTGTTATTTCAAATTCATTTTGTGGAGGTTCCCAAATTTCATATGCGGTTATTTTTATGTCCAGATAGAGCCCCTGGGTTTTACAGTGTAAGTGATGACACAACTAGCTAGAGTAGCAGGCACAGCAACATGGAAAGCCAGAATAAAAACAAAAGGCTATGGAGGCTGCATTCATAAAACAAAATGAGGCGATAAACCAAAAAGAATCATTCTCAGAAGCTGGTTATTTCATTTCTGATGGCATCAGCTCCCACAAAACAGCAAAAAAATATAGACAGATGTAATCTTTTGCTACATAAGGTTTGTCAGATAATAAAATATAAGTACTGCCACCCTCTCTGGAATTGTTGGCTTTATTTGAGGGACCTGGGGAAAAAATGTCCTTCCTGGGAAATATTTAAAACAGAAGCAATTTGCTATTGTAGAGAAACTAGTAATAATCACTTTGTTTCTCAGTTTTTCAGGGCACTCTAGTGACTAGTGAATTTTGCTTTAATTCAGTAACAAAAAAATCCCTCATGTGGGAGGACAAGAGACCTGAGACCAGAGATGAAAGGTGTTCTACTCCATGGTTTTGATGTGGACAATTGCAGTTTTTCCAAACACAAAGTTCAAAACAAGATGCCCGGTTTTAACTGATCATTTGTTAGTGACATAAATCACAATCTTTGGATCTAGATCTAATGCTCAAATTCTGAATTGTTCAGAACAGTGGTTAAACGATATTCCATTTTTGCTGCTTTACCACACATACACACACAACAAAAAAAAACAACCAAAAAAACCAAAACCCTTTTTGAACTGTTTACTTCAGTCAGACCGACAAGATTAGAAGCAGACGCTTGCAATGATACCACAGTATTCTGCTATGTTTTGGTTTTTTCATTTATAATGCTTAGGCCACAGAAAAAGAAACTCATTAGAGTTATTATTGCACATAAAATGAAAAAAAGTCTCCTTTATGTGAATTTATGTTCTATATTAACCCAGATTGTTTAGAGTAGTGAATAAGCTTCACAGAGCAGCTTGAAGGTAAATGGACAGTGAGGCACTTTGGTAAAAAGTTGTAGTGGGTGGCAGGGTTAGTCGCCACTAACTGGGACTGCGAAGTCACCAGCCTTGGCCCGCTTAACCAGGAGAACTGTAAAGTTCATGAAGAAAGAAGAGGACCTCATAAGCTGCTAGGGCTGAAAGCTTTTCTGATTTAATTACTTAAAACCATAACAGTGAATTGTTAATGGAACGTCAGTTTTGTTCTCTTCTGCAGAGGTGTCTTATTCTGCCCATACTGCCATATCACTGACCACCTTCTCACCTCCTGGCATTGCACTGATGTGCCTGGCTCATGGCACATGTCACGCATGGCTCATTTTTCTCTTGGTTTCCAGAGAAGGTCGGTGTGAGAGTCTCAGTGCTATGGTTGCATGTTTTTAATGTCTGTTGTTCTTATAAAGAGTTATGAAAATGGAAGAAGTTAGAAAAATGGAAGAAATAGGTGTTGGAAATATCCCTTTGAGTCTTGGGGGAATTAGCTGCTTTTTGGGCTAACTTTATTATGACTGAGAAGCAGAACTGTTGATCACATTTCTAGAATGGGAATTATTTAAAACAGTAAGGGCACCACTCAGAAATGCTTGTGCCAGGCTGCCATGTTCCTTGATGATGAGAAACAAGACTTAGGCGTCAGAGAGGCTAGAACAGGTCTGAGGATGCCAAGGTAGCCCACCCCACCGCAGAGGCCACTGTGGTGTCCTGCAGTAACAGGAGTTTCCATAGGCTGGCAAGCAGACAGTGGTCATCTAAGTGGAAAGTAATGTAAGTCTGGTTAACCGGTTTCAGATCATCGTATGTTAAGAAGGGATCACAGAATCACAGAATCACAGAATCGTATAGGTTGGAAAAGACCTTTAAGATCATCGAGTCCAACCATAAACCTAACACTGCCAAAACCACCACTACACCATGTCTCTAAGCACCTCATCCAAACGTCCTTTAAATACCTCCAGGGATGGCGACTCAACCACTTCCCTGGGCAGCCTGTTCCAATGCTTGATAACCCTTTCAGTGAAGAAAAATTTCCTAATATCCAGTCTAAACCTCCCCTGGCGCAACTTGAGGCCATTTCCTCTCATCCTATCACTTGTTACCTGGGAGAAGAGACCGACACCCACCTCTCTACAACCTCCTTGCAGGTAGTTGTAGAGAGCAATAAGGTCTCCCCTCAGCCTCCTTTTCTCCAGGCTAAACAGTCCCAGCTCCCTCAGACACTCCTCATAAGACTTCTGCTCCAGACCCTTCACCAGCTTCGTTGCCCTTCTCTGGACATGCTCCAGCACCTCAATGTCCCTCTTGTAGTGGGGGGCCCAAAACTGAACACTGAAACTGTATTCGAGGTGCAGCCTCACCAGTGCCGAGTACAGGGGCACAATCACTTCCCTAGTCCTGCTGGCCACGCTATTTTTGATACAAGCCAGGATGCCATTGGCTTTCTTGGCCGCCTGGGCACACTGCTGGCTCATATTCAGGCGGCTGTCAACAAACACCCCCAGGTCCTTCTCTGCCAGGCAGCTTTCCAGCCACTCTTCCCCAAGCCTGTAGCGTTGCATGGGGTTGCTGTGGCCCAAGTGCAGGACCTTGCACTTGGCCTTGTTAAACCTCATACAATTGACCTCGGCCCATCAATCCAGCCTGTCCAGGTCCCTTTGCAGAGCCTGCCTACCCTCAGGCAGATCAACACTCCCACACAACTTGGTGTCGTCTGCAAACTTACTGAGAGTACACTCGATCCCTTCGTCCAGATCATTGATAAAGATGTTAAACAGAACTGGCCCCAACACAGAGCCCTGGGGAACACCGCTTGTGATCGGCCGCCAACCGGAGTAAACTCCATTCACCACCACTCTTTGGGCCCGGCCGTCCAGCCAGTTCTTTACCCAGCGAAGAGTACACCCGTCCAAGCCATGAGCAGCCAGTTTCTCCAGGAGAATGCTTTGGGAGACTGTGTCAAAGGCTTTACTGAAGTCTAGATAGACAACATCCACAGCCTTTTCCTCATCCACTAGGCAGGTCACCTTGTCATAGAAGGAGATCAGGTTGGTCAAGCAGGACCTGCCTTTCCTGAACCCATGCTGGCTGGGCTTGATCCCTTTGTTATTCTCTACATGCCGTGTGATAGCACTCAGGATGATCTGCTCCATCAGCTTCCCCAGCACCGAGGTCAGGCTGACAGGCCTGTAGTTCCCCGGGTCCTCCTTCCGGCCCTTCTTGAAGATGGGTGTCACATTCGCTAATCTCCAGTCAGCAGGGACCTCCCCAGTTAGCCAGGACTGCTGGTAAATGATGGAAAGGGGCTTGGTGAGCTCTTCTGCCAGCTCCTTCAACACTCTCGGGTGGATCTCATCAGGCCCCATAGACTTGTGAGTGTCTAAGTGGTGCAGCAGGTCACTCACCATTTCCCCCTGGATTATGGGGGCTCCATTCTGGTCCCCATCCCTATCTTCCAACTCCAGGGGCTGGGTACCCATAGAACAGTCGGCCCTGCTAATAAAGACTGAGGCAAAGAAGGCATTAAGTACCTCAGCCTTTTCCTCATCCTTGGTCACTGTGTTTCCTCCCCCATCTACTAGGGGCTGGAGATTCTCCTTACCTCTCCTTTTGCTGCTAATGTATTTGAAGAAGTATTTTTTGTTGTCTTTTACAGCAGCAGCCAGACTGAGCTCTAGCTCAGCTTTGGCCCTTCTAGTTTTCTCCCTGCACAGCCTCGCTACACCTTTGTAGTCCTCCTGAGTTGCCCGCCCCTTCTTCCAGAGGTCATAGACTCTCCTCTTTCTCCTGAGTTCGAGCCCGAGCTCTCTAGTCAGCCAGGCCGGTCTTCTTCCCCGCCGGCTCGTCTTTCGGCACCTGGGGGCTCGTCTTTCGGCACCTGGGGTGGATGGGGTATTCTAGCCAGCCAATGTACCATGGAAACTAAGATCAGTGATGGTCCTGAGTGTAACATTCTCTGCAAGGTGTAATATGCTCCTCCAGACACTGGTAGCTGCCTTCTGCTGTTGTTTTCTAATTGTCATGTAGGGATCCCCCACATAAAGCACAGATTGTCGCACTCTGGAAGGTTGAATGTTTTGATATATGTCTGAAAAGAGCATCCAAGGCATGAATGCATCTGAATTCTCTGACTACATGGAGAGAGAGGGTTTGACTGTAAAGGGTTTGGAAAGGACAACCTGCCAAATATTAGCTTCATCTGTGTGAACCCCTAGTTTAGACTGGCAAAGCCATCATTTGTTCCAGGAGAAAAATTGTTTTGTTTGGCATTAAAAGGAAAAAAATAAAAATAAAAATGCTTTGTAGGTCACTGAAGTTCATAATTGCTGAACTGAGAGTTCGGATGTCATCTATGATTGAAACACCTTCTCTGTTCATTCCGATCATGAAAAATATCTTCTTCTGAATAAAGTTACTATCACCTGGTGCCAGGGAAAGTTATGATAAAAAGTGCACTACATGATGTCTTCATGCACCTATTCTACAACCACAAGCCATCCAGACCTTCATTTCAGCAGATCAAGCCTGAGAAGACAGTAGGGCTTTCTCCATGGATGACACTAAAGGGCTAATTAGCAGGGTAAAATTTAGGTATTTCATATTTAATCCAGTAAAGAGATATGATATACAGGCAAGTTAGCAACCACATATTCGCTTTCAGCGAAGCCTCCGAGGCGAGCAGCTCTGAGACAGAGGACCACGTTGGGGGACCGCTGCTGGATCGGCGAAACCGCGGCAAAACCGCGCAGGGAAGGGAAGAAAAAGAAAAGCGAGGGCGCAGCCACGCCCCCGGCCCCTGAGCAGGAAGGCGGGAGCTCCTGACGAGGACCCGGCTCTGACTCAGCGTGGGTGGGGACGAGAGTGACGGCGGAAATCCCCTTCCCATACAAGAGCATCTCCCAGGGAGCGCGAGCGACCAGGAGCGCGGCGACCAGGACGGGCAAACAGGGCGTGGCACGGCAGTTTGCGCGGCACGGCAGTTTGCGCGGCAGTTCGCACAGGCAGGGCGTGTGTGGAAGGCGAAGGCACCTACTAGCTCAAGAGGATCTGTGAGAGTGAGCTCTCTCGTCAGAAAGCAATGCCCTCTGTGCTCACCAGAGTGGATGTGGCTACCCAGACGGAGCTGCCGGGAAAACATGCCGCCACCCAGGTCTCGGGCTGCAGGGAGTGCCTGGGCCTCTCGCTGGTCACACATGGCAGCCGTGCGGACAGCTGCATGAGGTGCGACCAGGTGGATGACTTGCTTTGCATGGTGGCAGAGCTACGGGAGGAGGTGGAAAGGTTAAGGAGCATCAGGGAGGCTGAAAAGGAGATCGACTGGTGGTGCCAGGCTCTGCCCCCCCTGAGACGGGAACAAGAGCAGCAGCAGCCGCCAGTAAAAAACCATGATCAAGGGGATCCTCTATCCCCCCCGCACCGGGCTGCAGGCAGCAGCTCAGAGGAGGAGAATGAATGGAGGCGAGTCCGCGCTCGTGGCGGCAGGCGAAGGCCCTCCCTGCCCGCCTCGCCCCCCCAGGTGCCTCTACACAACAGGTATGAGGCCCTGGAGGTGGAAGGCCAGTCAGTGGAGGATGGGGACGACAGTCTATCTACACCAGAGGTGTCACCCAGGTCAGAAGAGCGTACCTCTCGTCTTACCACCACCTCCACGAGGAAGAAAAGAAGGGTTATAGTTGTGGGTGACTCCTTTCTGAAGGGAACCGAGGGTCCGATATGCCAGACGGACCCTCCTCTTAGGGAAGTCTGCTGCCTCCCTGGGGCCCGCGTGAAGGATGTCACGAGGGTACTCCCTAGCCTGGTACGGCCCTCGGACTATTACCCCCTACTGCTCTTTCATGTGGGGGGCGATGAGGCTGCAACACGAAGTCCTAGGGTGATCAAAAGATACTTGAGGGCCTTGGGACGGCTAGTAAGGGACTCTGGAGCACAGGTTATTTTCTCCTCTCTCCTTCCAGTTGTGGGCAGCGACACAAGAAGGAACAGAGATGCCCAATCTATTAATGCATGGCTCCGTGGCTGGTGTCATCGCCACGGATTTGGTTTTTTTGACAACGGGATGGCCTACGCCGCACCGGCTTTGCTGGCATCTGATGGGATTCATCTTTCTCAAAGGGGAAAGAGAATCTTTGCTCAGGAACTTGCAGGGCTCATTGACAGAGCTTTAAACTAGACTCGAAGTGGGAGGGGGATAATATCAGGCTTGCCCGAGAGAAGCTGAGGGGCGACGTGCCATGGTTAGAGGGAGCGGCTGCCAGCGAGGACACTCGGCCTGAGTCCTCGAGATGTGCGGGGTACGCTTGGGCACAGCCGAAGTCGAGCGGAGTTGAGCCAGGGGATACTGAGGCAATGGGAGCCAAGAGGGAAACACCAGTGAAACGCCTCGAAGCACGCAAGGGGTGTTCTTATATGAAGGAGGCACGGGTGACAGCCCAGCTGAAGTGCCTCTACACCAATGCACACAGCATGGGTAACAAGCAGGAGGAGTTGGAAGCCATTGTACATCAGGAAAACTATGATATGGTGGCCATCACGGAAACGTGGTGGGGTGACTCGCACAACTGGAGTGTGGCGATGGATGGCTATAAACTCTTCAGGAGGGATAGGCGAGGCAGGAGAGGTGGTGGGGTAGCCCTATATGTCAGGGAGTGTCTGGATAGTTTAGAGCTCAATGATGGTGATGATAGGGTGGAGTGTTTATGGGTAAGAATCATGGGGAAGGCCAACAAGGCAGATATTGTGGTGGGAGTCTGTTACAGACCCCCCAACCAGGATGAGGAGACAGATGAACTATTCTATAAGCAGCTGGGAGAAGCCTCACGATCGCTAGCCCTTGTTCTTGTAGGGGACTTCAACCTGCCGGATGTCTGCTGGAAATACAATACAGCAGCGAGGAAACAGTCTAGGAGGTTCCTAGACCGTGTGGCAGATAACTTCCTGACGCAGCTGGTGAGTGAGCCAACGAGGGAAGGTGCCCCGCTGGACCTCTTGTTCACCAACAGAGAAGGACTTGTGAGCCATGTGATGGTTGGAGGCTGTCTTGGGCAGAGTGATCACGAAATGATAGAGGGGGGTCAGCAAAACTGCCACCCTAGACTTCCGGAGGGTGGACTTTGGCCTGTTTAGGAGACTGGTCGAGAGAGTCCCCTGGGAGGCAGCCCTAACAGGCAAAGGAGTCCAGGAAGGCTGGACATTCTTTAAGGAGGAAGTCCTAAAAGCACAAGAGCGGGCTGTCCCCAGGTGCCGGAAGACGAGCCAGCGGGGAAGAAGATCGGCCTGGCTGACTAGAGAGCTCTGGCTCGAACTGAGGAGAAAGAGGAGAGTCTATGACCTCTGGAAGAAGGGGCGGGCAACTCAGGAGGACTACAAAGGTGTAGCGAGGTTGTGCAGGGAGAAAACTAGAAGGGCCAAAGCTGAGTTAGAGCTCAGTCTGGCTGCTGCTGTAAAAGACAACAAAAAACACTTCTTCAAATACATTAGCAGCAAAAGGAGAGGTAAGGAGAATCTCCAGCCCCTAGTAGATGGGGGAGGGAACACAGTGACCAAGGATGAGGAAAAGGCTGAGGTACTTAATGCCTTCTTTGCCTCAGTCTTTATTAGCAGGGCCGACTGTTCTATGGGTACCCAGCCCCTGGAGTTGGAAGATAGGGATGGGGACCAGACTGGAGCCCCCATAATCCAGGGGGAAATGGTGAGTGACCTGCTGCACCACTTAGACACTCACAAGTCTATGGGGCCTGATGAGATCCACCCGAGAGTGTTGAAGGAGCTGGCAGAAGAGCTCACCAAGCCCCTTTCCATCATTTACCAGCAGTCCTGGCTAACTGGGGAAGTCCCTGCTGACTGGAGATTAGCGAATGTGACACCCATCTTCAAGAAGGGCCGGAAGGAGGACCCGGGGAAGTACAGGCCTGTCAGCCTGACCTCGGTGCCGGGGAAGCTGATGGAGCAGATCATCCTGAGTGCTATCACACGGCATGTGGAGAATAACCAAGGGATCAAGCCCAGCCAGCATGGGTTCAGGAAAGGCAGGTCCTGCTTGACCAACCTGATCTCCTTCTATGACAAGGTGACCCGCCTAGTGGATGAGGGAAAGGCTGTGGATGTTGTCTATCTAGACTTCAGTAAAGCCTTTGACACGGTCTCCCACAGCATTCTCCTGGAGAAACTGGCTGCTCATGGCTTGGACGGGTGTACTCTTCGCTGGGTAAAGAACTGGCTGGACAGCCAGGCCCAAAGAGTGGTGGTGAATGGAGTTTACTCTGGTTGGCGGCCGGTCACAAGCGGTGTTCCCCAGGGCTCGGTGTTGGGGCCAGTTCTGTTTAACATCTTTATCAATGATCTGGACGAAGGGATCGAGTGTACTCTCAGTAAGTTTGGAGATGACACCAAGTTGTGTGGGAGTGTTGATCTGCTGGAGGGTAGGCAGGCTCTGCAGAGGGACCTGGACAGGCTGGATGGATAGGCCGAGGTCAATTGTATGAGGTTTAACAAGGCCAAGTGCAAGGTCCTGCACTTGGGCGACAGCAACTCCATGCAACGCTACAGGCTTGGGGAAGAGTGGCTGGAAAGCTGCCTGGCAGAGAAGGACCTGGGGGTGTTTGTTGACAGCCACCTGAATATGAGCCAGCAGTGTGCCCAGGTGGCCAAGAAAGCCAATGGCATCCTGGCTTGTATCAAAAATAGCGTGGCCAGCAGGACTAGGGAAGTGATTGTGCCCCTGTACTCGGCAGTGGTGAGGCCGCACCTCGAATACTGTGTTCAGTTTTGGGCCCCCCACTACAAGAGGGATATTGAGGTACTGGAGCGTGTCCAGAGAAGGGCAACGAAGCTGGTGAAGGGTCTGGAGCACAAGTCTGATGAGGAGCGGCTGAGGGAGCTGGGACTGTTTAGCCTGGAGAAAAGGAGGCTGAAGGGAGACCTTATGGCTCTCTACAACTACCTGCAAGGAGGTTGTAGAGAGGTGGGTGTCGGTCTCTTCTCCCAGGTAACAAGTGATAGGATGAGAGGAAATGGCCTCAAGTTGCGCCAGGGGAGGTTTAGACTGGATATTAGGAAATTTTTCTTCACTGAAAGGGTTATCAAGCATTGGAACAGGCTGCCCAGGGAAGTGGTTGAGTCGCCATCCCTGGAGGTATTTAAAGGACGTTTGGATGAGGTGCTTAGAGACATGGTGTAGTGGTGGTTTTGGCAGTGTTAGGTTTATGGTTGGACTCGATGATCTTAAAGGTCTTTTCCAACCTATATGATTCTGTGATTCTGTGATTCTGTGACATACAGCATCGTAATAGGAGAATAAGTGCAATGGAAAGTGTCTACACTATTCCAATCATGTCTTCATCTTGCAGCCTCTCTGACATAATTAAAATTTGTTTGACAATTTATAGGTAATATTAGGTCTGCATGAACACAAGTCTATTAATTAGGTTTACCCATCAGATAAGCTGTCCTCTGTGGTTTGTACTGTGTTAACATCACAACATTGTCCCTCAGCGTAGGCTGCAGGATGTAGACATTCAACCACTACCCTTATCCAAAACAATTACTTCGTATACCAGAGAGTAATGAAGGAATTGTGAAGTGTTTTCCCCTTTAGCTGTAACCAACAATATCAAGACAGATCAAAGGAAGGCTTTTCCCCAGATGTCACACTCCATTTCCACTTCATTTCCCCTTGCTTGGTTTGATTGATGCTCCGAGCTAAAGAAAAGAGCCTTGTATTTTCTGAGCTGATTTTCTTTCTCAAGTGTAAACAAGCAGAGATGTGTAGACTGGGTAGGACAGGAAGCCAACAAGCTAAAAATCAAATGAAGGATATCAGAATTGAGTACACCCCAGAGTCCTGTGGGAATGAGGAAAGCATCAATGTCTCCAACGTTGGCCACCAACACTGGTGGCCTGATAAATGCTCAAAGAGATGGGCTATGTGTGACAACCCTATAGCAAGTTGCAAGTATAAACACCATATTGTGTGCTCCCTCCTGGTAAGGACTTGGAGCACAGCAGTGCTCAAGCCCAGTCCTAACCCTGAGGCAGCTGCCCTGCAAAGCAGAGGGAGAGGAGGGTGCCTCGGAGTAGAGCCCAAAAGAGGAGGGCACTAAGGATTCACAAAGTACTGATATTTCTTTTTGGCCTGGGGATTTGAGGTATCCAAGTCCATCTGTCCTAAGGTGCCATTAACCCCATTTGCACAGGACATCATGTGAAACTATAATGACTTTTGAGTTTTCGAGGCAACACCTCCCTTCCTCCTTGATGCTCAGCTCCAACTACACATCTGATGGCAAACACCAGTAGCTGTTTTCATCAAATATCCTATTGCATCCTTTTAAAATACGGCTGGAGGAGGCAGTGGGCCTGCTGTTAACCAAGTGATTAGTGCACACCTCCAGGGACTGCAAATTCAGGTTCACACCTCCCCCCCACTGAGAAGATTCTGTCCTGTGCTCCTCACAGTCCTGTCACTACTCCACCACAGCCCTCTTGCAGCTCCTGCTTGGGTCCAACTCAGGACACTGAGGCTTGTGGCTGCTCAGAGGAAGAACAGGCAGCGCTGAGTCTGTGTCTCTTGTGGAGCCCAGTGCATGAGGCTCTTGTTGAGATAACAGTGCAGGACACTAATACCTCTCAAAAAAAATGATTCTCCTTTATTGACAGTACCTAGTGTAGGTGCAAGAGCAACCACTAAATAATGTAGAATATAATATCAATATCAGTTAACTAGGAAAAAAATTAACATACAGGAATCCAATTTACCTTATGTCCTACCTGGTGACTGAAGGGCAAGAAAAGGGTAAATGTGCATTAGATCATAAAAATGATGATAGTTTTCCCTAGTAAAATGCATTACTGTCATTAGAAGCACTTGATATATTTACAACCAAGTCTCCATCGTCCCTTTGCATCTGCTGTGATTTAATTATGATGGTAGCACCAGTCTGTTAATATTGTTTTGAGCTGGCTTAATTTGCCTTCCGTAATTTAGGCAAATTACAGGAGGTGAGAAGGGCTGAATGAGTAACCTTATTAGCAGAGAGACCTTCTTCAGGATGCAGACTGAATGAAGGTTAAGGAAAAAAAATTACAACAACAACAAAAAAAAAGAAAGCTAAATAGTTCAGGATGAAACTCCCCCTTTTAGATGGCTGCTCTTATAACAGAAAGTTAATTTACTTGACCCCATGTTAGAATCAATATTTTTATTAGGGATTTTTTTTTCCCTTTTCTTTTTTTGGTCTTCAGGTCAGTATTTTGTTGACAGTATAATATGTGAACCTTGCTCAATGGCCATTATGTATATTTATGGTATTGTAGATCATCCTTTCACAAAAGAAAACAATCATGTTTCTGAAAATGACTATGTCCAAACTATAGCTTTTCTCCCTAAATATAAAAAAAAAAAAGACACAGTATTTGTGGAAGCTTTTTCTTGTGCCTCTCTCAGTGGTGTAAATGCAAAGTGATCTCATTAAAATGTATGAAATTACCTTGGCATAAAATTAATATGGGAGGAGATTTGGGCCCATGCTTTTTGTATAAATTCTGAAGTATCAAAACTGCCTCTGCTATATCAAGAGCTGCATTCATGTAATTCAGGAAAGGATGGGGTCTAATGCACTCTGATTATTCCTTTATCAATTTTCACTGGCAGCACTAGTCTGTACTATTGAATAAGTTATTATGCTTTGATTGATTTTTCTTTCTTCAGGCATGAATTTTATATTTGAAGCAATTCCTGTAAAAGAAAGAAAAGTGATGCCACAAAACACGAACCCCAACTTTTCAAAGCAAGAAGTTATTTGGGTAATTCCCAATTTGACACTTAAATAAAGACCAGGGGATTTTTCAGTAGAGAGTTGCATTTTTATTCGTATTGTCTTTGGTTTTTTTCTCTGTCCTCCTCACAGCAGGGATTGATGATGGCTGCTCTAAAGGAGAACTGATTCAAAACACACTGAAGACTGATAATCTCTCCATTGACCTCCATGAGTTTTGGATCAGGCCAAGCTGAGGTTTGCTTGGCTTCTAAGACTGCTGGTTTCTGTTTTCCTAGATGTCAGCATGAGGTAGCCAAATGTGCTTAAAAATGAACAGACCCTCCTCTCTCAATGGATGTATGTTTAATTTGAGGCAGACAATTGAATATGAGCATTTTAACTAAAAACCAAGACCAAAAGATTTTTAAAACTGCATGTTTCAGCTTGTGTTTGACAGTCCTCCAATGCTATCCCAGAATTCCTCAGTCTGTTCTGAACTTTCTCTCTACCTCTGTCTTATCTCTGATTTTAGTAGACATAGGCAATATTTAACTCTGCCACCTCTATAGAAAATTGCCTTGTTGGCCTAGCAAAATGGAAGCTTGGAAGAGACAAAGCAGCTCACCCACAAGGAGGCAATTACTAGGGAGGGAAAGGAGATGAAGAGCAATATTGTAATGAGAATAAATGAATCAAAGGGGGAAAACGTGGTCAAGACTGCCCTGAGCTTAGCAATCGTGGCTGTTGCTATCTTTGTTGCTATACTATGGAGGAATTCAAAGTACAGAAGCTGTTATACTGTGGGGGACCCTTGGTGCAAGCACATGGTAGTAGGAAGAAAAACAGCATAAAAAGTAATCAAACTATCTGTGAACATCTAGAAGAGAATGAAGTGACAGGTAACTACAGACTTGGATTTGCCATGTCACTTCAGAGCAATCAAACACTGTTTGTGAATGACCAAGAGGTCTGGCTTGGGGAATAAGCAGCAGGCACC
Source organism: Mycteria americana (assembly GCF_035582795.1). Classification (NCBI taxonomy): domain Eukaryota; kingdom Metazoa; phylum Chordata; class Aves; order Ciconiiformes; family Ciconiidae; genus Mycteria; species Mycteria americana. Next base: position 167,402,529 of record NC_134366.1, read on the forward strand.
ATATACCCAGCCTTTACAAAGATTTTTATTTGATGGTGCCTTGCACAACATCCTCAAAAGTTAGTTAGGGAAGCATGGTCCTGAATGAGCCCTTCAAGTGTGGGCCTCAGAAGAGCTACCCAACCGGCATTAAACAGTAGCTCAATGTTTAACTGGGAGAAAGTATCTTGTTCCCACCACCCCAGGCCTTTCACTGGAATCCCCTCATTTTCCTCTAACGTCCCTGCTGTGTTACAGGGTGTTTCTGGTTAGTAAAAGAGAGCATTTGTCAATTTAAAGCCAAGAAATAGTAGACTTCCATCATCCATCCCCTCTCCACACATAACGTGTACCGCTCTAGGAGATTAGATTTGCTACGTGCTTTCTCAGTGGAAAGCAGTCAACCCAAAGAGATCCTACAAAACTTCTGGTCACCAGACTGTAGTCAAAGAGCCCAACTCATTCATTCCCAGACATAAGCAAGCAGAAACTTAAGGCAATTACAGTTGACAGCCTTTATCAATTTGGGGAGAAATAACGAAGAAAGTTTCAAGTCTATCAAAAACACAGTGTTATTGAGGAAGTTAATTATTACGCATAAAGATGTTAATACGTGGATAAGGACAAACTATAATGCTGCCCTTCATGCAGTCCACATAAAAATCCTTGACACTGTTAGACTAGAATAGACTACATACAATTATTTTGTTGGTTCTGCTTTTCTGACATCATGTCACGGTACTTATATAAATTTTTATACTGTGGAAATAAGAGGATAAGTTCCCTTTAGTTTTATTTTTCAAGTTCTTATTCTGTTTCAGAGAGGTATTTCACCATAAGACTTTAGAGTCCATTTTTTTGGGGTGGGTTGCATATACTCATAATGGACATGTAATTTACTTCATACCAGAGAGACAAACACAGATATGCTGTATTTATTCAGGAATAAGACTTTTTTTTTAATGATTCAATGCCTGTCCTGAATAAATAATCTTGCATATATCGTTTGCTTTAAGATGGATGAGCTATTGCACCAATATTAAAGATAGTTAAGAATAATTACCCTCCACAATATAAATCACCCAGTTGCTGTGAGGGATGTCACGTTGTATGACAAAAATGGGAGCACAGGAAATTAGAAAGGAGATTAATGTCATGTTCTGATGCTCTTGCATAGAACTTTTACATAGTTTGCATCCCTACTGCTTGATCTTTCCATACCTAAGGTAAATTGGTTTATGAAACATCCAGATGCACATAATGAAAGATTAGATACAGTAAACATTTAAATTAATCTGTCTACTAAGTGTGCCTAGAATCTATACCAGGATGTAAAATTTTAGCATCTTGAGCTAAATTCCTCACTAATGAGAGGTTTATTTCTTCATTTAATGGAGCTCTTCCAAAAGGCAAGTGTCTGCCATCTCATCTGATCACAGCAAATGACCTTCCTCTTTGAAGATAACTTGAGCTTATCGGATTTAAACTCAAAATCCTGTCCTAACAAGGATCGCTGATAAGCACTGACGTTGACTGGAAGGGGAGACACCAGTGTGGCAGCCAGTGACTCCACTCAGTGCGTGGCTACACTATGTGCTGTGTGGAGATGTGAACATGTTCTGCCTGTGCTTTGAGCTGGCCAAAACCCCTTGACAGTGTAGGGTGGCACCAAGCAGAAGGAGGTCAGGCCCAGCATTGTGTTGATGGAGTCATAAAGCTTTTGCATGGCACCTGGGCTGGATCCTGGGGGCTCAGAGCACAGGCAAGTCATTGCTCTGAGGTAGTCAGCAGCATGTAAGCATGGTCACTTTCTGGGTGCATTATAAAACTACTGGGAACGTGTCTATGGTTCCTTATCTGAAGTGCTAAAGCCAAGGAGGGCCAAGAAATCTCGCTGGTGTTTGGGACTAAAATGCTGTGTCAAAAGAAATCATCTCTAAGCTTTGCTTTTGTAATTACAGCTTGCTTCTTAAATATGTATGAGCTGCATTCCAGCATGACGGTATCTCACCATCTGCCAGATGCTGCCCTTGGGAGAGAGAAGAATCTGTAACATAAAGGAAAGAGTTCATTTTCCATAATAGTTTTGCTTTTTAGTCCTTAGATACATTTAAATTAAAATAAATTCAGCAAATTCCCATAAAGAACATATTGAGTCAAAAGCTTGCTAGTTCTCTCTCTCAATTCCTTCATGTTGAACTGGACTGGTTTGCTGAGTAAGTCCATTGTAATGGGACATGGTTTGATGTGGCAGCCAATGCCTAGAAGGCTGCTTTAAATTGGGAATTATTTTAGAATTAGGATACTGTGGCCTTATCAGATCTGCTTGGATCTGTAGTTTAAAATAAATTGGGTCATTAAAATGTGTAGTATGGTTAATGCTAATGAGCTGGTTGGTTTAATTACATAAGAAAACAGCTCTAATCATTGGAGGGTGGGGGGTTTGTGGATTTTTTTTTTTTTTAAACTAGTAGCAGCGATGACGCTAATGTTCTCTGTACTAAATGTCTTCTCATAGCACATTTACTATTTATCATGTCTGATGGTACAACCTTGAAAGTGTTAAAGAGAAAAAAATAAAACCACACTGAAAAGCTGTGCCTGATGCTGATTTTCTGAATAGAGACATGTTTTCTTACCTCTCTTCCTTGTCAGATGGAAAGTAATACTCAAAGACTTCCCAAGCCAAGAAAAGCCATAGAGATATGAACTAACACCCCTGGTCTATTTTTAAATGGAGAGAGTGTTAAATGTCGTCTGGGAGGGTGAAGTCTAGTTACAGCAGCAAGCCTAAGCTGTTCACTGTTCACCTTTTTCACTGCATACCTGGTGTAGTGAAGGTCCTTCGAGTTATAACTTACTGTCATATGATTATTAGAAAAGTAAATAAGTAGAAATTATGAACATATTTAAAAACTTTAATAATGGGCTACCTGATCCCCAGAAGACACCTTTATCAGCCACCCGGTATCTTTCTGATGGTTCATCAATAAGTGCATCTGCACTGACCCTGACAAAGTTTGTAAACCACATCCAAGCCAATGAATACAGATATTGATGACCCAGATCAGTCACATAGAGTCACCTGCTCCACTTAATAAATCAAGCCCATGTGAGAAAACACCTGGAAGTATCGAACACAAGCCATACCTTGGGAATGCATCAGGAAAGAGCAACTCGCCATGAGCCCTGCGGAGTCAAAATCAACTCGTGGGCAGATGGGACATCACTAGTGAAGGTAAGCAGAGAGATGATCTCACCTGGAAACAGGAAACCATCACTATGGATTTTCATCTAACACTGGTGCTAACTGCAGATGTCAAACTATTTAACCTGATTAATAGTTTAATTTTCCTTTAAGAAGTATATGAGTCCATTAAAATATCTTAGCAAAAGTAATCTACTAAAATACCTTAGCAAAACCAGCTGCAGTTTGCAGGGTCAGTCCACCTGGTTCTCCTCCCGTGAGGGCAAGCTCTGGCTTGCAGTGCCTGTCCCAAGAGATGCGGGCCAGTGTATTGCGCTGAACACACGGAGCCCAGATTATGTCACAGTCAGTCTGTATCCCTGAGATTCTCCAAAGACAACAAAATTTGCAAAATTTGTGACAAGCTCGGTTTCAGCCACCTCTCTATATTACTGGTCTCATCTCTAAATGTAGCACCATAAAAGTTGTTAAATGCTGCAGACTTCACAAACTAAAAATATGAAGTATAGTATGTGCCAAGCAGAATATAAATGGTTATACTTACACTGAATGGGAAGTGTTGGCCACGTATGTCCCATAAGGCTTTCTGTCGGAAGGGCATTAGGTGAATACTAAATACCTCAAGAGCAGAGAGTTAAATGTTGACCCTCGTTTATGTTTATTAGACCATATGCTTTGCTGTCAGGGGGCATGAACGTTGCATGCTCCAGAGCTGAGAGCAACAGTCCCATCTGCTAATGCAGCTCCACAACTACTGACTTGTATTTTTGATGTGGGCGCAGTACTGAATGTCAACAAGATCTCCAGGACCTCATCAATTTAACAACTGAACCATCAGTGAGACTCTCATTGTCTTCCAGGACGTAGGCTTTGATCCAAAGTGGGTTTTATATCTATATAAAATATATTTAAAGTATTCCAACTTTTTAGTAGATCAAGATGCATAACAGAACAGATGCAATATTTTAGGTAGTGTTTTGGTTTTATTACTTTGGAGGCAAGAGTGAGGGTTAGGAGCTGATCACTGAAGGAATTATGTGTTTTGAAAAATGTTTTCTATACATCACATTTGCTGCATGCAGGATAGATGTATGTATATTTTCACTGAAATAGAATGTGCAGTGATATATTTCTTCATTTCAGTCAAATGTAGATGTCTAGCCTGCCATTATAGATGATTAGATAGCTATATTTACTGCTCTGAAATGATTCTTAATAACACCATTGCTCTCAACCTGCTTCTTAAGCTCCAGAAGGGAAATTGGTATTGTGGCTAATTATTTTCAGCAATTCTGAATACAATAAAACTGCACACACTGGAATTACACGTATGTCTGTTCATAAAAACACACACCCCACTGCTATAGAACAATAGGCATTTAAAAAATGAAAATCCCTCCTGTTTTATCCATGTATCTTAAACAATATGTATATCTGTGATGGATGGTGTACAGAGTAATGTCTTACTTTTCTCAGCAATTGCTTCACTCACTTATCTTTAGAATACAGCTCTTGCTAACAGCAAAGAAAGGGACACCTACTTTCCCCCCATGCCTGTTTAAAAATAATAGCCTCACGCTATTTGTCATTTTCATTGCAGTGTGGATAGTAAAGGAACAGATATTGAAGGCTTATTTCTGACTTGGCATTTGACCATGAAACTACAAAATTGTTTGAAGTATCCAGCTGAATATGCCTCAAATGCTTCCTCTGCAAAGGGACCTGGTCTGCAATACCCAGGGGGCTACACCCACGCATGAATGACTCATGTTCATTTTTGGGGTCTTGGAAGTTTCCAATTTAGATTCTACTTAGCTTGTTGCAGATGTCCCAGAGATGAGGACCAAAAGCAGCTTCTGGAAGAGGACATAGCACTTTTCTATGCCTAACATCATACATGGGAGCCACACACGCTGGCCCCTCATTATCCACTCAGAGAAATGGCTAAATGGGCTTGGTGAAGCATAGCCTCCACTCCTACATTCATTTCGTTCTGTACTAAGCCAAGAGGAGGATGCTAGGGAGTGCCAACGTCCCTCATTTACTACCATGAAAAGGAAAAAGAGAAACTAAGAAGTACAGCCTGAAAAACAAAACAAAACAAAACAAAACAAAACACCCCCACCCCCAAAAAAAACAATAAACAACAATAAATAACTTTATTTTATCTGAATCTGACATCTTTCTGTTAATCAAGTAAAGCTTATTAATGGATGGGTTAAAAAAATGGGCCTCTTTGGCCTGAATTCACCCTTTCTGACATTAGGTGCCTCACATTTAGCTGATTCGTCTCAAGCTGGTTTTGAAGCTCTTTTGGTAATCAAAGGTGTTTCCTCTCCTAAGACAGATTTCCCTGAAGGGCAGTTTGTTCCCCTAATTATTTTACACTGACTGTAGCTAATTAGATGGCAGTTTTTCAGAGAGAAAGACAGATGAGATTAATCCCACCTTTGGGGCCCTGACCCCCTGCAAATGACTCAGCAATGGACAAATCAACACTATTAAAATAATTTGAATTTCCAGTCTTAATAACTCTTGAAGGTGAGAGAGAAGAGCTACATAAACTTAGAAAGAACATTTCTACTTGAAATTATGAAGATGCAAAAACGACGTATTTCATGTAAGGCACCTGTTCTCGTGGAGTGGCTCATTTCCTGTACTTTCCTAACAAAAAATATTTCAAGCTCCTATCTCTTCTCAGCACTAAATTATAAGCTTGATAGTAGATATACTGTTATTTTGCATGAGGAGATGCTGCATTCATTTATAAAGCTTTAAAATAATTCTGTTTAGCAGCTTGATGTAAGATGAAAGCATGTGCCCATTACTTATTCCCAGTCAACAAATACAAGGTATATAATTTACACAAAGAGAGCAACATCTGGCATGATCCTTGCTGCTGGGAATAGTGGAAACTGCACAAGGTATCCCCATTATCCTATCAGCCTAATTTTGCTAAGCGCATTTTAATGAAGCGCAGAAATGTGACTGCCTATTCAGCCTCTCATCCTGGGAACATATTGTAATTAACTGCCTGAGCAGCTGTACGGCAGTAGAAGGCTTTAAATGATGTGACTCTGTTGATATTACTTGTGTTAAAATGATTTTGGAGATTGGAAAGGAAGATCTGATTGCCTTTTATGGCAGCGTCTAAAGCCTAAATGAGTTCTGACACCTGAAGGAAGAAGAAATAACCTGCAGACTTCACATCAGCAGTCTCCAAAATGCATTTGGAAGCTTGATCACCGTGACCTAACCTTTGCAATTATTTCAGCCCCTCCAGTTATTGTCACGTATTTGATCCTCAGATGTTGTTTAATTGATACTGTGAATGCTAACATAAAGTTGATGGCCAAGGAACAGCTATTCACTGTGTAAGCCAGCATCTTCATTATCACAAGGAGCCAAGATACCTCCAATGACTTTTCTCATGAGTAAACAGCAATAGTTCATTGAAAACCTGCAAAACAATTAACTTGGAGAAACTATTACAACATTTTATTAAATGGGAGCAAATGGAGTCAGTCTGGCAGTCAGCTACAGTCTGTAAGGCAAGGATGGGGCAAGCCTTCAATAATACATTTAAGTTATTAGTAGCAGTGGTTAAAATACTGTCTTCTGTAGGATGACACAACAGTTCTGCAAAGCTGATTGCTATCTTTGTTTCTAAAAAGTAGACTGAGAGATTAAGACAAATTTTGCTATAGAGTCCATCATAGTGAGTTATCGTTAAATGCAGCTGTGAGCCAAAAGGCTACTTAAAGACTTCTGCAACTCCGAGTCCTGTTCAAGTCATTTATGTCAACAAAATGAGATTTGAACAGAAGAAGCCTTCCAGGTTACGCTCCAGTCAACAGACAATCCACCACTACTGAAATTTCACTGCAAAACAGTGACAGCAAATCACCATGCAAAAGCAAGACCTAGCAAGAAAATACATCCTAGATTTTACAACTTGTTTCTCAGAGTCCTAATCCTCTATCAGTTGCCACTTTCAACAGTCTGCACGACTCTTCTAACAAAGCCCTCAGGAACATATGTTAAGTTTTTAAATTGGGCTTCAATTTAGTTTTGTGGGAAAGCTTTATGCGGCCTAGAAGGGGATGAGACATGCTCCTTCATTTTACTGGAGACGTGTGCTTTGCTCACCCGTTTGGCCTGCTAGAAGCAGGGAGGGTGAGTTGAGGGTGTCAAGAATGTGCTTTCAAGGGCGTAATCAAGGGAAAGTTATGGGAGCTCCAAGAAAGAGTATGGGAGAGAGCAATTTGGTTAAACATCTCATCTGTCTTTAAGAACCTCTGCAGATGTAAGCCTGCATCTGTCTGGGGGGCTAATCCAGTGCAAAAGCTGCCAAGAGGGCACGGGTCTCTGAGTGATCCTGGAGCAGGAACAAGCAAGGCTGTTGCTTAGTAAGGCCTGTGATCTCATGAACATTTTTTTGTTTGCTTCTGTCTGTAAAAACAAGACATTGTCTCAAGTCACATTTATAGATAGCCTTCATAACCACATATCTTGGCTAGCTATGGCTTCCCTCCATAACTGCTCATTCACAAAAATCACTTGATGCATCTTGTTTAAGAACATAAGGTCCCCTGTGAAGAAAACATTTCTCACAAGCTAGTTGTGTATTGTTCAATGCAGAAGCTCTGGGCCTTATTAGTGTTATTATTTGTATTTCAGAGAGCACCACAGAGATTTGAGAACAGTTGTTCTTTGGCTGGAAGAATGGGTTTCCCTATGAAGAGTTGCTTCAGGGACATTAAAATCGAAAGTGGATATGCCACAGCACAAAGCACACAAAGTGGCATTCTGACATGATTATGGGGGAATATAAATTACAGCCACATTAGTACTAACTACTAAATATCAGCATAAATATTTGTCTATTCCAGCTGTAGATTCTAACAGAGATTTAGACACATAAGTGCCTAATAGTAGCAAAGCATTTTTTCTAAGAATATGAATTTTCATATTTGTGCTGTTATGAGCAGTATTAATTCTTCATTTGAAGTACATTTGTCTTCATTATTCAGAGTATCTCTTTTCATTAGCACTGGAAATTCAGTCAGAAACATGCTGTATTCATTCCACTGATTATGAGCTAAACTACCCTCTTGGGTGAGAAATGCAAAATACATTTATTCTGCTTTAATTAGACCTCTAGCAAATCCTTGGCAAATGGCAATTTCGAGCAGAAGACGAGAGAGCTATTTCCTTTAGTCTCTCGCTACCACGATAGCAGGATGACAGAAGGAGCTAGGAGTTAATAGGAAACATTAACCAAAATTTGCCCTTGTAGCAGCTAGCAGTTCAGCTGCTGTTTCATATTTCTTCCATGACATCACACGCACTTCCAGACTTTAACATTTGTCCATGGCCTTCAGGGAGTGCACACCACGGTAATAAGATGAACTGCTTTTAAAAGATTGTGCTAATACCATCAGGGCTGACACAGCACTGATGTCAGTGGAGGTAAGGGAGAGTGCTGAACTCCTCACCTCCGTTCCTATCACAGGGAGGATGAAAAATGTATACCCTGATGCTGCCAGCATTGCAAGCTGTCTCCAGCTGCCCACAACTAGCAATCAGGATCAAAGGGTGGGGAGTGCCAGGGCCCCAGCATCCACAGTGCTCAAGGTTTGAGTGCCGTGATGGAGGAATAGCAATGGTGTCTATTGGGGTGGGAGGAAGAAGGGGCGCTGAAATCTGTCCCTTGTTTTTCCCAGGAAACCTAGATCTGACCATCAGCTTAAAAATGCAGTTGTGCTATCCAGGGATACAGGTACGTTGAAAGATTATTAAGCTGCATTAGACCACCCCAGTGGTCCTTTACAGACTGGCTGGCCATTGACGGGTTAGACGAACACCCAATTTTTCAGCCACAATATTCTGTGTCCTAAAAAAAGGGCACTAGCTTATGGGAAAAGCAGTGACTAAGGCATCACTGAGATACAAATTCCTTCCCAGGCCTGCTCTTTGCCTGTCCGCTGACTTGGGATGAGTCACTGTCGTTTTCCCTCTTTCTCTTAGATGCTTCATCTATTCAGTGCAAACCTTTTAGGGCAGGAGCACCTTCTTAAATGGGTTTGTCTAACACCAAAGATTACTGAGTTCCCCAAGTGCAACTGCAGTGTATAAATAGTAAGAAGGAGGCCAGCTGGCTGCAGAGTGTAAAAGGCTTGTGCTCTGCATTTTTTGGCCTCTCCAAATTGTGTAAATGTACAAATATCAAAAGGAAAGAATCCAAAGGCAAAGGAGGAGGGCATGAGGAGGAGGAGGAAGGGAGGGTAAACACATACTAACAGCTTATGATAAATCACTTGGCAATTCGTCATCTGGCTTCTTTGAGATAAAAAGCCAATATAAAGAAATCAAGAGCAATTATGTCCCAGCCTATGACATGTCTTGGGCTATTCTCAAGCCTTCATTCTTCAGCTTATGAAATATCTTGGGCTGTGTTCAAGCCTTCACTTTTGATTCTATATGTTTTGCACTTTGTGTGTTTTGTCTCTTCTGTGAATAATGGATTCTATCATCATTATTAGTTATTATTTGCATTAAAGTATTTATTATACTCTTGAAGGTACAGGATATGGCTGAAAAGTGATCAGACTGTAGCAGTGATCAGACTGCAGTTGTAGAATATATTGGGTTTTAAGGAGTTCTTTCATGTGCCTAATGAAGACATAATTGGGATAAGAGGGCTGAAATCTGAAACTTAAAAATCCAGCCTGGAAATTTTTTTTTAAAACAACAGCTGCAGAAATTTCTGCAGGAGCCAGGAGAAATAGTTGATAACTCTCTCTCTGGGCTTTTCAGACCAATCTGAGTGTGTTTCCCAACAGCGCAGTGGCATTGATGACATTCAGCATAGCAAGGCAGAATATTGCCATCTGGGCATGGGTTGCCACAAAGGTCAGGCTAACAGGGATCCTTTCTGGGCTTAAAAATAAAATACACACAGCAAAAGAAGCATCAAGCCTGGAGACGGGAGTCTAAGAGAGCTGTTGTAAAAATGTAAGCCTCATTTAGGGGGTCAGGGTAAGGAAAAGTACATGCCATATAGTAATAATGACAGTATTCTGTTCATAGGGGTGAGCATGACAAATAACATGGAGAGGTAACGGAAGAAAATGGATCCTGCCTTAACAAAAAGAGCACTCGGCTGCCCGTAGGGTATTAATTTAGTTGGACAATACCTCTGTACCAGTCCTCCTCCGGGAGTTAAACACTGCAAACAGGGCAAAGGGGAGCTCTCTGCCGTGCAGAGCTCATGGGGTAAATGTGAGGTGAGAGCCAACAGGCAGGCAAGGAAAATACAAGGAAACCAGCACACGCTGTCGGTCAAAGCGGTAAGGCTTCGGGAGAGGAAGGACCTAAGCCCTGCTCACACAGCAAACAGGTGTTTTAGGGAGGAATTTCAGAGGGGAATCATAGCAGAGTAGCTTCAGAGCTGTCTGTGGGGTTTTCCTGCCTAATGCAAGGGGAAACTTCAGAGAAGGCACAGAGGAGCTCGCTTGAAAGCACAAAGCAAGCAAACGAGCTGATGTCAAGGCCTGACTGACGACAGGAAGATGAGGAAGGTGAGGAAAAGAGGGCAAAAAAGGTAGGTTGTCAAATATTTCAACGAGTTTCTCCTGGATATACTGTAGGCCAGCGAATAGCATAAGCAATTGGAAGACATAAGGGATGTCACGAGCAGCAGTGTTTTGAATGGGCAGGAGAGGGGAAAGGGAAGATGCCCACGTTATGACGAAGAGGCAGACAGATGATGTCACTACAGTGACGAAGCCAAGAGATGGGGCAGGCCAGAGGGCAGAATTAGGGCCGGATTCAGGGCCGTGGTGAGACTACACATGCACAAAAGAGATATAAGAGACAGGCTGAGATGTTTGGTAGGAGATTGACTGTGGTGCGTTCTTCATGTACGGCCCAGCACAGGATTTATTCTCAAAATAGCTGACAGGACAGCTTTGCTCTTTTTGATGTTTTCATAAGACATGCTTCAGGAGTCCTGCAGCCAGCCAGCTGATCCAGCCTCTGCCAGCCATAGATGGGCTGTTGGCTCATCACAGCAAGCAAATGCAACTCTATTGATTTAAAGATGTATGAGTCTCCTGCTAGAAAATCATTGTATTCAATGGTTTCTTCATTGCATTTAATCATGGGACTAGGTTTTCCATTATATTCAAATGACATTTTTTCCTTTTCTAGGAGACAGATGGAAAAGCACATAACAAATGCATGGAGAGAGGCATTTTTAAACAAGTCTGCATAATGGAAGCAAACTTTAATAACAAGAAAGGTCAGTCTGGCAGGTCCTTTTCACACACAGGTGCGCAATGCAGAAATTTTCCAACCGCTAAACTGTTACTACAGTAGCGCTCAGGACCAAACGAAACCTATCTTTGCTCTCTCCTTCAACAAGGTTTATTAGCCCAGACAGAAACTTTTCTCAGAGTCGAGTCAGGTTGTTGTTTCTCTGTTCTTCTCCTGGTCTCACAAATCTTGAACGCCTAGTTGTGCATCCAGAGGGATGGAGCGCATGTCCTTGGAGCATGATGGCTGGGGACATGAGAGACAGAGACCCGAAACCCCTCACATCAGGGAAGGTTAAATTCCTGCTTTTTAAGTACTGACTTCTTCACTGTCGTGGGTTTGAACATCTGCGGTCTGTCAGCCTTACAGATGTATGCATGGCAGAGGGCTCCTGCGAGTATAGCACCATGAGCCAGAAGTTCTCCAGCCTCTTGGATGGAATTAGGTACTAGGGCCCAAATCTGAATGTCAAGGGATCTTGAAGGTGACATGGGCACCAACCTGACCTGAATGGGTGACAGCAGAGATGTGCAATGTTTGTACGGATAGGGAACTTTGGGGCTGACCAAAGAGACATGTAGACAATGGACAATAAGGAGAATATCAAGAGAATTGCTGTTTTGAAGCAGTGGTCTGAGCTGTTGGTATCCAAATTCTGCAGAACATTAGTCTAAATTCAGTCTTAATATAGGTGACTTCAATCTTGCCTTCGCTGCAATTACATGGAATTGAATTGTGTCCTGGACTTAATTCTGCAGTAAGCTCTTCAGGGACACCTGGGTCTTAGGATGGTATCAAAACACATTTATCATCCCCCTATATTTTCATTAGTTTTGTGACTGTGTCGTCCTAACCTGATACGCTGCTTCCATTAGTCCTGACACAGAAACAGCTGATCTGACAGAAGGTCCCTGGACTATCTTCTTCAATGGTTTTTTTTTACATTTCTAGATCTTGTACTTATTCTAAGTTTGGAAGATAATTATTTGAATCAGTTCTTTCTTAGCCTATTGTTATTATTTTTTATATTTAGGTCTCAGTGTAATCATGGCAAAGAACCTCAGTCTTGATTAAATCTGTTTGCTCTTCTCCCTCTGGTCCTCCAAAACAGTAATTGGATTGTTGTATAAGTCTAGTGAAAATAGCATTTTTCATTTTCAAGCATCAAAGGTCTTCACAAGTATTTATTGATTGCCATCTCTTATGAATCCTCTTTGAAGCAGGTAAGGTCCGTTACATCTGTTTAACCAATGGATAAACAAGCCTTGAGGTTCTTCACAGAGCTTGAATGACATACTAGCATCGATATTTTTATTAAATTCCTTCTTGCACGTCAAACTCTGATAGGAAATGTCATCCTTCCCTCACAAGCCTGGGTCTGGACTCCATAGCCCATGAGTTTTACTACCACTCAGTGTTAGTTCAGCGCATTGCAGCAGAGTGCAGACACCGCACAAGCTGGGGCAGAGTACCGTGGTCTTCCTCTGATCTGCCCACGCTCTCACGGAGGTGTCAGCAAACTGCTCCTGGGAAGGTTTCCTGGAGCCTGCTGGCACTCAAGCTGTGCCTGAGATAATCTGCAGGAGGTGGCACAGGCCAGAGAATGTACAAGAGAGCCTTCAACCAAAGTAAGTCGAGGCAGTCACATCCCTCTGCATTCCCATGCAGTGAGAGACCGAGGAGCTGAGATCCCACCTCTCCATTTGATCTCCCTCACCTCCCCCAGTTTAATAGTTTTCATATGCCACATGCTTGTTCAGGAACTTTCAAAGGGCAATGAAACATTTTGGCCTTTACGCAACTGAAATACTTTTGCAGAATGGCTTGAAATGCTTTATTTTGAACCAATTTGGCATGAAACTGTTTCCCTACCAGGCATGCAGCACTGAAGGGGACCCACCAGTCTTCTCCACCAGGAACTGCATTCCCTGGATGGAAGCACACACCTATCATGGATGTATTCTGGTATCATTTTTCCATGTGAAATAAATTAAGCTCTTTTGGTTGCCTCCAATAAAATAAACTGCTGGTTTATCCTTTTCTCTACCTGCTTCAGTTCAAATTTCCTTTTCTCAGGCATGGGAAACAGAATCCCCATGCTATTCCGGATAAAGTCTCATGACAGTCTTGTATTTCTTTATCTCCATTAAAAGCATCTTGCCTGGTAATCCTAATCTTGGAAGTACATTTGAATGGATAGTCAAGTATGTCTCCTCTATTTTATACCGTGATCTCCCACGCTGCAGCCAAAATTCCTGTTCTCAAGGCCTGTATGATTTGCATTTCATTCTGATACATTTTAGGCCACCTCCACCCTATGGTCATCTAAGTCTTCCTAAATTCTATCCCTAGCCTGCTCTGAGATGAAAGTGCTGCTTAATTTTTCTCATAAGCAATTTTCTTAAGTTTACCCCTGCTTTTTCTGTAGAGGTTGTTAATGCATGCTTTTAAATATTAGTTTCCAAAGCCAGAGACCTTTTTTCCCCTGTGATAATTTAACCTTCATCACAACCTACTGTAAATTTTCTTTTAGTTTCATCCCTACTCAGTTCACAGTGCTTTGCTGATATCCCGTTTATTCCTTTTAAGTAATGATTTCTTACATGTTGAGAGAAAAATGCATTGTTGACTAATTTAGAGAATATTATATCTTATCAAAGAAGACTTCAGATTATTCTGGGGAACCTCTTTTTGACAGTCTTGTAGCATATTAATTCATTTCTCTGTACGTCTATATTTTCCTTAAAAATTTCTTCTAAAGTCTTAGATATAACTGGCATCAAACTAATTGGGTTTTAATTAGCCAGTTCTTTTTTTCTTTCACCCACTTCGATAAATCTACTCCAGTCATCTGATTTGACAAGATCTCTGATGAGATCAAGGGATATGCAGAGAAACTGTGCAGAGGAAAAATACTTATCACGATACCACAGGTCAGCTATTTTTCATTAGTCCACTGAAATCCACAGGGTTGATGAACATGGGCTTGTGAATTCAGTCAGATATTACAGTCCTGTCCTTAAAGCCACCTTTTTCACAAGATTTGGCACTTCAGGCCAGGGTGATTTAAAAGCCTGCCATCCCCAAATGTCCCTGCCAGATTACTGATTAGGTGTGGTGCTGATTTCGCTATTGCCAGTAAATGTAAACCACTATCAATCTCAGTTGACTTTAAAACTTCAAGCTGTAAACTGTGCAGGCTGACGACTCAAATTCACAATCACCTCTGATTTAGCTGCAACAGTTGAAGAGTTTATCTTCCAGGCTGGTAACCTCTTCAGCCACTGCAGGTAAATCCAGTGTGAATCAGAGTCTGAATTGCCCTTGTTTTTCCCAATTATCCAGCTATCAATGCACAGTCATGAGAGTCATGCTGCAAATCTCTGCCCTCTACTCCAGAGATCTAAGTCTTATCAGAAAAGATATGATTCAAAATACTGTGGGTAGACTTCAGCTATTCCAATTGTCTCATCAAGCAGTGACAATATATTATTATGAACATTAATAAGAATTTTATCAGATTATTGTATTCCAAGGACTAGGAAAGAAATACGCCAGGAAATAGATCCCTACTGTTCATATTCTAGGGAAAATTCTGACTATTTATTATTGTGGTTAGTGTTTTGGTTGGCAGCTACATCAATGACAGGCTGAGAGATGTGAGAGCTGTTGCTCTACAATTAGACTGCGCCTTGTGGCATAAACCTCAGTAGGAGTAGAGAGCTTTGTGCCTGCTGCTGAGTGATGGGATTAGCTCACATCTGAGCACAGACATGATCTTGACATGCAGGAGGCTTTTGAAAATGGTTTGGACTGAGAGAGAATAAGGGTCTATTGCAGTAGCTGAGATTTGAAATGGCAGGTGCCACAGGGTAGCTGACAGGCACAGAGAAAAGGATGTGGTGGGACATGCTGGCTGCCTACGATGACGAATAAATGTTCCTGGACCCTGAAGTCAAGTGGTACACATCAGTCCACACCTACGCTAGTAAACCATGGTAGTCCCCAAAACAAGGTGGCTGCACACAAACCACTTTGGGGAATGACACCTGGACCATGCCAGCTCTTGAATTGTATCCAGGGACTGCTGGGGACTGCACAAGTTGGAACAGAACAATTTCTTGACAGGGAACAGTCTAGGGATTTACCAGCATATCAAGCCACATTCCTGTTCCCAGGACTATGCTGGAAATTACAGAGGCAGCCTTGGTATGCAAATGCATGGAGAACTGGTACTTCACTGGTAGGGCAGGAATGGTGACTCATACATTTGTTGAGGTCAATTGTATGAGGTTTAACAAGGCCAAGTGCAAGGTCCTGCACTTGGGCCACAGCAACCCCATGCAACGCTACAGGCTTGGGGAAGAGTGGCTGGAAAGCTGCCCGGTGGAAAAGGACCTGGGGGTGTTTGTTGACAGCCACCTGAATATGAGCCAGCAGTGTGCCCAGGCGGCCAAGAAAGCCAATGGCATCCTGGCTTGTATCAAAAATAGCGTGGCCAGCAGGACTAGGGAAGTGATCGTGCCCCTGTATTCAGCACTGGTGAGGCCGCACCTCGAATACTGTGTTCAGTTTTGGGCCCCTCACTACAAGAGGGACATTGAGGTGCTGGAGCGTGTGCAGAGAAGGGCAACGAAGCTGGTGAAGGGTCTGGAGCAGAAGTCTGATGAGGAGCGGCTGAGGGAACTGGGACTGTTTAGCCTGGAGAAAAGGAGGCTGAGGGGAGACCTTATCGCTCTCTACAGCTACCTGCAAGGAGGTTGTAGAGAGGTGGGGGTCGGTCTCTTCTCCCAGGTAACAAGTGATAGGATGAGAGGAAATGGCCTCAAGTTGCGCCAGGGGAGGTTTAGACTGGATATTAGGAAATTTTTCTTCACTGAAAGGGTTATCAAGCATTGGAACAGGCTGCCCAGGGAAGTGGTTGAGTCGCCATCCCTGGAGGTATTTAAAGGACGTTTGGATGAGGTGCTTAGGGACATGGTGTAGTGGTGGTCCTGGCAGTGTTAGGTTTATGGTTGGACTCGATGATCTTAAAGGTCTTTTCCAACCTATACGATTCTGTGATTCTGTGATTCTGTGATGGAAAGGTCTGTGGTAGGGCTCATTAGCAACCAACCTCATGATATGGCTAAGAAAGTCACCAGTAGGGATGGCTACTCTACACACATGAATTAGAGCACCTGGTCCATCACATAATAGAGAAGTCACGGCACAGAAAAGACTACAATGCATGGACTGGTGATGTGCTTTGCTCCCTCCCCAGTGACAGCACATGCTGGGTGGATGGGGCAGACCCACAGCTCCTGGTGCTGGTTGTAGGGCACTGGCTTATGCTTGCTGACTGCGGAGGACCAGGCAAATTCACTGCCCTTGGAGCCTGAGGTTTGCAAAGTGCATCCTGTATGGGTCTATACATCCATATCCACCCACTCTGCTGGGATGGAGCAAAGTCTTTGGGATGCACCTCCCATATTCACGTATATGGGGAAATATTTACTGCATTTTGACTGAATTTCACTCAAAATGTGCTGTTTTTCCACTGAGCTTTCTCACCTTTGTATTAGTTTGGTCCATTTAATAAATTCCTCCTGAGAAAAACAAAAGGCAATGTTTCATCATTCATGTGTCATATGTGACTTTCAAAAAAGACCTTGCAGGCAGAGATTTCTAAAAATCTCACCTGGTTAAAGAAGCCTTTGAATATGAGTCAACAGGACCTCTGCCATGCACAGTCCTTGTATACCCAAGAGCAACTTCTGTGAAAGGTAATGGAAGAAAAGGAGAATCACCTGCATGATTCTCCACTGCAAGTGGATTTTTACAAAAGGCCAAAATAGGTGCATTTATAGATGCAAAATCGTATGCATGCAGATGTATGGCAAATATTTTTTTTGGCTGACGGTAAAAATAAACAATTTCATCTTTCAAGTGACAAATTACTTCTTCTTTGGCAGAGTTGATTAAATTTGTTTTGTGGCTAGAAAAAAAAATGTGCTGCAGTTCAGTGATACAGAAACAATTAAAATAGATTGGTTTTGCTGATGCAATTCCAGACATGAACTAATTATCCCTTTATGAAATCACATCTGTAAAAGGATAATTGATTTGTATGAGTACAATATTTCACAGAGACATGAGTGAGTACAGCACCTATTTTACCTCCATAGTATTTTCTTATAGTCTTTAAAAACTTAATTCTTAATAGTGGCTGGTTTACTATTTGCTTGTTTTTATTTTATACGTACGTATGCATTAATGTATACATTTCCCTCACGGATATATATTTAGACATAAAAATGTTGGGCTTCAGAAAAACAACAAATTAGCGTGGAGGACTGCAGAGGAGCCACAGTTTACTTAAATGACACAATGGTTTCTAAACCTTCTGTTAAATTGTGTTGCTTCCACAGGCTGTCCCAAAGAGTTCATACAACATGAAGTGACTCTTATTTTTTTGGATATTAAGTGAAGTAGTAGAAATGTCTTCTGTTTCTTTTGCCTGATGGATAGAGAATAGGATTCTTCTGCCTAGAGAATAGGATTCTGTACAATGGCACATTTCCTGCTGACCCTTGCAAATATTTTGACATGCAGAAACAGGATATATATTGGCATCCAAAAGTCTGAGATAAAGTGGAATAATGCCAGACGAGGGCCGCAAATCCAACAGAAGAATTTGAAGGTGTGACATGAGAAAAACAGCTAAATGAATTTACAGCATACAGCGTAGAGAACAAACACCTGACAGATAAGGCGATAAACAATATTTAGAGAATGTGTTAAAATAATGTCAGTAAGAGTGGAAATTTAAGTATGCAATTTGGAAGTGATTGGTGACATTTAGTTGTCAGGACAATTAGCTAGTGGAATAATTTATACAGGGCAGTAATGACTTGGAACAACTGAAGAGGAAGGGTGGTACTTGCCCATCACGAGCGACTTAGCGTCACCACTGCTGCACCTGTGAGAAAGACAAAGGTATTCCTAGGGCATATGAGATGAGATTTTCCCGGTATATATGGTGAAATACAAATGTGACTGTATCTCACAGCACCTTGGCATCCTTATTCCTGGAGAAACCTCACCTGCTGTGCTCTGAGCCAGTGAGATCCCACACTGGAGAACTGGGCATGGTGAAGAAAAGGCCGGTAATGCGGCTGGGCTGCTGTGCCAAAGGAAAGTGGGCACACAAGGCTTGCTCAAGCTGTCATGACAAAAGGAGGAAAGATTTTAGTAAAAATTACTTCCTTCCCTCCATGTTTTCGATTCCAGAGGGGCAGAACTAGATTAATGCAGGACAAATAAACTGGGCATGAATGCATTTAGATAGAAACCAGTAGAAAGTTTCCAGCTCTCGGAGCACTGAAAGCCTGGATCACGGTCAGTAAACATCAGTAACAAGAACAAAGCACTGTTGAGACAGATCCTGATGAGCAGGTTGCAGGGATAAGAAACTGTGTGCACCTGTAATAGCAGGAGGCAGAGTCTGATGATCCTTCAAGCCTAAGTATTCTAGGTAAAGTAAAATAGCACAGCCTGATCTTCCAAGGTACCAAAGAACAGTGACCCATGACTCAGGAAATTGTCCTTATTTGTGACTGACCTGAAAAATACACAGGAATTAAGCATCTATTTAACTATTAGACTGAATTAGTTTTAACAAGCACTGCAGGCTAATGTATTTAATTAACAAGAACTAATTTTCATGATGCAACACTGCATTGTTAATAGAAAAAAAAAACCATAAAGCAAACTGAAAATACAGCATAAAAGAAACTGGATTTAAGATGAAAATAACAGCATAAATGCTGCAGTGCTGATTTTATTTTTCATAGTGGAAAGTTGGTGGTGGGTTCTCTTAGCTAACAGAAAAACAGGTTTTATATCATCCAAATGTGAAACTTAAAAATGGGCAGAGTATATCATGTTCTGTGTGTTCATTCTGGTTGAAAGTTGCATTGATTTTGTGTTATCCCCTACTTTTAAGTGTATACCATTGAAGATGTATGCCATTTCCATGCTGTTGAAATGCTGTGTTATTAACACAGAGGAAGGAGGCTTTGACCAGTACCTTAGTACCAGCCTTTTAAAAGTCCATGAATATCTGCTTGCCAAGGATTTTGGTGGAACTAGAATCATCAGTGCCTTCTAGCAGAAGCAGCTTACCAAAACAGCAACGAAAAGAAAGAAGGGAAAAGTTTGGATGTAATTAAACAGGAAGGTCATTCTTTCCATTCTCAAAGCACAGATTCCAGTTATAAATGGAGCCAGAGTGCTGATGATCAAAAGAGAAGCTTGAAAGAAGTAAAGATTTTCAATACCATGCTGTTTTCACGGCTGCAGGCCTACAGCCAACACAGTCATTTCTTGTGAATAAGTGCAAAGCCAGGTTAAACCAATTAAATTTTTATGGAGAATGTGCTTTCAATTTTGGAGATATAATGAAAACCAGTTTGCATTTGGCATTACTTAACAGGTGGGAGCAGAGAACTTGGTTCAGTTTAATTATTGGAACTACTTAGATATTCTTTTATGATGAAGTCATTTAAGTCAATTCTAAACAGCTACATGCTGATAATCTTCAACACTTCGTTTCCATGATTTATTTGAAAAATTTGATTTATAACTGCCCCACAGCACACTGTTGTCTATCGGGTATACTTGATTGAAAATGCAAATTATCTTAATGCTGCAATTTTTCAGCAGAGAAGCCCTAGAAGAGATTAGATAGAGATGGAAAGAATTACAAGAAACTTTGTATTTTGACAGCAAATGAAGCAAATGAAAGGAGCTAAATGAAAGAAGCAAATGAAAACTCAGCACGATCAGCAGCAGAACACTACAGCGCGGTGCACAGAGGGTTTCCTGAACTTGGGAAACCTCAGGGGAGCAGAGAAACCCACCAGGAGCCCACAGCTTACACGACAGCGGTTGACAAGATCCGGGTGGTGCTAGGAACAGTGGCGGCCAAGCCCTGACACGTATAAAAGAAACCCCTGGGGAGCACCGCGAACAATGCAAGCAAACAGCGTGGTGCGGCAGTTTGCATGGAAGGGTGCGCAGGAAGGGTTCTGTAACTCTGCCAGCTTGACCAGACAGCAATGGTATCTACCATTGATTTAGCAGGGTTCATTGAAAGAGTTTTAAACTAGATTTGAAGGGGGCAAGGGATAAAAACAGGCTCACTAGAGATAAGCCTGGGGGCAGCAAGCCAGTGTTTGAGGGACAAGTGTGCTAGTGAGGTCCTTCGGTCTGCTCCACACTGTGCTGAGTACACTGGAGCACGTTTGAAGTGTCCCTGTACTAATATGTGCAGCACCTTAACCGTCCCAGTGGAGGCAGGCGATGGGGACCCATGCGGCAGCAAAGACGTAAAGGTTGTTGATGCGTTAGAAACCAAGGAAGCACCTGAGAACAGTCAAATAGGAATTAGGGCTCCTCCCCAGTAAAGGTGGCAGGATCAATAGCCCAGCTGAAGTGCATCTACACCAATGCACAGAGAGTAGGCAGCAAACAGGAGGAGCTGGAAGCCATTGTGCAGCTGGAAAACTACGATGTAGTTGCAATCAATCACAGAAACATAGTGGTATGACTGACACAACTGGAGTGCTGCAACGGATGGCTATAAACGCTTCAGAAGGGATAGGTAAGGAAGGAGAAGCGGTGGGGTAGCCCTATAGGTTAGGGAGTGTTTTGACTGTCTAGAGCTTGATGGTGGCGATGAAAGGGTCGAGTGTTTACGGGTAACAATCAGGGGGAAGGCCAACAAGGCAGATATCCTGCTGGGTGTCTGTTATAGACCACCCAACCATGATGCTGAGGCAGATGAAATATTCTATAAGCAGCTGGGAAAAGTCTCATGATCGCTAGCCCTTGTTCTCATGGGGGCCTTCAACTTACCAGATGCCTGCTGGAAATACAATACAGCTGAAAGAAAAGAGTCTAGGAGGTTCCTGGAGCATGTGACACAGCTGGTGAGTGAGCCAACTAGCGAAGGTGCCTGCTGGACCTGTTGTTTCTGAACAGAGAAGGACTTGTGGGTGATGTGATGGTTGGAGGCTGTCTTGGGCACAGTGATCAAGAAATGATAGAGTTTTCAATTCTTGGAGAAGTAAGGAGGGGGGTCAGCAGAACTGCTAACTTGGACTTCTGGAGGGCAGACTTTGGCCTGTTGAGGAGACTGGTTGACAGAGTCCCTTGGGAGGCAGTCCTGAAGGGCAAAGGAGTCCAGGAAGGCTGGACATTCTTCAAGAAGGAAATCTTAAAGGTGCAGGAGCAGGCTGTCCCCATCTGCTGAAAGACAAGCTGGCGGGCAAGAAGACCAGCCTGGCTGAACAGAGAGCTTTGGCTGGAAATCAGGAAAAAAAGGAGAGTTTATGACCTTTGGAAGAAGGGACAGGCAACTCAGAAGGACTACAAGGATGTTGTGAGGTTATGCAGGCAGAAAATTAGAAGGGCCAAAGCCCAACTAGAACTTAATCTGACTACTGCCATAAAAGACAATAAAAAATGTTTCTGTAAATACATTCACAACAAAAGGAGGTCTAAGGAGAATCTCCATCCCTTATTGGGGAAAGAAAGAGGGAAACAAGTGACAAAGCGGGGAGGAAAGGCAAGGTGAAACAAAGTGACAAAGGATGAGGAAAAGGCTGAGGTACTTAATGCCTTCTTTGCCTCAGTCTTTAAGAGTAAGTCCAGTTGTTCTCGAGGTACCCAGCCCCCTGAGCTGGAAGACAGGGATGGGGAGCAGAATGAAGCCCCCATAATCCAAGGGGAAATGGTTAGCAACCTGCTACACTGCTTAGACACACACAAATCTATGGGGCTGGATGGGACCCACCCAAGGGTACTGAGGGAGCTGGTGGAAGTGCTCACCAAGCCACTTTCAATCCTTTATCAACAGTCCTGGCTAACTGGGAAGGTCCCAGTTGACTGGAGGTGAGCAAATGTGATGCCCATCTACAAGAAGGGCCAGAAGGAGGATCCAGGCAACTACAGGCCTGTCAGCCTGACCTCGGTGCCAGGGAAGGTTATGGAGCAGATGATCTTGAGTGCCATCATGCAGCACGTACAGGACAACCAGGTGATGAGGCCCAGTCAGCATGGGTTTATGGAAGGCAGGTCCTGCTTGACCAACCTGATCTCCTTCTATGACAAGGTAACCCGCCTAGTAGATGAGGGGAAGGCTGTGGATGTTGTCTATCTAGACTTCAGTAAAGCCTTTGACACAGTTTCCCACAGCATTCTCCTGGAGAAACTGGCTGCTCATGGCTTGGACGGGTGTACTCTTCACTGGGTAAAGAACTGGCTGGACGGCCGGGCCCAAAGAGTGGTGGTGAATGGAGTTTACTCCGGTTGGCGGCCGGTCACAAGCGGTGTTCCCCAGGGCTCTGTGTTGGGGCCAGTTCTGTTTAACATCTTTATCAATGATCTGGACGAGGGATCGAGTGCACCCTCAGTAAGTTTGCAGACGACACCAAGTTGTGTGGGAGTGTTGATCTGCCTGAGGGTAGGCAGGCTCTGCAGAGGGACCTGGACAGGCTGGATCGATGGGCCGAGGCAAATTTTATGAGATTCAACAAGGCTAAATGCTGGGTCCTGCACTTGGGCCACAACAACCCCATGCAACGCTACAGGCTTGGGGAAGAGTGGCTGGAAAGCCACCTGGCAGAAAAGGACCTGGGGGTGTTGGTTGACAGCCAGCTGAATATGAGCCAGCAGTGTGCCCAGGTGGCCAAGAAAGCCAATGGCATCCTGGCTTGTATCAAAAACAGCGTGGCCAGCAGGACTAGGGAAGTGATTGTGCCCCTGTACTCGGCACTGGTGAGGCCGCACCTCGAATGCTGTGTTCAGTTTTGGTCCCCCCACTACAAGAGGGATATTGAGGTGCTGGAGCGAGTCCAGAGACGGGCAACGAAGCTGGTGAAGGGTCTGGAGCACAAGTCTGATGAGGAGCGGCTGAGGGAGCTGGGACTGTTTAGCCTGGAGAAAAGGAGGCTGAGGGGAGACCTTATTGCTCTCTACAACTACCTGAAAGGAGGTTGTAGAGAGGTGGGTGTCAGTCTCTTCTCCCAGGTAACAAGTGATAGGATGAGAGGAAATGGCCTCAAGTTGCACCAGGGGAGGTTTAGACTGGATATTGGAAAAATCTCTTCACCAAAAGTCTTATCAAGCATTGGAACAGGCTGCCCAGGGAAGTGGTTGAGTCACCATCCCTGCAGGTATTTAAAAGATGTGTAGATGTGGTGCTTAGGGACATGGGTTAGTGGTGGACTTGGTTTATGGTTGAACTTGATGATCTTAAGGCTCTTTTCCAACCTAAATGATTCTATGATTCTACGAGTGGTGTGAGTCCTCTAACTTCCCATATCTGTTCTCAAAAGAGCAGCTCCCAATGATATTCAGTGCAATCTCAGATCCAGAATTTTCACTCACTCCAGAGACACCTTTAGTATTTGGTCTTGAACAAATCCCAGGGACACAGCCAGTAGTATCTCATAGGAGGTAAGTCTGAAGGAGAGAAGAGCAAAGGATGATGGGCCGTTCCTCAGAGAAAATAGACTCACAGCAAAAGTGTAAACTATGCCTATGGAAAAGGAAGGTAGAAAGAGGGGAAGAAAAGGAAGAAAAGGAAGAGGAAACCGGGTCTACATTAGTAGTAAAAGGAAGACCACAGAAATTGTTGATCAGGTTCTCAGTGGAGAAGGGAAACTCCTGACAAATTATGGTGAGAAACTCAAAAGGGGACTTGCCTTTTCTTCTGAACAGAGGGAGCATTTAATGCCAACAAGAAAGAGCAGAAGGCAGGTAAGTACAGCTGGCCTTTGACTGCGCTGCTTAGCCATAGGTAGCTAGTGTTATCTGGGATGTTCACCCCACCTCCAGCTGCTAGTACAGAGAGATGCAGTACACTCCACGCACGACGTAGATGCTCAGACACACTCAGGCATCCCAAATGCCACTCTATGTTTAAAAAATTTATTTGAGCCTTCGATAATCTCAATACAGTTTGGCCTTATGAGGTTAACCTTGGGGTCTGCTGGTGCTCAGCTGAGAGAATTTGTAAAGGGTGGGTGAACTACCAACAGATTGTGAAGGTCAAAAGCATTCCCAGTCCTGCAAATGGGGAATAGAGAGGACCTGGCGCAAATACAGACTTTTCAGCATGGCTTAAATCCACAATGAAGTTCTGGATCAAATCATCAGACCAGCCATGTGTAAGAATCCAGAAGATAAGAAGGAGTTAGATAAGAAAAATACTGATGTGCCAAGAATTAAATCATGACTGAACCTACCTAATTTCCTTCCAAAACTACATACAAGTTCACATGGCAGTGAAGAAGTTTTGGATTTCATACAGTTTAATTGGCACAGTTTTGGATACTGTTTTCCAAGATATCATATTATAAATAAAAAAGAGCACAGTCTAAACAAAATCATATATATAGTAGGTGCTAGTAGGTTCAGAAATAGTAGGACACCATACCTGCGTTTCACACTAGTATTGTTCATAGTGTTGGTCAGGACTTTTATCAGTAGTTCTCTGCCAATTTGGGAAAAATGCATTGGGTGGGGTGCCATCCTTCTGCTCAGTGTTTAACAGCAAGTCTTTAATGACTTTTCAAACGGCATGAAGGCACTGCTGAGCCTCTTTGAGAATGAGGTCAAATTCCTAGATGATCCTGACATCTGAAACACGCAGGGTGAAATTCAATATGAAAGCATGCAAGGCAGGAAGAATCCAGTGTACGAACACACAATATGGACTAACTCCCCAGGCAGGAGCTATTCAGAAAAGGAGATGGGGGATATAGTGAGTCACAACTTGGAGCTGAGTCAACAATGTCCTGGTGTGTGAAAAAGCAAAAGTGATCCTGGGATGCGTGAAAAGCAGCATGCAGCCTACAGAAGATGTGAAGCTGCAGACCTTGCTGTAGACATTGATTAGTATTTGTAAACATATAAAGGTTTTGCTGACACAGTAGTGAGAGCAGGTCTCACAGAAGATGTGATCATAGATGAGCTGTTTGCCTAAGGTAATGCTAACGAGTTTAGGATGATGTCACAAGGTGAACAGTCCTGTAAAAACAGGGTAAGGGAGACAAATTTATTAAACACAGGGTGTGTGGCGTCCTTTGCCAGGAATGGAATGTGCACTTTTCTAGATTATACAAAATAACATGGGATTATTTTGACCAGTGTATAATATTAGGTTATACGATAAAAGGCTCATTTGCACATGCACAGAGGAGCCCAGGGGCACAAGGGCACTGGGAGAGCCCCAATACCCCAGTCAGAGACACGAGCTGCTGCCCCAGCCCCTGCCCTGGGAGTAAGTGACTGGCTGAGTGGGAGTTTGGTGGCTGTCCAAGGTTAACCCACCTGTATTGGGTTTGCATGGCAAGGTTTTGGTAGTAGGGGGGGCTACAGGGGTGGCTTCTGTGAGAAGATGCCAGAAGCTTCCCCCATGTCCGATAGAGCCAATGTCAGCTGGCTCCAAGACAGACCCACTGATGGCCAAGGCTGAGCCGATCAGCGATGGTGGTAGCACCTCTGGGATAACATATTTAAGAAGGGGAAAAAACTGTGCAACTGCAGCCGGAGAGAGAGGTGAGAATATGTGAGAGAAACAGCCCTGCAGACACCAAGGTCAGTGAAGAAGGAGGGGGAGGAGGTGCTCCAGGTGCTGGAGCAGAGATTCCCCTGCAGCCCGTGGAGAAGACCATGGTGAGGCAGGCTGTCCCCCTGCAGCCCATGGAGGTCCATGGTAGAGCAGATATCCACCTGCAGCCCATGGAGGACCCCGTGCCAGAGCAGGTGGATGCGCCCGAAGGAGGCTGTGACCCCGTGGGAAGTCCACGCTGGAGCAGGTTCCAGGCAGGACCTGTGAGCCTGTGGAGAGAGGAGCCCACGCTGGAGCAGGTTTGCTGGCAGGACTTGTGACCCCATGGGGGACCCACGCTGGAGCAGTCTGGTCCCGAAGGACTGCACCCCGTGGGAAGGACCCATGCTGGAGCAGTTCATGGAGAACTGTCTCCTGTGGGAGGGACCCCACGCTGGAGCAGGGGAAGAGTGTGAGGAGGAAGGAGCGGCAGAGACAATGTGTGATGAACTGATCACAACCCCCATTCCCCATCCCCCTGTGCTGCTTCAGGGGGAGGAGGTAGAGAATTTGGGAGTGAAGTTGTGTCAGTGAAGAAGGGAATGGTGGAGGGGAAGGTGTTTTAAGATTTGTTTTTATTTCTCATTGTCCTACTCTGATTTGATTGGTAATAAATTAAACTAATTTCCCCAAGTCGAGTCTGGTTTGGCCATGATGGTAATTGGTGAGTGATCTCTCCCTGTCCTTATCTCGACCCACGAGCCTTTCATTGTATTTTCTCTCTCCTGTCCAGCTGAGGTAGGGGAGTGATAGAGCAGCTTGGTGGGCACCTGACGTCCAGCCAAGGATAATCCACCACACCCATAAACCTGGATGAATTCTTTGCCACCAAACCAAGCCTGTGGTCATGCTGTGAAAAGCAAGACCATGGATCAATGGACACAGTGCACCGACAGCAAAGAATGACAACAGCTGCAAGAGTACATCTTTCCTCCTCATGCAGCCCTTGTAAGACCTCAGCTGGAGACTAGTTTGGGTAATTTAGGAAAGAAATAGGTCAAATGGGGGATGCACAAAGAATGCTGGACTTTTAATTTCAGCATGACCAGTTCAGGCGAGAACACTGCCTGTGATAATTGTGAAGCCCATATTGCTCAGACATGTCTACCAGCAGGTTAGATCACCATCTGCCAGGATGGCTTGGCTAAAGCTGGTCTTGTCTTGGTGAGTCAAAATTCACTAAAAAGCTTATAAGATTCCCAGTCACTGACAGATTGCAGTGAAGACAGACACCAATTCCCTGCAACGGCTTTCACAGAAAATGATGATACAAGAACAATCATCTAAAGAGCCAGGACACACTCTTTCTTTCCTGATGGGAAATATTCCTATTTACATCTGGTTTCAGACCTACATGAGGCAGGCTGCTTCCTTTGCCAAAAGCATTTGAGACCTGTAGTAAATGAAAGCAGAAGTCTCCAAAGTTTAAACCATGCAATCTACAAAACCATATTTAATGTACATCAAGCACTTTTCAAAATCAATGACAACCATCTAAAGCAGACAAGAGATCATTCTAAAACTCACTAACAACTGCAATGGATTTATTAGCTCAAAAGCACACTGATATGGAAATAATGTTTGATGTGGCATAATATATTCTATCCATTTCATTTCTGAAGAAATATATTATTTAAGCTCCAATTTCTGAATACAAAAGAACAAAATGTGTGATAATAGCTGTGGGCCAGCAAAAAATATGTATAAGTAAATCTGGCTTTTTGTCTAGGACTGGAAAGGTCTATCAGAAGATGTAGTAAATGCTAGGGCAGCAGATCTTAATCCAACTAAGAATGGTCCTTACTTTAAAGACTATTTTATGCATTTAAAAAACAGAGACCTATTTCTGTCTCTTTTTTAAGCTTGTATATCAGAAGGAGAAAATGTTCAGTACCAGCCTCAAGTAAAGTTATAGATGCTGCGCTAGAGAGAGAAGTATTAGTAAAATAGCATTACTGGGGTAGGCAACACGTAGACTGGTTTTTATGCACTGAGTTCATAATTTCCTTACAAACTGATCAGGCTTCGAGCTGTGGAGAGGACTCTCTAGCTCTGTATAAAAAACAAAAGGTTGTAAGAGGTCAGACAGACCATTAAGTGCTGTCAAGGGGTGCCTGTGAAATGGGCTGAAGTATCCTGTCTGGTATCAGC
Source organism: Mycteria americana (assembly GCF_035582795.1). Lineage (NCBI taxonomy): Eukaryota > Metazoa > Chordata > Aves > Ciconiiformes > Ciconiidae > Mycteria > Mycteria americana. The sequence continues at coordinate 167,430,848 of NC_134366.1, forward strand.
CACCGAAAAGGTCTCTGTAGCAGGGACCAGGACCCAGTAACCTGCCCACTCCACAAAGCGAGGCCTCTTGGTGTTTGCTCTCCCATGTGGTTCAGTGGTTTTAGTTGTGAACCAAGTGACTTTTACAGAAAATGCCACATCCAGGTGATGGGGATGCAAGTTTGAGTCCTCTCATCCTGGGGAAGGAGCTGAAGGGAGGTCTCCCAGACTCTGGACATGCTATGGAAAAGGTGGTCAACATATAACGTTGACTCATCTCAACAGAGATGATACAACATAGGTATCATCTCTGCAAGAAGACCAAATGCTCTGACCACACAGCAGACCAACAAGCATAACATGCGACACTGCATCAAGCACTTGTATTTCCTTTGTTTGCCTCCAGGCTGCTCCCAGTCAGTGTCAAAAGCCTCCCTCATCTTCTACCAGAACATTGCTTCACCCCCCCAAGAGGGAGCCTGCTCCCAGAGACCGTATTTTCTGGAGGCACCAGAGCAATCCCTGCCCCCTCACCACACAGATCTTAACAGATCTCAAACAAACTATTCCGAAAGAGATTAATCACTGCAGATGGGGAAAAAACTTGTAGGCAGTGAGACTGGGGATAGACCAGAAACCTGGAGTCAAAGGAGAGGTATGCCAATGCAGTGGTACAGACACATCCCGAATTGCTCTATGGAAATACCTGCTTTCAAATTAGGGATCCTACAGCCATGTGACCATGGGTGGTTTTTATCGAAGTGATTTGCTCAAGGCAACATAGGAAGAGTGCGGTAGAGCAAGGACCGGCATAGCAGAGCAGAGGCCCTCTAAAAACATCTGTGTTAAACTAGGTCCTTCTTAATTTTGCTCATGAGTTACTTTCATGCTAATCTTCTGCTGCAGCCAGGCAAAGCCAGACACAAGACACCGGGTACCGAGCTGCAGGAAATAAACCTTTTTAGCAATGCCTGGCAGCAAGTTGGGGTAAGTCAAAGTTCCTCCTCTGTTCTCACCCTCCCAGCAGAGAGGAACAGTGGAAATACCACACAAGACACATAAGCGCTAAAAAGTGAGATTTTTAAAGCATCAGTACACTTTTAGTAATCCCAGGTGTTATTAACAGCATCAGTACGGACATTTACTTTCCCCACACTGAAACTAGAGTTTTAATCCCCTATTGATTGAAGCTGAAGTGCAGGACGCACTGCAATTTATGTGATTGATTCACATACCTTGAGGGAATCAAGTCATCTGTAAACCAAATTTTTTCTTCCCTTACAGGTCCCTGTTAGATAAATGTCTCCGTAAGCAAAATATCTTCTTTAAATTAAGGGCAAGAGGTCAAATACACTGCTGGCAAAAACAGGCAGAACTTCAGTGAAGTCCGAGTGGAAAATTTGACCTGATAAAAACATTTCCTTAAGTTATGAGAAGGTAACTTGGATTCAAGAAAAATAACTTTTGTAAGACTGAGATGTTATATGATTCCATACAGAAGATACACTTGGCAGCACCCAGAAAGTGATATTCACCTATTTATATATATTAAGAATGCACTTTTTTTCCAAAATAGCAGGTTATTGCAAGAGCCTAATCTAGTGTCCAATTCAAACAGCTGGGATATGCTGTTTTTCAGAACGTGCCAAGCATTCCCCCTACTAAAACTACTAGTCTTCACTCGGGCGTAAAATGAGAAGCTTGAACATCCCAGTCACTTCATGAAAGGAAGACTGGAAACCTGTTCAGAAACCGCAGATAAATCACCTTAGGGATAAAGCCAGAAGGAGGAGACAGCCCCGGGTGCCTCTGGTGCGTGTGCTCGCGATGAACGTCTCCTTAAGCATTCTCTTTAAAAGCTTCATGTCAAAGTTTCTCCAGTCTCTTGACAAACAGAGTTTTTCCTACATTCAGCCTAGCAGGGGAAAATGTGATAACTTAGAAGGATGAGACTCAAAAGTATTTCTGGTTCATTTGAAATAGCAGCAGCCATGACTAGGTAATAGAAAACAAAGTTCTTTTCATTGCTGTGAATCTCAATGATGCTGTCTCAGGCAGGAATAACATTTGATTTTTCTTCTACATTTGTCATGCAGGGACTAAGTGCTTTGGGGGAGGGAAAGAAACAACAACTCACAGCGTTCATACATGTATGTATTTATTATATGCTGAATGACAAGGCTAAGGAGTTGGGGATATAGTACAGGTGAGCTTTCCAATCTACAGCACTCAAAGCCAGGAGCTAAGTAATTCAGTAATGTAAAGTTTTGAACTGCTTTGTGTAAAAATCTAATTTAAATTTTCTGATTTAAGCGCAAGTGGGTGACCATTGCCCACCCCAAGAACGGATGGCAGCCTGTCCAGTCCCAAGGCTGGCCTGTTTCTGTCCTGCTACCAATATACCACATCAAACTGATGAAGCATGCTGTCGTATTATAGGGACACCTCTTTGCAAGCTGCACATGAAAGTTGTTGCGAATAAAAGATTTGTTATTACAGGTTCCCCCCCTCCCCTTCCTTTTTTATGTATTATTGATGGCAGAGGTAAAAAGATTCAAGACTCCCCTCTGCACAGTATCTTCCCAACAGGGTAAGTCGTAAGGAAATCATTATTGGAAGATACCTCTATAAAACAAGGTAAATTAATCACTTCTTCATCTTCCCCACAGAGAATGACTTTTACTTATTACACGGTTACGAAGCCCTCTCGTTAAATTTAGCTACGGAGAAGATGATCTCTCTCTAGTCCCACCGACGTCCTGTGTGGGCTGGTGAGCGGAGGTGGGTGAGGCAGCATTTGGAAAACTACCTGTGTTTCCAAAGCCGTGCTGTGCTATTGGAATAAGCCTGGATACTTAGTTTAATTCCCTTCTTCCTAAGTAAGTTTTCATTTTCATGCGTTCCTGTGCAGCCGTGTCTCAGCTGGATGTAATAGTGCCAACGTTTTGAAAGGAAAATCGCTTTCCGTTTCTCACATTTATTTCATGCATAAAGCACCCCTTACAATCAGAAAATGCAACTGCTCAGCCTGTGCAGAGCAGGGCAGTTACTGAGGCCCCAGGAAATGGGTGGGCTGAGATTTCTGCTTTTCCAGTCTTAAACAGGACAGATCCACGATCCTTACTGTCATGACCCAGGACTATGCTGGCACAGGGCAGGACTGAGAAAAGAAGGATGATATTCTCCAGACTGAGGAGGACTCATTTAATATTAAAATTATTTGAAAAAAACAAAAGGTATCTGAAAATTTAGTGCAATGAAACTAAACTGAAAAAATTTAAACGTGTCAGTCTTTTTCCATAGTTGCCCGTAGTGTATGTTCATTTCTGCTTGTTTCTCAGTCACAATCGTGCAAAGAAAGGTTTATTATCTACTACCAAGAATAGTTTGTCATGTCTGTTTAAATGGCTATGAAAGAGCTTCTGGAGGAACATGAAGCTCTACTTATGTTATAGGCAGCACGGCAGTAGCAGAAGACGTATTTCTATTCACTTCTTGTGGGAGGTGAGGATTTTATTTTTCCTTTTAAAATGTGTTTGTATATAACGCTGTCGGAAGGTGCCAGACAATGCCAGAAACACAAATCCTCTGTTCATCTGTCCATAAAACAGCCCGGGCAGTGCCCCATGCCCAAGGGACTGCTCCTCCTCGACTTCTAGCCCTGGGGACCAGAGGTGGGAGGGCTGGAGGGCATCATCTCCTCCTGCACAGAGAGCCCACGCTGCCGCCAGACCACGTGTATCTCACTCCCGTCATCTCACCCTGTGAGATACAGCTCCTGCCAGCTGCTTTTTTGTTAACGCAGATATTTATATCACATTTAACCTCACTCAGATTTATCACAGCCTTTCCTTTAGCCCGTGTGAAGTTTATCCTTGCTGCTCCTAAGGGAAAGTATTCAGAGCCCAGTAAAACAACTCCTCAGAATGACTACCGAGTATGAACTTAATAACAAAACATCGCGTCCAGGGATTCACTACGATATCCGATAGTGCTGCCGATGCCCTTTTCTGTTTTCTCACATTTTGTTATGCTGCAGATGGGCTCAGCTGCCTTTCTGCAGCTGTACAGCGCAGTAGTTAGGAGGAGATGGAATATGCGAGTTATTTTGTAAACTGAGGATTAGAGACAGCCAGGAACAAACAAATGCTTGACAGAAAACCAGCATGAACTGGAATACAGACACCCAGAGCACTTCCCTCCACCCAGCAGAGCACGAAACCGTTCACACCCCAGAAGGGTCCCCACAAACTGCATTTATGGAAATGATGACTCAGAACTTCCATTTCCCCGTGCTTCGCTGGCAGCCCGGTTACAAATCATCTCCAGCATTACAAGTGCACCTCAGACACAAAGAAGGTGAAAAAAGGGGCTAATTTTAGCCCATCAAGAATGTTTTCAGGCTGTCAGACCCAAGTTGTGTGTCTTTGTGAGGGTGAAATAGAAGGAAGGGACCTAAGAGCACTTGAGAAAAAATTAAATGCTAGCACAAGCACATCACTAATTCAAAGAAATCCTGCAGCCGGGATTTAGAAGAGCACCGGTACAAAGTAATAGGTTATAAATCCCTGATTGCCTTAAAAACACTAACGCCAGTCATCTCAAGTTGGTCTCAGTACTGCCTGCCTACACAGCTGCCTTTCAGTTAGAGCACTCAAAGAGAAATTTCTGTGGACAACAGACCAGCAGCGATTAAACTTTAAAATCCAATTCATGACTTTAACCCCACAATCTCCTATACTTTGTGAAGAGAAAAACTGGTATTCCACTTACTTAAAATTTAACAACAGAGCAGACCTGATCTTGCCAGTTTGCATAAGGTGGCAAACTTTTCAGGGGGGGAAAAAAAAAAAAAAAAAAGAGAGAACTTACAGATTGGAAGGGGCTGGGGGGGAGAGAAACTTTACTGTTTGCTTTCAGAGTTTTATATAGAGGGTTTTGTAAAGGGAGAAAGAAATCCAAAACATTTACTGGGGAAAACCAGTGCAGAATCTGTTCAGAACCCAGGCAGTGTCACTTCAACCCCACTCGCTTATTAAATGGAAATAGAAGCAACCAACCCAGAATGCTCCATCTTCTGATTAAAAAGAGGGGAGGGAATTGTTATCATTGTATTTGCAGCATAGTATGCTGAATTTTTTCTTTTTATTTTTTTTTTGTCACTTACTTTTACAAGTGCTCCATTAAAAATTCATGCTGCTTCTAAACGGCAGGGCAGCCGCTGTTTCTTTGTCGCATTTCACAATGGCTGAGTGACAACGGTGGCTCTGACTCCAGGCTGCTATCTTTGACTGTCTGCTGGGAGAGACACATTGCTGTCCTCCCTTTGTCATTCAATCCTTGACACAGTTGTGACAAATGCTGGCATGCCCTGTCATTGCCTTCACCCTCCGATAACAGAAATCTGCCACTTTTCAACGTGTGGTCTGCACTCTTGTCCCCGAAAGAAGAAGCTGTATGTTAATGATGCCTGGCGATGTGCAGGTCTGCTTCTGCTGGTTGCTTTTCCTCCGGTTACATATTTGGATTGACCACGCTTCAAAAAGCACAGACTTTAAATGCTGCTTTGGGATCAGCACCCAGCTAAAGCTTGTATGATAATGGTGTCTCCAGAGGGCTGAGGGAGGAAAAAAAAGGCTCTCTTTTTTTAGCAAAAGTGATAGGAGACAATGCCAGATTTTGGGACAGATAATAAAAGACCACAGATGGAAAGAACTGTACGTTTCCCATGGGTGCTAAGGAGCTCTGGGGCCTGAGCTGGCAGGGCACAGTGTAACCCCCAGCACTGCTGGAGGCTTCCCAAAACCTTTGCAGCAGAGCGCATGCAGGGCATGCCGCGGACCTTCCTTACGTGCCGAAGCATCGCAAACTGCTTTGCAGCGGTTCGTAAAGAAAACGATCCCGCTTCCTTTCTCAGATGCTTGGAAGCGGTGGGTTTGTTTTCGACAGGCAGCGCAAAGTGTTCTGGGGCTCCCTCTGACTCTGACAGCAACTTGCAGCCCCCCTCCCTCCCTCCCTCCCTCCCTGCAACAGGGGGGCACATGCTCGATGCATTCAGACAAAATTGCTCTATTCACTTAAGGTGCAATATCCATTACAGAGTACCTAAGCACCTGTTCAGGATGCTGATTCCAGAAAGGGGCTGGAAGCCTTAATGAGTTTCCTAATTTCCAGCACTTTGATCTTCCCAGATAAATGGATGCAGGCAAGTGCAAAACAAGGATTAAGTCATCATCGCTAGAGATGCCAATACCAGTCTATTGAATCCACCACGCCCTCGGAGCAGGCTGCAGTGCCTTAATGGGGCATAGCCAGCATTCAACTATCATACCCTCGGCAAACGTTCACTACATGTTGCTACTATAAAACACAGGGGACAAGATGTTACAAGGGCATTCTTTTTCCCATGGAGACATTGAGAGCTGCTTCCTTTAGCCTTAGCTACAGCAGCGCTGTTACCAATTACAGTCACTAAAGGAGAACAGCTGGCTCTCGTTCGAACGGAGCGCTCTCTCCAAAGCCCGCTGAAGCCGATGGAAGAAGGATCTCCTTTCTTTCACTGGGTTTTGGATCAGACTCAGAGAGATGTGGTGGTTTAGAAAGCAGGGTTGGTTTTTTTTTCCCATTCTTTTGTTACTTCTCCATCTCATGTTTGTGACTAGAAACCATTTTTCCCAATCTATACACCCAGTGACAGGAGGTTGGGGCAGCGTTACCCCCACCATTTTTATAAAATAAGAGATGTTAATTAAAAAGCTGCACAGCGGGGCTGGAACTATTAGAAAGTAGAAAGGGAGAAAGAATGAGGCAGAACAGCAAACAGGGGCAGACTTTTGATGTCCTTTGCACATGATGTTTTTTCCCATTAGGGTACTTTCACGGCTGTTCCACGCGTTTCTCAAAGCTCAATTCATCTTGCGCGCAGACTTTACCGAAAGGTAATAAGCAACTCCTAGCTAGAGAGTCAATTAACATGTAATCTCTGACATTTTGAATCATCATCAGCCGCCAGATGGGTTTCTCCTTTATACAGAATGAAACCTATTGCTTGAGTGTTTGAGAATTTGATTTTATGTTACATTTTTCCATATTCATCTAGACTGCTACGTTTTCCAGTCCCATGGTGGGAAAGTGCACTGAGTTTTGCCTCTGAAATCATCAACAAAAGTCTTCTTCATCTCAGCGAGGGACAAACTAATCCAACAGTGACTGTGTTGGGAGATCAAAATTTCCTTTCCTCCTGCAATTTCCTCGACCATTTGGGGCCAAATTCTCATTTTCATACCTGTAGGGCTCTGACCAGTGAACAGAGGCAGTGTGCCTAGATGGCTGCAGCAGCTGCTGACACTGCCCTCCACTGAAGGTTCCCTCTCTTCCTGTACGAACAGCTCAGCTGCTCCTGAAGCAAATACTGAACCCGACGCACAATGGGTAATATGGTCTGAGATTACCTTGTATTATCAGAATGCAAATCAGAAGTTCAGCAGCTGCTTCACACGGCAAAAACCATGGGGAGAGTGTGAAAGGGTGGGCAGCTGAGGATCATCATCTCTACATCACTCCCAAGTTGCCAAGACACTAGGTCCTTTATTTGCAGTGCAAGAACAGTTTGATCAGTTTAGGCAGAATACGTGACAGATAAGATCGTTTACTGGACAATGCAAGTAGCTCAGAAATCAACTTGTAGACTGGTTGGACAGGGACTGTAATTTCTCAGGTGCATAAGAAGCAGCTACTGTGAAGAACCCCAACTGAGGTTTCAATTGCTACAGCTACAGAAATATTTAATAATGGTAAGTAAATGATTATCGTTGCTCTGTAATTTCATTATGTGTAATAAAATGGTATCTGTTAGTTAATAACATGCACATATCTAAATAGAACAGTTGCAGTAAACTCCATCTTGCTCACCTTTCTGCATTACCATTGGATCCCCACCGGTCTCAACATGGTTGAGATTCCACCTCAGTTCAAACCGTTGTAATCATCTGTCCTTGAAAGATTAACAAAGAAGCAGGATTCCATAAAAGGATTAAACATACACATAAAAATAACATACTAAGTAATGTAAGAAAAATTGTAGGTGGACTGATCTCTGAATCACCTGTGGAGGCTGAAGAGTCATGAAATTGCCCTGTATTATAGAGCTGCGTATTTTCTACACCTTATTTAGCTATGTAGAATAACTGCAATAAACTGTCACCTCTACCCAGAAGAAAGGCTACGAGACTGTTGTAATGATAACTTCAGTTATTCTGGGCCACTTGCTAGAAACTGTCACAGCTCTGCAAGTCGTTCAGTTCCTCTGAATGTCATGCAAATATATATATATATATATATATATATATATATATATATATGTTTGACATCAAGTGATGTCTTTGCTGTTTTCTCTTAACGCTTCTGAAAACCAAGCAAGGTAATAGCAACACTCTTGAAAGAGTGATTACCATCATTGTATTAATGATGGTCACAGAAGAAAGGCTCAGGCTCAATGAGCTCTGAATTGGAAATGAATTTTGCAAAAGAGGTAAGAAATAAATGAGAGAATCTGAAACCCAAATCCATGAGGAAGTGATTTACTGCCATTTTCTGTGGACTATATAATCCTAAAGTAGAACGGAATTCAAGCCTTTTAAGAGAGATCTCTGCCACATTAATACGTTTGCTGCATCACCACCACAAAGCGGCTCTACCCACCGTAATACGCTGTCCCCCAGTCAGATGAAATGACTCGTACCTCAGGTTCACTAGATGGTCAATTAAATCAAGCTGATAAAGCAGATGAATTCAGCCAAAGGACAAATTAAGCGGCACAGAATGCATCGTTGCCAAGGCAGAAATGTAACACACGGAGCAGATGCAGAGAAGCTGCCGTACTCCCAGAGAGCGCTGTGCTGGCCAAAGCAAGGGAACGCTCCCAGAAATTAATGGCAATACGGTCTACATGCTGAAGAAGAAAGCCATGCCATGAAATGCATGACCCAAACATTGTGGCTGATAAAAGTAAAAATGGGAGAGAGATGTTATTCAAAGGGTAATCCAGCAGGTAAGAGTTTAGCATCTTTTATGAAGAGTAGATCAATATAAGAAGATTCCCGATGAGAGAAGAAATTAATTGCAGTCAGTGTTGCTGGTGTATGAGCAGAAAGGTCACCAAGGGTCTGGAGCAAGAGCTGAACAGATTGAAGTTTCTATTACATAGCGTTAGATGGAAATGCAGAATAATTACTTCTGCAAGCTTGCAAAGGACGGAACTGATTTAAATGGGATGAATCTAGCTGCAGCCCACTGAATCAGCTGTGTGACAGTAATTAATATGCAGATTAGAAAAAAAATTAAATAGAGTAGTTTACTTTGCATTAAGGCAACATTTTCCTTTCAAAACTTCAGCGACATCTCAGGCCTTAGCATAGATAGATAGTGTGGAAGATGTCTTCCAATGCTCAAAGTTCTTAATGTACAGATGAATTAATTTTCCAGGCTTCTTTTTAATGCCAAACAACTTAATTTGGGATTTAGAATTGAAGTTCTGGTTTTACACTACAAATTTAAAAAGTGTTCAGGAAAACAATGTTCAAATTCCTTACAAATATACATAATGAAGTTGGGATGGATGTACTTGCTTTGGCTTGTATTTGTGCTTTGCAGCTACGTAAAGGCCACAGAGAACATTAGACATGCTTAAATGGTCGAGCTAGTTATTCCCAAATATTCATATTGCAGTAGGGCCATATCACAAGGCCATCACACACTGGGGTCCAACGCCTTTATTCAGTCTGTCAGTCAGACCTAAAACTGCATGGGCAGAATCGGGTGGTTGGAACAGGGTCCATCAGCAGTCCCAGACAAGGCAAGGTGATGAATCAGGTCCAGGGTTCACCTAGGGAATGCAGTGAGGAGCAGCAGGAGACTGGGCAGGAGGCACGACTGCAGACAAAGCTTCGGTGTAGGTCTCAGGTCCATCCAGGAGACAGGGGCAGAGGCAGCACTGGAGATAAGCGACCTACAACCAAGGTCCAAGGTCCTTTTAGGAAACAAGGCCAGACATGTCTCCAAAATATCCATGACATTTTCAGTGTTGATCCCAGTTTCCAAAATCCTTCTGTTGTCTGTCAGTTTTCTGCTATGCAAACTTAATAAGCATACTGTTATACCAGTCATGATGTAGGCAAGTACTCGATATCCATGTTAAGAAAGGAGAAACTAATACTGGAAACCCAGGTTGTGTTACATACTGCTTGATTTTCAAAAACTGTGATATTCAAACACTTCTGAGGGCATGCAAAGTACTACTCACCTCTGATGACCAGACTTGGACCTGATCTAGCTCTGTGCAATCTTCCAGATCATCATCCTGTGAATTTCCTTTTTAAGATTACTAAAAATTCATTTTCAATCAAAAAAGGAATTGCATCCTTATTTAAGTTGTAGCTACGTGTCATTAACTAAAGAATGATAGTGCTTTAACCTCTACTATTTTTATCTTACAAATGACAAAGAAGGATGGCAAGAATAACTCAGAAGGATTGTGACACTATTTGCAGTCAGCGGACAACCTTATTATAGACAGCTTCACAAGTTCCGTGTAACTGAATGTAAGAGAGTTACATCTAGGGAGAAATGCCTTATTATCCTAGCAGAAACGCACAACTAATCATGTACATGTTACTGGTGAAAGTTTAAAACTCTCTCTTTCACCAGACTGACTTCTTAGAAGCTCGCCCCCTGCCTACACCACTACGAAAACAAATATCGAGCACTTGGCTCAAATCACAGCGCAGCATGCTGGGATCTTTGCAGGCCGTTACCTGCGTGGAGAGCTATTGCAATGCTCTGGTTTATGCCAATAAGACTTGACCTTTGGATGCTGAGAAACCGGCGGTGCAGCTCTTCAGCAAGTCCTCAGCAACTCTTCTGCATCTGTTTTTACAGCAGCTTCATCTCGTATTCCAGATACTGCAAGAGTCGCCCAGCCACCTGCGTGTCAGGAGCGCAGCAATTACTACCCAGCTCCCACCTCAACCCACCGTGCAGCTGGATGCTCACTTAGTGGTGATGAGCTCCCAAGCTCATTGGCACTGGAGAATTAGTTCTGTTGTTTGTGTGCTGATGCTTTATAATCTCTACATACGCACAGCTAATTTTGTTTTTAACCACACTAGCTGTTCCACTCAGTCTCTAAAACCTCCTGAGAAGTGGTATAATCCCATCGGTTCCCATTTTCATGATACATGCTCCTAACACATGCAATTATTGCATGCATAATTGCCAGCTCATATAGGCTCAATTATTAGTTTCTAAATCAGGTATTTAACTGGTCCTTCTAAATCACTGGGAGGGTGATTTAAACACAATTTCATATACCCTTGTGGCGTCAGCCTCAGTGAAATGGTTTGGGTTCGCAGTAAATCACACAGTATCCAAGTCTTAGTGCCTTCTGTTTTATAAGCAGGATCTATCTCTCAGAACAAGTAAAATCCTTTAATGCACAGAATCCTTTTAAATTTCTGAGTACATGGATAAAGCAAACTGCCTTGAACAAAGGTTGAAAAATGGACAAAGCTAAGCATTCAGCATAACAAAAGAGCATCAAGAGATCTGAAAGCAGAGCAAAAGTGGCAAGGCATATTCTTCTGAATATATAGCACAAGGGAATAAGCATGAATGTCCAATTCAGATGGATCTTGGCTCAACTGGGAAATATGCAATTAAATGACAATCTGGCTTTACACTGAGCTGTGATGTAGGGCATCTAGTGTGGAAACCTTATTGATGCCTCACAGCACTCAGTGCCCTGAAGTCTTTGTGAAACAACTTAAGCATAAAGTACAGACGCTAACAGCTAGAGGACTAGGCAGTGAAAAGAGAGAAGAAAGTAAAAAACAAAGTTTGTAGCTTAAGACAACACACTTTCATTGAGACGAGGGGTGAGCAGAGGGAAATAAGTCCTGGTGGCTTACCTACAGAATAGTATAAATACAGAATTTTGCTGCTAAACACATTAACATGTTAAATCAAGACAGACATACTTCTCTCTCGCAACACTACAAATTTGGGCTTTTCAAGAATATCCCTTACATGTGGTTTTGCAAGCTGTGTTTAACTCGCCTTGGTGTTACAATCCTACCTTGGTACCTACTCGCATCTACCACTAGAGGCTAGGCAGTAGCTATAGGACAAAATACACTCATTTTATGCATCTACAGATGTTGAAAGTTAGTCCCACCTAGATTCCCGTGCTGAGAATACTACCCAAAAATGTAACTGTTTGAAAAACAGCATAACAACTCAACTGAAAGCATGCTGCCATCGTTGAGCAGGTATCTGTCCTTTCGTGCTTCCACTTCCCCTGCCACGGAAATATCAGTTACCAGAATTCAAGAAGTTCGAGGCTCTCACTTCTTCACAGAGCTACAGACCCATACAACTATGTATGGCACTGTCTCCATGCTGCATTGCATAAAGACCCTGCACTGTACGAGGCAGTAGAGAGGAGTCAGTTCAGAGCACTTTCAGCTGTGAGAAAAGCTTTCTTCCAGGAGAGGTTCCACATACGCTTCCCTCCACCTGCCTGTAGACTTTTCTGCAACTTCCTTATGTTTTGTATCTCAAGAGGAAAGACAACAGCAGCATACCTGGCTTCTCTTGGCTCTGCCACAGATTTACAGCTACCCCCTACTCTAGTTCTCCATTTACAGATATGGAAAATCTGTATTTTAAGAACTCATATCAATCCTGCCTCCTTAAAGAGTAAGATGTTTGGGGCAAGGATTTTTGGTGTGATTTTACAGCACCTACCTGAAGATCAACCGGTGACTAAATTCTGCTCTAGTACAAACTAATGGCAAAATAAATATGCCTATATTAACTCCAGAATATAAGACATAGTAGTATATTTCCATTTTATCAATTCTTGCCAGATCTTGTGTTGGACTTTGCTTCCTGCTGTAACAGTTTTTAAGGTGACGGGTAACAAAAAAACCCCCAAACCAAACAACAAAGCTAGTAATCTTTGCACATAGTACATCTTGCTTAGTATAGAATATCAGGAATAGACTTCACTCTCCTCCCACCCAGGGGAATTTCACCCTCCCTAAATAAATGTTTGGTTTAGTCAAAAGCAACATCTTGCATCTTTACACAAAAGTCTAACAGCATTGCCTGCTTCCCCTTGTTCTCCTCACTCAGACAAGGCTCTGAAGAGGCACTGTAGTTAAATGCATTGCATGGAAAGCTGGAAGTTCCAGTGTAGCTTCAGGAAAAGTAAAATAAGAATAGTATTAGACTAATCACTAAAAAGTATAACACAGTCACTGTGACAGGCCCTCTGTATTTATTTTCTGCTAAAGTACATACAAATTTCAATTTTCTATTAGCTAGTTGGTTTTCTTTTGTTTTGTTTTTTTTCCATTCTGACCCAGGAAAATTAAAGTACTGAGACTGGCTAAAGTGTGCACCATCTACAGCTTTGTCCATGGTTTTGGGTTGTTTTGTTGTTTTTTTTTTTTTTTAAATCACACCTTAAGAGAGAGAGAGAGAGAGAACTATAGTGGGTCACATTTCTAATGCAGATGCTATTATGTTAGCAAAGACCTTTTGCCAGGAAAAAAATATTCTATTCAGGCAAATTGGAAAAGAATTTATTCTAAACAAGAAATACATTCAAGTAATACAAAACTGAAACATGTTATTATGATATTCCCAGCCTTAGCTATACCAGTGTAAGGAGTTTAATCCGGTCACCGTTGCACCCTTTTCCACAGCTAACCACACTGGCTGGTAACAGTGAAGTCCCCAAATGCTCAGGATCAGCCGCCTCCTTGAGGTTGCCCAATAGCTCTGTGAGCAGAGGGCTCAGGTGAAATTCTCTAATATGCTTCGAGGGACGTATATGGGATTAAGCTAATGCTCCAGTTTCCTTGGAGTAGATTAGAGAGCTCCTACATGACCTTTTCTGCTGTCAAAGCTATTGAGTACCCTCTAGCAAATGGAAGAGAACAGCACCTGAAGACCACACTGCCTTTAGGGAACACCTCTGGGTTCAAAAGTGGACAGCTGTCTAGCACTTCAGTAAATAATTTTGGTAGTTTCAAGTGTTACTGTCCCCCAGCAGTTTTCTGACCTCACAAAACAGCAGTTATGCCAGAAGAACTTGCAAGTACTACGATTTGTAGTAAGAAGTTCTTGCACCGTGGCAGTGCCCAGGAGTTCACGTCAACACCCAAGGTACCAGAATCACCCAAACAGAAATGGAAAGCATCTCCACACTAGTGGGACTGCACTCTAAATAGGCAAGGCTTCACATGCAATTCATTATTTAAAGATTTAAAATGCAACCTGAATAGCTAAAACCAAACTTTGTAAATAGAGTGTTGCTGTCTAGGCTAACTTTGTGGCAAGTGAAGGACGGCTGTTTCTGCTGGGTAAACCGATTGACCTTTGATCAAGGGGTAAGAGGGATGCACAAAACAATTCCAGAGTTAAAGACAGGGGATAAATCATCCAGGCTTTGTAAAATCAATTAGAGAATTACAATATACTGGTATTCCTGAGCATCACTTATGTACCCTGTTGCTGTTGAGCCATGAACAGGTACTTGCTCTTATGAGACAACACAAGTCACAATGTGAAATGAGCAATGATTTTTTTCATGAAATTTGGGTGTGTATTACAAGTCCTGAGCTTGTTACATGATGAAAACTGGCAACATGATCACAAAAAAAAAAGTTTCTTAATTTGTCTTCCATTCTTTTTCTAGTCTGAAGTTCTTACAGTTGCCCTAGGATTATTTACTTCCCACTGACTCCAGTCCCACATGTGAAGAGTGCTCGCATCAGCAAAATGTTATCTTTAAATCTTTTTTTTTTTAAATTCCAATTCTAGCAGCTTGGACTGGATGGTTCTAACACAAAATATCTGTACTGGATGTTAGCTTTCAGACAGAATAATCTAAAAAGCCAACTACCCGACACTTGTCATCATCAAAATTGTAAATCATCTTTTCAGAGAAGAAAAGGCATGTCGCAGAACTTGTACCACCACAGCTACAGAAACTTTTCCACTGATCTACCAATGTGTTTTTCAACTACTCTGAGGATGACCTAAATTCAGGCTCCACGTAGCTGCTTGAAGTTTTGTTGTTTCAGTAAAAGCTGACACGCTACCTCATTCCCAATTACATGGAGGTTTTTTGACTTGGACCTTTTCTATCACATATTGGATTTGAGCTCCTTAACTCATTCAGTCACCGTTAGATGAAGGAAATACTTGATTATTACCATTTGAGTACGGATTTAAACAAGCTACCTAGCACCAAAAAAGTCTGTACTCTATTTTTCATACTCCAAGCCCATTCAGCTTTCAGTTCCCAGAAAGTATTTTCACTCCTAATGGTAGTAGCAAAATAAATGCTATCAAGGCTAATAAAAAAGGCGAACCATTTCCAAAACAAATTGTAAGAACATTGACTAGCTCTGTAATCCACGGTGATATTTTGTCCTTTATTTCATTGCTAGCCCATAAAGAATACTACAAATGAGGTAGATCCTGTGGTCTCATTTTCATATATCTTACATGTTCCTGTAAAATACACTTACAGTGTATTTCATATGGGTGCATGACACAAAAATGATCCCTTACTTTCCAGAAGATAACATTCCTTGAACTAAAGAAAAAAAACATAACAAAGCTTACTCTATAAATTCCTACTAATTGTTTGATTTCATTCCAAAACACTGAAGACCTTCTGACCCCTTTTAATTTACCTAGGCTGATAAAGTTATTTCCAGAAAAATTTATAGCATTTAAAAAAATCAGGCAGAGCTCTGTGCAATGTATTGACTGTAATTTCCTTCTTCATCCACTTTTAGCAAACAAGACTGTAAAAAAATATTTTTATAGAGAATAAAAAGATCATTTATAGCACTGTCAGACACATTTATTTTCTGGTTTTGTACTTTACTGGCAACCACTATTCACTTCAAGTCTTGCACTGGACTTTTCATGAAGAGTGACATGAGAATAAGAAAATATAAGCGACAATTTTGCTCGTTTAACATCCCATCAATGCCCGTCCCATCAATTCCTTCACAGTAAGCTCTGACAAGCATCCTTGTTAGGTGTGCCTCTGAATATAAAACAAGTCTTACGTCAGTTTGTTCTCCTTTGTTGTTATTAAATGCCCAGAAATCTGAGGTGTAAGAGAATCCCTTGAGATCAGCTGCCCTGTTCTTCCCACCAGGCTCTGTCCAGTCCAATAATAGAGCAACTCAAGAAGAGGAGCTTCTACTATTTCAGGTACTATCTTTCAAGCTAATAGTTCTCCCCAACAGTATGTTAATACTGTTATTTGGCCTAATATTTCTTTTGCTCAATGACATCCCATCATTTCACGCTTTTCTGTCACACTAAGCCCTCCCTGTTCTCCTCTGGTTAAATCCTTAAATATTGTTGATCCCTGTACACATGGGCACTTGGCATCAATCACCTGGTCAACTTATGTAAACCCAATTCAAGAGAGAGAGGGGAAAGAACAAAGAACATTTGCAGTAATCCTTAGCTCCAACTTCTTCCTGTCTTGGTTTCTGAGGAGTTGTAGGCTGATACGGAACCAGCTGAACTCAGCAGAAAAAACCCTACTGAGGTTTTTTGTTTTGTTTTGTTTTGTTTTAAAAGCCAATCCAATTACATCAAGCTCTACTAAGTGTAGCCTTCCCCTGAAGAAACTATGGCCTGTGGAGAGCCCGGGCGGGAGCAGGTTGTCCCTGACGGACTGAAGCCCGGGGCAGGGCCCGCGCTGGAGCAGGAGACGGGTGAGGAGGGAGGAGCGGCCGAGAGGGGCTGGGATGGACCGACCGAACCCCCATCCCCACCTCCACTGCCCCTTGAGGGGAGAGGAGTCAAGGGTGTGGGAGCAACGTGTGCATCTAAGATAATTTTTTTTTTTTAAACTAGGACAACTATTGCCATCCCTTTCCTTCATCCAAAAGGCTTACAAATTAATTTGTTAAGATTTATTAGGCACTTAAACTTCATTTAGAGAGCAGGAAGAGGAAAATAGGTAGCTGCACTAAAACAAGCAAGCAACTCTTTTAACTCTTCAGCTGAAGTCCCCTCCTGCACATAGTGCTATCAGGTCAGGAATACACTGCCTAGCTGGAGTCACTTGCCAAACAGATGCTGCTGCAGCTGCAGTAATCTCTTTCTAGCACCTTATGTTGAACTTTAGCTCTGCTACAACTGAGGGCTGAGTCTTTACCCTTTGACAAATATCTGTCATAACTGATGGCTTTTTATCAATGTGGCAAGTCATTCCCATAAGCATCAACATGTTCAGTACTCTAAAACATTTTGCTGGTTAATCTGAGAAAAGGCCATCAGGTTGGTCATTGGCAACTCATTCTGAGAAAGAAGAAGTCATTCTGGGATGGTGAGTTTGCACTATAATCTGCTTTGTACAGGACCGAAAGGAATTACGTTTACGTATAAGGAGAGTATTTTTATCCATTAATATTTACCAAGAAACATGTGATGGCTTCCTTTCTCTGCCTTGACCATCTCGAAGATTGACAGAGGGGAACACAACAGACTTGAACAGATTTTTTTGTTAGGAACATATAACAAGGGCTCTGTAATTTGCACTGTCCCTTGAAATGTGTGGCACTGCTTTTAATCACTTAAAGCCCAATTCAGGCACGTTGAGAACAGGAACACATGAAAGATCACCTAACCAATTACCTGTACCTTGTGGAATTATAGCAGAGGTGAACATGATACTGCATATTTAAGTCATTATATCAAGTTTGATACTCTCAGGATGTGCCAAAATACCTCTCTCTGACTGAGTGAACATGAAAGTCTTCCAAGATGAGAAGTTGTCCTCATTTCAAGGAAGAAAAGAAGACAAATGGAGTAGTGCTGCTATTGATGGAAATGATGTCCGCTAATGATGAGAAAGCTAGAAATGCAAATTGAGAAGCTGTCAAGCTATGTGCAGTACAACTTGGTAACCTGTCATCATATTACAAAAGGGAAAAGAACATCCGCTGTTCATCATGTTATGAACAAAGACTGTATTACTAGCATTACCTAAAGAAACCCCATTGTTGCTAATGATACAGCCTGCAAATGAGCTCATGTCTTTCCCTGTTTAAACTTTCAGATACAGCTCAAACATACCTACAAAAAGCAGAAATTGTAATCTGGTGTAAAAAAAAAAAAAAAAACAAAACAACAAAAACCCCCCACAAACCACAAAACAAACTGTAACAATCCGTATACTATGATTTTGTGTACACCATCTGTTTCACTCAGCTCTGCTATGTGCACTCTGATAACAGTCATTATTTTCAGATCAGAAGAATTAAAAAATAAAAATCAATATTCTTTTCAATTCAATACTAGTTGCACAGTCCTCAGGTGAACCTCAGTGTTCTTACAGAAATACAACTCCACATTTAAGCAAGACAAGACAGGCTTGCAGTCTTTTAAGGCATAAGACTGGTTGATAATTCTCCCACCTCTATAAAAGATTGGGTGGAACTTTGGAAAAAAGTTCTCCCAAAGTGATCAGTCTCGAGCATTCAGTATGCTTTTATCCCAAGAGTTTGATTTTCAGAAGGGCCAGGTACTTAAAACTTCCTCACTGGGTGAATTTTCCCATCTCCATTGACTTTACCGAAGCTTTAACAATCTGGAACGGCTAATGATAAGCCTCCTCCAAGGCATGAAGAGTTCAAGGCAAAAATCAAGTCCTGATCCTGCAGTTGAACACAGCTCCAAAAGGTTCCCTCACATGCCAAACTCTCTGCCCACTTGGATCTTAAAACCTTTTTTTGAACATTTGAATATCTTGCAATATTATTTCTGCTACTTTCTTCCTTTCTCTGCTGTGCTAACAGTACTTGCTCATTCTTGAGATGCTGGGGGGTGGGGTATGTGGTTTTTTTTGGTTTTGTTTTTTTTAAGTTTGTAAAGCACATGTCCATGTTGTGAGCAAATTTATTGGAGTGTGAAAGCATTTTTCTTTTCCTTTATTAAGACCGAATGTATTAAGTGCCATATTATATACGGCAGTGCTAGGATGCTGTGTGGACTCAGAACTTTAGAAGAAATTTATTAAAACTTTTTTTTTTAAATCTCAGACTTGCAGCAATGTCACTTCTGTAATCTTGTTTGAAAACGTGCCATTAAAAGCATTCATTTCAAGTATATATACTCAAGGAGTGTAATTCCTTATTATAGTAGGAACAATTGGTCTAACATTATCATCTCTGTAGTACTCTTCTCTCTAGCTGTGATTTCATACAACCCAAAATTTGAGGTAAGACAGAAAAGTAGAAGTGTTCAGTTCCTTTCTCTTTTCACCCCATGGATTTTGCAGATAAGTGATACAGATCCAGTACAAAGCCTTTATTAGTGCAGCTTCATATAAGTCAGGATGCTACAACAGCTGGTTAAAATCACTAGCATCAAGAAATGGTGCTGGGACTGAGAGGAACCACAACCACCCACAGAAACCAAACCACATCAGAAAGAAAGGCAGATCCCATCTTCTTCTCTACTCAGGAAAGAGGAATTACACTCTGTGGATATAATACATTAGGGATGTAAAAAATTTTGGAACCTCCATTTCCCATATCCTCTCCTGTGCCTTTTGCTCTGTGAGGTCCAAATTTTCTGCTTTGTGTACAGATGCTTATGCCATTCTGTAACATGAGGTCCTTCCAGAACTAGTGTTCCCAGTTAATTTCGATAAGACCTTTCAAAGAAGTCAGCTTCAAGCATCATAATCTTACCTTCCATTAAATAAGACTCTGCTGCCACTAAAATTATTTGCAGCTTCCATTTTCCATTTTTTTAAATCTTTGCACGATTCCAAGGCCTCTCTCTCCTCTGTGCTCAACACATTCCCAGAAACATTTGATGTGTTCTTAGCTGTGCAGATCAGTTAGCCCATCAGTTACTCAATTTATGCATGCATAAGCTTTTAGAGTAATATTTGCCAAGTGTTAGCCTAAAGCCAAGATACTACTCAGATGTCAAAGAAAGAGGAAAAAACAGAAGATCACATAGTGTAGTAAATGCTAATGAAAATTACTAGTCTGTGGGGAGAATGTATAATCTTCAGAAACAGGAGCTACTTGACTAACTTAAAACTATAACTGCTTGTCTCCCCTGAACTGAAAAGGTCACTTAACTCTCAGAAAAGATTAATTGGATAAAGGAGTTGAATCTACACTAAAAACAATCTGTGCTGTTTAGGTGGTAACAGAAGCAGACCTTGCCAAGCAAAAGATTTAATTCTTACCTTTCTGGCCATTCCAAATCCAGACGAAAGACAACTGGAACAGCCACGGCCTCTCAAAACAAACGCCTGGTATAAACAAAGCTCTCTTTGTTTTCTTTACGCTTCTGAAAAAATGCAAGTTTTTGGACATTCACTTTGTAAAGTACAATGGCTTACATTAATGAGAAAGTACTTCTCTCCTCATAGCATTACAGATGTTGCATATTCTAGAAAGAAGAAAATGTATTAATTATGGAGGCAAGAAATCAATGTGCAGTACTCAACACAGCTGAAAGTCCTTCCTGACTTACACCTCGTCTGTTTCCAACCATTGCATTTCCAAGCAGAGTTGGGAAAAAAACCTGGAACTTAAGAAAAGACCTGAACTGAAAAGTATTTTTTTTAAATAAAAAAAAAGGATACAGAAATTTCACAAAAATGTTTATGCTTTAGTGTAGGAAAATGTGATATAACTCATCAACTATAAATCAAATTACAGTAGGGATGCATGGCCGTGATAGACTGGAATTAAAATAAACAAAAAACCAAAACCAAAACCCTTCCTCTAAATACAGACACACCTCTCATAGCCATAAGTACTGACTCTATCTGGAAATAATTTACTTAAGAATTCTTGAGTGATGCATAGCAAAATACTTTTCCGTTTTCCCCCCACAGTCAGATAATAATACATTGTTGAACTGATTCAGAAAGGTTTTATGTTAAGAACATAGCTGTTACCACATATGATCATGATGCTCTTCCAAATGTGGTTTGAACAGCAAGTGGGCCATGAATATTTCAATAAATTCTAAGAAAACTTTTTCAGACTGGTTTCTTCTCTTTTAGATAATAGAAAGCATTATTCTTGCAAATCAACACCAAATTTTAACAAGTAATTAAAAAAAAAAAGTTTCTTATGCAGATTAATCAAGGTGATACATTTGGTGCATCAGTTCCTATCATGTTGCAAATGTAATTAAACACTTCGTGGCTCATTCTAGTCAAGTTTACTGAACATAGAAGAAATCAACACTGACATTTGTGACCAGCTTCACCCAGTTACACCAAATGGCAAAAAGGTCTCCATCCTGCAAATGTAACATCCCTGGGGCTTCTTGTGCACTTTCAAGATTAAACCAGAGAAAACATAGCTACCACCAAAGTCAAACGATTTTCAGTTCTTTTCCATTAAGAAATTTAAATTCCCTATCACCACAGTTAAGGGAGACGCTACCACTAAATGTTTGCAACTCTGATTTTGTATAGCATTAATAGAACCCAGCAGACTTAGAAGAGGCAGACACCCACCTCATTACACCAACTTAGTCAAAAGCTTTTTTCCACTTTTCTACCCAGAATGCCCATAAATAAGTTCAATCACATAGAAAGGTCCGCCTAGACTTCATTATGCTACTTTCTTGATTAGAGACTACTCACTGGAGGAATAATTTGTCAGAGTCAATGCAAAACAGCATTTTTTACTTAGCTGTGAAAGGGAAGCCAACACTTAAGAAATTAGAGCATCAGCAGAAAACATGACAATTTTGTTATTAATTAATAACTTTTATAGCTCAAATTTAAAAATATTAAATCAGAAACAATTCAAGATTCATGAAGAAAAATCTGGAACTATATACATGCATAATTAAGAATATCTAGAATCTTTTCAATATTTACTTGAGTTTTTTGTACAAGTTCTTTCACACAATCATATTTACAAGCATGTCTGTTTAAAACATATGAACATACATCTTTTATAGCATTTACAAATCATCTGAATATAATTTTTTTTCTTAAAAACAAAAGAATACTTCATTGATTTGACAGATTTGGTTTCATCATGTGGTACTGGACAGGTATTTATCCAGTGGCATGGAAAGAGTTATCGTTATTCAATTATCTAAATAACAGTCATCCTACTGGTACCCAGAATTATCATATATGGCTTTAAATACCTCCCAAACTCAAAGGATCATCTCACAAGTACAAACTACAGTCCATCCGTGGTATGTTTCTAATTGAAGTCTTGAGCCTTAGTTTGGGTTAGATCCACAACTCTAAGCAAACACATTCTAAGCATGTACTCAGAAATAAGAAGCCCTTCTAATTGAAAGAAAAAACAACTCTGCTTCCAGTCAAGTCGAGCACATATTAAGTATGTATAAAATGGGATGTATGGACTTTTCTAGACATTCTAGCTACCTTTATAGATGTTTTATTATCATGGGATAACACGGTTTTGAACAGACAATATTTGTGGGGATTTACAGGAATCAAGTGAGAGATCTTCTAAGAAAGGGAAGAATACTTTTTCCTCAAAATATGAACATTTTTTAGGAAAAAAAAAAAGTCTGAGGAGGTTTTGTACGTAATATATCTAAGTTACTGATACAATCTAACCAGTCAGATCACTATCTAGTAACAAGATCTCACTTCACAAATTAACTGAAAATTTGTCAGCTTGCTTGCTTTTGGCTAGGAAAAAAAACCCCAAACTTTTGGCTTTGGCAAATTAAGTAGCCATCTCCTTTGAACACTGTTCTCTAGAGCTCCTGCACCGATTGTTCCACAGTTTGTTCTTCTACAGGCTGCATAGCTTCCTGAACATAAACTATGAATTCTGAAGCCTCTCCACCCTGCGTATAGACAGTCACTGTCTCAATTCCCTCCACTTCATCTGATGAGACTACCAGGTGATGCTGTTCAGACAGCTCCACTGAAGCCTGCTGCAGTGTCTCTTGAATCATCAAAGTGTGATTGGCTGATTGCTCCTCTTCTTTTACCTAAGGAGAAATTGAAGAGGTTACAGAAATTTCACCTTTCCAATAAGTACCTGGTATTGTGATGATTAATGGAAATCCATCACAGAAATTAGAAATCAGATAGTTTTGAAAGAAAATGGCAGTTTTACACAAAATTTGTAGTGAGCACTTTTGATTAATAAGTGTATAGCTAGACAGAATACTGAAAGCAGTAACACAGCATCTCAGTCATATGCACAGAGAGCTGCAACGTTCCAGGAACATAGGTCTTTGGGGACAGCTTTAATCTCTCAGCAGTCACTCATTCAAAACTGCTCTTATTTGAATAAATCTGAAGTGAAACAAT
The DNA here is from genome assembly GCF_035582795.1 of Mycteria americana. Classification (NCBI taxonomy): domain Eukaryota; kingdom Metazoa; phylum Chordata; class Aves; order Ciconiiformes; family Ciconiidae; genus Mycteria; species Mycteria americana. The sequence continues at coordinate 167,454,228 of NC_134366.1, forward strand.
TCCTCTAGTAGCACCGAGATGAGAATCCACCAAAAACCACATGAAAACACATCTACTGTACCTGTTTCTTTCTTTTTCTTTCTTTTTTTTTCCTAGCCAACTGATTGCTCATAGAAGTAAAAATTTCATTGTAAACCTTAATGGACTTTAATTAGAAAACTGTGAAATGTAAACATTACTGAAATAGATCCCTAAGACCTACTGTTTTTGAGGCAGCAATTTTTACATTATTGAAAGGATAGGGACAAGTGAAGATAACAGAATTTTTACGAACATTTTGCTTCTTGTCAAAAAGAAAAAAACCAACACAATTTGGTATCGAATTTCAAAGAGTTCAAACAGCGGTCTGTCAATTATTAAAATACAGTACTTACTAGAATTCAAGAACAAATCTTAATTCTTTACCAGATCCATACAAAATTCCTATGCACGGTATTCCAGGCCAGTAACAACACATCAGAAAACTGTATGTCATGTGGAGGAAATGCATTCTCTCAAGTGTTAGTGATAAAATAATGTACTTTTGAGGAGAGAATGGAATAGAAAATTTTTTGATATGCAAAGATATGTTAGATGTTTTCAGTACAATACCACTCCCTGTGTTCATTGAAGAGAGCTGTTTTATTTGCTGGATCATAAATGCCAACCCACCAGCAACTGCAACATGCAGTTAATCAAATCCTCTCTTCCTTCTCTTTTCAGAAAATGGGTTGTTTTGGTTAAGGCCTATTTCTCTTTCATTTAGGCTTAGCAAATGTTTTATGAAGTAAGCTTCCAGAGAGAAATCATGTTTATTTCTCACTGTAAGAAAGTAGCTGATTGAATTTGTAGGAGGTCACATTCTCTCCAACAAGTATTTTTTCATATCATCAAGTGCATCTATAAATCATCCACTTACACAAACAACAGAGAAAGAAGACAGAATTGCTGGCTCACTTGCATCTCATGATGGAAAGCAAAAGTCCATGGTATTTCCAATAACCATATGAAGTGTAATAAGAAGAGAACAAAGGATTGATAGATATCAATTTACTGGATCTGACTGTACCCTTGTATCTCAGAGCAGTATATGGTGTGCTGTTGGCAGCACTGAACTCGTAAGTGATTTTGAAACGAATAGGTCAAACGTGGTAGATTCCACAATGTGTAGAAGATTAGCAAATGTGACGCTCATCTACAAGAAGGGCCGGAAGGAGGACCCGGGGAACTACAGGCCTGTCAGCCTGAACTCGGTGCCAGGGAAGCTGATGGAGCAGATCATCCTGAGTGCTATCACACGCCATGTAGAGGATAACAAAGGGATCAAGCCCAGCCAGCATGGGTTCAGGAAAGGCAGGTCCTGCTTGACCAACCTGATCTCCTTCTATGACAAGGTGACCCACCTAGTGGATGAGGGGAAGGCTGTGGATGTTGTCTACCTAGACTTCAGTAAAGCCTTTGACACGGTTTCCCACAGCATTCTCCTGGAGAAACTGGCTGCTCATGGCTTGGACGGGTGTACTCTTCACTGGGTAAAGAACTGGCTGGATGGCCGGGCGCAAAGAGTGGTGGTGAATGGAGTTTACTCCAGTTGGCGGCCGGTCACAAGCGGTGTTCCCCAGGGCTCTGTACTGGGGCCAGTCCTGTTTAACATCTTTATCAATGATCTGGACGAAGGGATCGAGTGCGCCCTCAGTAAGTTTGCAGATGACACCAAGTTGTGTGGGAGTGTTGATCTGCTGGAGGGTAGGAAGGCTCTGCAGAGGGACCTGGACAGGCTGGATCGATGGGCCAAGGTCAATTGTATGAGGTTCAACAAGGCCAAGTGCAAGGTCCTGCACTTGGGCCACAGCAACCCCATGCAACGCTACAGGCTTGGGGAAGAGTGGCTGGAAAGCTGCCTGGCAGAAAAGGACCTGGGGGTGTTTGTTGACAGCCGCCTGAATATGAGCCAGCAGTGTGCCCAGGTGGCCAAGAAAGCCAATGGCATCCTGGCTTGTATCAAAAATAGTGTGGCCAGCAGGACTAGGGAAGTGATCGTGCCCCTGTACTTGGCACTGGTGAGGCTGCACCTCGAATGCTGTGTTCAGTTTTGGGCCCCTCACTACAAGAGGGACATTGAGGTGCTGGAGCGTGTCCAGAGAAGGGCAACGAAGCTGGTGAAGGGTCTGGAGCACAAGTCTGATGAGGAGCGGCTGAGGGAACTGGGGTTGTTTAGCCTGGAGAAAAGGAGGCTGAGGGGAGACCTTATCGCTCTCTACAGCTACCTGAAAGGAGGTTGTAGAGAGGTGGGGGTCGGTCTCTTCTCCCAGGTAACAAGTGATAGGACAAGAGGAAATGGCCTCAAGTTGTGCCAGGGGAGGTTTAGACTGGATATTAGGAAATTTTTCTTCACAGAAAGGGCTATCAAGCATTGGAACAGGCTGCCCAGGGAAGTGGTTGAGTCGCCATGCCTGGAGGTATTTAAAAGACGTTTGGATGAGGTGCTTAGGGACATGGTGTAGTGGTGGTCTTGGTAGTGTTAGGTTTACGGTTGGACTCGATGATCTCAAAGGTCTTTTCCAACCTATACGATTCTGTGATTCTGTAAATTATGTAAATTAGAAAGGGGCTATTTTTTTTTTAATTAGAAGCCGATTCAAAAGTTCTTCTCCAATTCTCATTTATACGACATTGTTTTGGAAACAGTAGTATTAGAACAATCAAGTTCAAGGAAATATAATTAACATCAGTATTGCTGCTTAAGGGGGGAGCGGGAACAGAAGGGAAGAACTACAGCAAAGCTTCCAAGCATGTGTTTGGCTCCTTAGAGACCAGCAAGGAGAAAAAGTAGTTCTATATGTTTGCTTTCCTGATGCTCTTGTCTAATTTCTTTTTTTTTCCCTAAGCAACCATTCCCTTTGTTGTACGCTGACTTTTCATTTAACTTTTTTAGTCTCTGTTTAAAATATCTGTCAGATGAAGATTTCAGAGATGCACAAACCCCTTAGGACTTCATATCACTTTGAACTTTCACTCAATTCATCAGGTTATACAAAGCTTTTTCTTGAACAATAACAAGTATGTTCAGGTGTTAAATTATTCAGAGGTCCCAGAGTCAGTATGCCTGTAATATACTGATGAAATATATGTGGATTTTATCCGGTGAAAGTTTTAACACGTAAAGAGAATCTTGCCATTGTCACTGACCTTAATGCAAGAGCACAATCGTACCTACTGATTCTGACTCTGGCTTTGTTGCACAGGATTCAGATTATAGGGATAAAACTACAGGAATGGGCTGAAGTCCTTTCCATGTTCTGTTTCTTTTACCAAGCATATCTGAACATTTTAATTGAAAGTTACTTTAAACAGCTCCTGCTGACGTTCAAGCTCAACATCCTACAGAAGTGGGTGATGCTGGATGCTTGTCTTAACGCAATAAAATTTGCAACCACTTTCAGAAAAACTAATTTATGTTGTCACAAAATATGGGTATCACCAAAGTACCCTTTACTCATGGAAGCCTGAGGCTCTCTTAGAAAACCAAGGAGCTAAATCATGAAAAGAAACATAGCACTGTTAACTTTCTTCTCTTGTTCCCACGCACCCCTTCTTTTTTTTTTTTTTTTTTTTAATTATTAAAGAAAACCTAAGTCCTACTGAAAGCAATAGGAATCTTGTGAATTCATCCACAGGACTCCGTTTTCATAACTGTCTTGTCCTCTTTCCTGAGGCTACCTGCTCCAGTGTCAGCTCCTGTATGAGAGGAAAGGACATACACAAGATCTACTAATGAAGATCATAATAGGCAGACAAAAGTCTAATCACTAGCGAATTTAGATAGGAAGCTGCAGTTAAAAATGGTAGGTAATTAAAATCTCACAGCTTGTTATGAATCAGCTCACAATTACAGCCCTTGATGCTACAGATCCTCAAACAAATACACAAATAGGGGTGTCTAAAATTTAGCCCTTTAATTATGTAATATACACTAACTTTTCCTGTGTTAGTGCACTATACATAATCATCTGACAACATGCCTCAGGCCAGAAAAATTACACTGCATTTGCTAAGAGCTGCAAGAATGCACAACACAGTCTGAGAAGGATCTCGTACAGTCTCACTTTAGTCACTCTAAATCAAAACCCATAAATAATTTTAAATATAGTTTTGTGAGTGTACATAAATAATGAAGAAAGGAAAATAAATTAAGCATAGTTGACACGAAAATGAAATGAAACCAGAATCTCATTCAATTGAATAGCAGCAATCTAATACTTAGTTTTATATGCTGTCGAAATGAAAATGGCCAATAAACAAAGTTAATTTAACCTCCCTACCTGACTTTATCGATGTGGTTTTATTACCCTTGTCATGCAGGGTAAAGAAGACTAATGCCCTTATTTCTGGTGTTTCTAGCTTCCAGTATCTTTTTTGGACAGCTATCTGTAATCCTTTTAGTTTGACAAATCAACACATTATTTTGGATATTTACATTTCAAATCAGTTCAATGTTTACATGCTTCTGCTTGGTTCCTATTAGATTGTTCCACAGGGAATAATCTCAAAATGTTAATTTACATCCCTCAAATTGATGAAACAGTGGGACAGCTGCCATCAGAATGAATAAAGTCACTACACTCAATTCTTTTTATTGGCATCTGAAATCTTTTGAAGAGTAGCATCCAAGACCTCTTTTCTGTTTGAGAGCCAGCTGAAAAGCATCTGGCTGCTTATCCTTTGCTAAAGAATGACAGCAAGAAGCTGAAGCCACACACAGCTGGCATATTAAATCAATTCAGTACCTGCATAAATATTCGTTACTAGCTAAACGTGTCTCTCACAAAAGCCAATGGGACTTTCACCCCTGTGTCTTCACAAGAAGCTCGACATTTCTAAATTATAAATGTTCTTAATTTAAATATCTGAGGACCACCCAAATACATGTAAATGACATTAAAAATGGGTATGTCTTAGAGGAATCTCTTCCTCTCAAAACAAGCAAGTCTTTTTTTAATTTGAGAGAAATTAATTCAATCCATTAAGGAAAATATAGTTCTTCCCTTCCCTGAAAAGGAATAAAAGAAAATATTTGCAGTAAGATGCTAAAGCTGCTTTCTTATTCTAGAGCTCACCCTGAGAAATAATGAATATCTTCAATTTTCTTTGAAGTCAGCAGGAGTTGCAGGTCCATAGCGTTTAAAACAGTCTTGCTGGGCTTGACCCAAAATCCCCTACAGAATCTCTCCCTTGATTTCGGATTGAATGCTGCCCGTCAGTTTACCATGAAGAAGAAAAGTTAATCACAGAGAACTTGTAGGATTTCAAAACCTTACACTAGGTTACAGATGCTCCCATTTATATCATAAGGCATCACAGTAAGAAAATATACAAAATATCTACAGAAAGGATTAAAAGGAAAGATGAATATAAGCATTCTAGATCACAGAGAGCACCTGGATATGTGATGTGCCAGCTTACATTGGTGCCTACAGGACTGTCTCTACCATTTTGTTCAGTGCCATTTAAATAATTCGAACTCTCTCTCTCTCCCTCTCAGTTCTAGTTTACATATAGATATATTGTGTGAAAAACACACAAAGACACACACAGAAAACACCGTAATTTGATCATATGAACCTCTATAATGAGCTACAAAACAATCTGGCGCACAGTAGTTTCAGAATAATAAGAGATTTGAATATGGAAGACTTGCTTTGCATAAAATAAAAAGTGCAAGGTGGCAAACAAATCTTCATACTGGTCATGTTTTAGCAATTGTCTGGTTGAATATATCCTGACAGAGAGACTGCGACTGGCAACTTCACTCATCTGGTGAAACGCTGTATCACCAGATCTCCTTCTGAGGAAGTACTGCAACACTGCCATCATTTCAAGAGCTCTAACAGGACAGTAATCTTGACATGAGATTTTATCTATATGTTACACAGATTACAAGAACTGCATAGAGGCTGAGAAAACAGGGCCACCTGCCCCAGTTAAAACTTTCCTTTGATGGTACTGTCACATTAAGCATCAAATTGCTCTATGTCCTAAAGCAACCGCAAACTTGACAATCAACCTATATATAACTCCATGTATTGGCAAATTTTCTAGATGAACACCAGCACCCAGCATCACGTAGCTACAAATCAGAGCCAGACTGAAATAAAAGGTGTGTTGCTGAAGTACAACGTGCAATAGCCTTTGACATGACAGCCATGCTAATATTATTAGATATTTATTTTTGAAGATGTGTTACACTATAAAATTCTGTCCTGTGATCAGCTTAAAGCTGATGTGTAATCTTTGGTGTGCACTGCTACCCGCTGTCACTTTGAAGAAAGTGACTGTTACCATGGTAGGATTTTACTGGAGCCTGAAGAGATCACAGAATAAAAGGATGAAAGGAACTAAAATAAAGGGTGAAATGCATGGAAACCCAGTGTTTTCTTAAGCTTGATAAAGATCTGCTTAGTTAGTAAAACAGTTGATATACTTACTCTTCAGAGCAAATTATGTAGAAGTCTAGGTTGAAAACAGGTTACTATGCTTTTCAGGAATAGAGTTAACCCTACACTCCAATCTACAGAGGTAGTAAGAACGTCAGTTCTGTCTCTTATTTCTGAATGGGAGAAAAAGAGAAAGAATTTAGCAGCCAATTACTGCTCTTTACTGTTTAATATTAGTGTAGTGCTTTGGACCAGGACCTGGTGTGCTACATGCAAAAAGTATTTCATGCCCCAAAGGCCTTATAATTTCAATATAAAACAAGAGACAGTACGCAGACCCAGAAGAAGGGAGGTGGGGGAGTACAACATAAGCGAGAGTGGTAGTTTTGTGTGACAGGCATTAGTATCAATATACCAGTAGCCTAACCACAGATTACTGTCATCATATTTTTGAAGAGTAATTGAGAGAAGGCAATGAGGTACAAATTGTTCTTCATTAAAAATCCACATAACTAAGTACAATATGGAAGAAAGCATTAAGAAACTTATTTGAAAAAAGTAATGAGCAATTAATTCTTCATGGACTGAGCAAAGGTAGGAGTCAAAATCTTTACAGCTAATGAGAAATGGGACACAGAGTCAGAAAGGAGTAAAAAGCCTTGGAAATGAAAACAAGGTTTTGTTTGATGTGGGAAAAAAGGAACATCAAGTGAACAGAATAAGAGAGGGTGATGTCAAGAGGGGCAGAGAAAAGTAATCTTTGAATTTTTCTGAAAGAATACAAAAGCGGCAAAACTTAATCTGTGAATGTCAGAAAAAAGACTATCAGAGTTAACTGTAGCATAAAATAATGATGGCTTGGACAACCATTTTAGCCAAGTGGTTGAAATAAGAGACCATATGAAAGGCGTCATGCAGAATAAGTCAGCACCATTTAGCTCATCAGCTGCATGCAAGGCCCAAGAATCCTACCTGAAGAGGACATCAGCTTTCTGGCTTGAATAACAGGAATGACTTACATCCCATAGGGTTGAAAAAGAAAGCGGACTACTGATGAATAGTTGTGCAGAAAGACTGATATAATCATCTTAGTGATTAAAAATAATGATTAGTGATTAATACAATTTTCTTAGCCATCTTCAGAGTGAGCTTGAAGTGATGGCTCTAGAGCAAGAGGAAAACTTTAGAGGATAGATGCAATCTTTACCTGGGACAGGAGAAGATTGTCTAGAGTGGCTATGTAATTTTGCAAAGATAATGCAAGCCAAACGTCTGTGTATTACTTAGCATGTGAAGCTCTGGATTTGCTATAAGTTAGGTGCATGAAAATGTCTGTTTGCAGTGCTCACCCAGATATATTGTTCAGAAGAATCAGAAATTAAGGAAAAGAACAGGGTGTTGACATGTTGAACAAGACCACGGGCATAGGTTAGTTGTTTTTTTGGGTGTTGGTTTTGTTTTGTTAGAACAGACTGCTGCTCTGCTCTCTAGCAGTTCTCTGTATACGAGGCAGTCAGGATTTGCTCTGAATGAAGAGGGATCTCAGTGGCTTGTTCAGACAGGAAAAATAAAATTGAGGAAAAGATTTTAAGCTTTACACAATCATCTGCTGATGAGTTTCTCACATCAAGACAATAATCTCTGGTCCGGTATGACACACAAAATATATTACAGGCCTAAACATGGCAAATTAGCAGCACATTTGTCTATCAGTATCTAAATGAAAAAGGTCCGAAAATCAGGTAACATGCAACCAAATTTAACTGGTTACTATAGTATACTGATTTAGAACTTTGGTTGACACTAGGAATCCAGAAATCTACTGCTCCAGTTCAGTAATTTGAGGCAAAAAGAAAAATTCAAATTCGGACAAAGAACCATACATAGTTTCTATCTTTTGCTTCAAAGAGATTTGGTACAAGTAATACACTGCATTTATGAAAAATAAATTAATTAAAACAGAAAGTATCTTGCTACCATTACACATTCCTGCTAACAAGCACCGGAAACGGAGGAGCAACAACTGTAACAAAAACTGGAGTTGATGGACACAGACCAAGAAGGGGCAACTCTTCTTATGTTCTGGTCAATGCAGTGAGGGATTCAGGAAATAAGCTTTCAAGGATGTTCGTATTGTGAAACCAAGAAAATGCACTTTGAATCTTGTCTCACTGGGCAATAATTTACAGCCACTACATACTGAAGGAGTCCCCTCTGCAAAAACTAAGATAACAGGAGTGCTCATTTCTGAGGGAAATGTTTCTTCACAAGAAACTCAGTATTTAAATCAAACAAATGTTTAATTTGGAACAAACTTCTTATTCAGGATCAATTCATATACTTATTTGATGTACATGCTAACTGAAATAACTATACATCAAGGTAGTTTTTAGTTAAACACTCTCTCTCTCTCTATGTTCTAGTCTACATACAGATATATTGTGTGAAAAACAAGTCTTTGAACACAGATCTGCAGACACTGTAAATTGAGGGCGGCTGTGATACTGGCACGACTGCTCATCCTCCAATCCTGCCTTTATATTCAGCACATGAGCTAGGAAAATAGTCCACCTATATAAATAATGGACTGAACAGCCTCTGCTAGCAAAATAAACAAAAAACCAAATGAATCAATCTCTGCCCTAAGGCATGGGGGCAAAAGTATGTCTGTAATAGGACACAGAAAGTCAAACGCGCAGAAAGTAAAGTGACTTGTTTTACATTTCCAGTCCTTCCACCTTGCTATGTGCTCTTTCCCACAAAACTGCTTTCTCCCCAATTTCTTGTCTGTGTTTACCATCCACTATGAACAGTAGTTCCTGCCTTTTATAAGCATTTATTAGCCTCTTTCCTAGATATTCTTCAAACTTAGCACTCTTTGTTCTCGCCTTTTCCCCACCTTGCTACTTTTTTTGGTCTTTAAGCTGTGCAGAACAACTCCAATATCATGCCATAAAGAAATACCTTCATTAGCTCTGTCAGAAGGAGATCCAGACTGGATCACTAGTAACTGAAAAGGACTCAAACTGACAAGGATACACTTCTCCTGCATGCTGTGATCAAAGCTTCAGGGTGGATTTTTGCCAATCTCAGATCATACTGGTAAAATTTCACCATTATTAACTTTTTGTCTCGGGCATTTGGTGTGTATTATGTTCCTTAGCAGCTGTATGTTTTCATAGCTGTCATGCAACAAGATTTCTCCCAAATTAGACGCCAGAAAAAGTTTAGCTTTGATAACAGGCTAGTATACTGACTCCCAGGCAAGAATGAGCTACAGTCATCTCGGGCTCTAGACACCACCTTTGAAAGGCCTCGTACACATGACGCTAACAGAGCCAACAATGATTCCTATTTTCCAATCATAATCCAAGCTAAATACGGCTAACTTTGCATTTTTGGGTTTAAAATCATAACCTGAATCCCGATTCAGGCTGGGACTGGTTATTGTTCTGTTGTCAAAGTGTCTTCTTTTATAAAATCATTCCTATGAACAAAAAATATAAAGTTTCCAAAGTCAGAACTGAAATTTTTTTCTTCTCAACACCCAATTCAGGAGCTTGGGGCTTTGAACAGACAATCTAATCTTGATTTCACCTCCATTATAATGTGTACTCGTGATTTAAGATACTTGCAATAAGACTACATGCAACCCAGAACAATAATTTAATAGAAGAACACCTCAAACATGCTATACTTTCTGTCTTGTGACTTAGTAGAAAACAATTTTAAAAATACCAGTCAGATCTAGCTAATACACTGGACATCTTGCAATATGCTGAAAGGAGTTACGGATAAAGACAGAGTTTGTTTCTGCAGGCAAAAGTCTTGCATTAACCTGAAACACTACAAGTACTGCACACAGGTTAGGGGAAATGCTAAAGCATGAAGATGGCAGCATTACTGATAGATACATCTGGATTCACACATTATTTTAAGGACCAAGTGTAAACGGCACCTGATGGGTGAAAAGTAAGGAAGAAGACAGCTGTGGGAGAAAAGTTCCAGGAAGAAAATGGAAGACAAAGACAGCAACAATACAGTGTAACATTTACAGCAAAAAATACTTTTAAAACGTTCTAATAATTGAGGATTTAGAAGAAATTTCTTGGTGCAAATACAGAAATATGAAGACAACTTGCAAGGGCTAGCTAAAAATGAGATATGAAGGTAAGAACTGAAGAAAAAACTGGATAATGTATGTCCTTAGAGAAAAAGAAAAAAACCAACATAACAGCACAGAAATCAGAACAACCACAATAAATGTTGTTAAGGAAAAAAATGGAACCAAGCTGCTAAGCAAGGACTCAGTGAGGCCATTAAAGAACAAGAGTGGAAATTCAGTGACAGATGATGCTGATATATTGCTGACACCCTGAATGAATTTTTTGTCTCACAATCCACAAGAGAAGCTGAAGGTCACAGAATAAAGTGTGGAATAAATTTTCCAATAGGAAAGTGAAATATGAACATGTCTTAAGATCACTTCAAGGTTAACAATTAGGAACTCAGCATAATTAAAACCTGACAAAGTCGTAGGTACAAATGAGTGATATCCCACAGAAAGCAACTCAGTATTGAAGAAAAAAGAAAAGCTGACAATTCTGAATAGGAGAGGATTACAGTCACGTTATTAACATTTAAAGACTTCTTTCCCTCAAATTGAAAATGGGCGTGGCTTTAATTCTGAAGCAATCTTCTGGTGGGAAGACAAGAACTGGAAACTAACTAAAGCTGTAGAACAGATCAAACAGACTTTCATAAAACACTGATTTATACAGAAAATTAAAAGAGAAAAAATTAAAAGAGAAAAATGAAAGGAGAAAACAATTAAAAAGAGAACAAATTAAAAGATAATTTAAAAGTTAAAATTAAAATCATCGTCATGTACAGACCTCCCTTGGCCCTTGCTCTACTTCCATAAAGCCCACTAAAGGTAACTAAGCAGTCAGCCAGCTGTCAGCAGGCATAGTGCCCCCTGATCCTCCCCTGGGAAATCACAGGTCTGCACACTTCTGCACACACAAAGTGGAAAGTCACTGAGGCTACCAGAGAAAGGAACGAGCAGGCATTCCAGTACACACAAGAAACACGTTAATAGAGGAACGGTGCTTCGAGCAACAAAGTAAGGCATTAGTAAAATCCAGCATAAACAGAGCTAACACAAGATCACTCAGCTTGAGATGTACTTAAATTCTTCACTGATTTTGCTTCTGTGCAACTTCAAGTTAAGGGAAAAAAGGTGTTTTATATTAACAAGACTCTAAGGCGGGGGGCAGCGGAGGAGAAAACGAAAAAGAAAAGCAGCAAAGAGATTCTGTGCTCTGAGAATTCAATATTTGATTTCATATAGGAGTGGAGCTTGTAACAGTTTGACATCAGACCAGTGAGAGTCATTGATGTATACAAGGCAAGGGAAAAAGAAGTGCTCAATGCTTAGCAGCTTGTAAACTCAAAAGGCTAGAAATATGGATTAAAGTGAGGGAGAAAACGAATTTGGAATATAAACATTTACTTACAAAAAGCTATCAGCAAATTCAGACAGTCTAACAAGGAAGACGATAGATTTTAAGATGAATCAGACATTGATCAGATTTAACACTTGGAGGAAGAAGAATCACTGAATGTTTTTAATTATGTATTTTTTAAGTATAACATTCAGATATCAAAACGTAATTTCTCCTTGGCAGCTGCTACTTCAATAGTCGCTTTCTCCTACACTTTTAGTAGAAGGGCCTCAAAAGATGCATTTTTAAGGGACGAACAGATTTCAATAATATTGACAGACAGTACAGACAAATACCAATGGCTAATACTGCATTCAACCCTTAAATAGGTCATATGTATAGCACAGCGTGCATGTCGGCAGTGACTTTACTGTTAAAGTTGTTTTGAAACTTACACATAATAGGACTAAAATGTCTCTTCTCTTTAATGACTGAAATTAGTTTCCAAATCTGGATCTGTTATTCTTCAAAAAAACCAAAAAAATCTTACGTGGTTTCTAATCAAAATGCAAAGGAACATATCAAAATGCTTTGTCTTGAAATTCTGCCTTGTCTTCCTGACATTTAGGCAGCAAGTTTAGGAATTATCCAAATAGTGCCTTCACAGACTACGGACTTCCCACTTCTACGGAGCTCTCATGAATTCAACATTCACAACGCTACAAAAAAATACTGAACTCAAAAGTTAGTCCTAGCACTCAGAATAATCAGAGTTTCGGTTCATTTAAACAAAAGGAGTTACTTAAAGTCTTCAGGAATTTAAGGCTTCTCATGTACTGTCCTTCCCTCACCTATCAACCACATTGAATGCAGAGACCCCAGTGAATCAATGAACAGAATGAGAAAAGGGATAAGCAGGGAGGTATGATGAAACAGGAAGAACAAGTGGAGCTTGGAGAACACTGTGAGGAGAAACATAAAATGTCAGCAACGAAGTTAGCAGGCACCTGTGAGGAAGAAATACTGAGCAAAAGTCTTGATGTTTATACTCAATAGCCACCTCAAATTGAAAATTATTTCCTTTTACTTACTGATTTTGTATATCTTATCATTCTTAATTTCTGAAGTGCTTTAGTAATAGTGTATATTGCAAATATTTTTAGCAAAAACTGGGCAATACCAAACTTCAAGAAAAATATACATACATTAAATTTGCTTCTACCAGTTTCTTATAAGGTTTGTCTCATTTTAAGAGGAATTATATTGCCTACCACAAATTATGTCACTTAATTATCAGTTGAATCCACCATTTTTCTGGAAAGAGAATTAGTGCAAAAGCCTGATGTGCTGGTTTTGGCTGGGATAGGGTTAATTTTCTTTATAGTAGCTAATATGGGGCTAAGTTTTGGATTTGTGCTGAAAACAGTGTTGCTAATACAAAGATGTTTTAGTTGTTGCTAAGTAGTGCTTATACTAAGTCAAGGACTTTTCAGCTCCCCATGCTCTGCCAGGTGCACAAGAAGCTGGGAGGGGACACAGCCAGGACAGCTGACCCCAACTGACCAAAGGGCTATTCCATACCATATGATGTCATGCTCAGTATATAAAGCTGGAGGAAGAAGGAGGAAAGGGGGACGTTCGGAGTGATGGCGTTTGTCTTCCCAAGTAACCATTACGCGTGATGGAGCCCTGCTTTCCTGGAGATGGCTGAACACTTGCCTGCCGATGGGAAGTAGTAAATGAATTCCTTGTTTTGCTTTGCTTGCATGTGTGGCTTTTGCTTTCCCTACTAAGCTACCTTTATCTCAACCATGAGTTTTCTCACTTTTACTCTTCTGATTCTCTCCCCCATCCCACCGGCGGAGAGTGAGCGAGCGGCTGTGCGGTGCTTAGTTGCCAGCTGGGGTTAAACCACGACATCTGAAATTAACAATCAATCTTATACACTTTTTTTTTTATATTTATCTTCTGGTCTTGTGCAATTTCCCTGGTAACAACAAAATTAACTACAGATCTTTTCAACCAACTACAACTCAATTGAATTTTTCTTTATTTATCCCAAATGTGGGAGGCTACGCTAACTTTTTTCTCACATAAGCAACTGCTGTAAGGAGCACCTGCAATTTTCTTCTCGGAGCTGTTACACGCTTGCAGATCACTTGTGTTGCAACCCTCATTAGAAAGGCAGTGTGAACTCAGACTGAGAAGTCTCATTCATCCCCAGGGTACATGACTTTAGGACCCCACAAGTCTGTCAAACTTCAGCCACAGGACAGCACTGCAACAACTAACGACAATGGTTCATCTTTGGGTATGGTCCTACAGCACTACGGTTGCAGAGCACACACAGTTCTGCACAAGCAACGCCCTTTCATGCTCTTCTGTATCTGGATGAATGCTGTGCCAAGGACCTCCTGATTCTTTTAGTTGACAATGGAACTAAGTGCCCATGCACAATGCAGGTATGTTATTTTAAAAAGCCTGAACACACCTGCTAGAAAAAAAAAAACAGTATTTTCACACACACACGTACATATATATGTGTATTTGTTCATTCATATTTTATATACATGCAAAAATGTATTCATTTTTATATGTATAAACATATATGAATATATATGTATAAACACATATGTGTGTGGGTATATAAACACACATACACACAACACGTAGTAACAAATTAGTTTAGGAAAAAATCTATACGTGTCTTGCACAGTCATCCAAAATTTAGCCCTTGCAAAATAATACTAATTTCACAATAAATATATGAAAATTAAATATAGCTGGTTTAGAGAAGAAAAGAGCTCTTACCTGCTTTACCACTGTCACCGTGCCAGGTGCCATGGTAACTACAGAAGCAACTGCAGTGGCATCATGGGTTTCCGAACCCAACTCAATGATTTGCTGCAGGATGTTTACAGCTGTTGGATCAAGTCTTTCACCTTATCAGAAAGACAGTAACCATAAGATCATTACAGTGAAACTGCTCTAAGGGTATGTGAATCTAAGTGCTACAGGCACTCTTTCCCCTCCTGCCTTAACCCTGACTCACAGTGCTGTTTATAAATTTCAAATAGCTCAATAACATGACACTTTAATAATAGATCTATGGCAGGAAAGTATTCACAAAACAAATTTGCCCGAGGAATGCATGAATCAGCAAGTGAAGGCACACTGATCATTTTTATGCCTATTTGAAAGAGATCTAAAAGAATACACTGAATAAACAAACAATAGGTACAACTCATAGCAGTAACTGTAAATTAGGAAGCTGCAAGACTTCACAAATCCAAATGTGTATTTGCCAGACATTCAGCTTAAACAGAACCTGAACTCTATACCTATAACCACAACAGCTATTTGGTATATTACAAACCTGTGTTTACCATCTGTCTGGCCATCTGCAATACGCCTCAACCTAAAAGAAGTACTGTTATCACTAACATGCTCAAGGGAAAAGTTAATTGCTTGAGAGAGCTCATGCTTATCATTTTATAAGCATGGGATCAGAAAATGTTTGCCCCTTTTTTTTTTTTTTTTTTAAAATCCTCTTGATGTGTGTAGCCCTGCCAAAGGAAAGGCAACTTTACAAGAAAAACCCCATACATAGTTGTACTCTCACTTCTCCCAAAGTGTGAAAAGGAAAGATTTGGATGCTCGAAAATGTTTTTTGTTATGCAGGAATATGAATTCCCCTTCTGTGGCTCACCATTCCCACATGTCCAATGAGAGGTATATCAGAAAAAGAAAGAAACTGTTAGGGTCATGTTAAAGCTGCCTTATATTTCCTGTAATCACTGTAGAAACTAGGAAAGAGACAGTAAATAGAATAAAGCTCATCTCTTAACCCCAAACCCTTTCAAATTGAGGCTGATACTGTGATGGGGATCTAGGTCAGATAATTTCACTTCAAACAGAAAGTAGTTATATTTCGTTATCTACGTAAGAAACAAGTTTATCTGAGTACTGAAAAATGTTTGCTTGCTTTAGGTTTTTTTCTATGTAACTGCCTTTAGACAAGATACTACTGTTTTTCATACCTAGAGGGAATATGCTAGAAGAGTGTCTGTAGTTGGATGCACTAAAAAGCAAACCATTCTACTCTGAAAACTACAGTCTCATGCTTAAAATCAAAACTGTTATGTACAGCATATCCCATGATCATGTTTATTTTAATTTAAATATACAAAAGCTTAAGAAAAGTTCTCAAGAGGTTTTTACTCATTTAGAATTCCCAGTCATTAAAATAAAATAATATGCAGAAATTGTCAGTAACGTAATTTAATTGCCACATGCTTGGAAATTCCATTAAAAGTGGGAGTTTTTGAAATGTATCTGTATTATGAACTATAAAGACCACAATGGTAAACAATTCTAAAATGCTATCTTCTGATAACCAATGCATTTATTTATATACATAAAAACAAAATGTATGAACACCTACTCTAGTCTCTGATGTTTTAACACTCTCAGAAACCTGGACATTTTTTCTTTTCTTCCAGTTTTTGTTATTTCCCACTTAGCAATCATTATCTAATCGCACTCTTGTTCTTCCTCAATCTCATACAGAATAGCTTACTTAGTTTTGTGTACCATCAGAATTAAGTTTGTTAGTACTGTCTTGGGAACATGGTAAATGAGCTATTCCACCGTGTCACTTCTGCAGTCTGGCTGACTTAAGCAGGGAGAAAAATAATAGCTAGAGAATTGCCATTAGATACACACCATCTACTCTGCCAAGATAGCTGATTTCACAATATATTTAATAATACAGGCAGGAAATTCCACACACCTAGTAATAAAGTGGAAAACAGAGTGTGATAAGTATTAATGACTTAAGGATATAGAAATTCATAAAGAATGGTGATTTCTCATTATTTATCCTCAAAGAAATATATAACCCCCAGAAGTAAGTTCTGGATGACAAATTTCATCATTTTTAATAGTTTCACAGGAGATCATATATTGCCCAGTATACTCAAAAGAATTAGATATTTATGAAAAAAGATATATTTTGTGTTCCAATCTAAAAAGGGTAACTTACCATTCTCAGGAGTATATCTAAGGTTCTGTAACGCAGCTACAGCAGCTTGAGTGCCTTGAACATCTTCTCCAGCCTCTGTGATATGGACGTACTGAGTGGATGCTTCTTCAGAAACCTCAGCAGTTAACTTGAAAACAAAACCCAGCCAAGGCATGAATAATCTCACTCTCATTTTAGCAATTTAGAGAACAATGAAAGTTCTGAGTTTAAAGGAATGAGTTTTGGACAACAAATATTGTAACAAGAGTTACAGAAACACCAGGTGAAACAGAATTCAAGAATATTACATGGGAGTTGGGATATCACCCCATAGTTTTCTTCTAGATTCTACTTCAAAAGTTGTTTCAAGCATGCTAAATTATCTTGACTTCATTTTTGTTGCACAGTTATTTTACAACAACAGACTTCTATTGCATCAGGGTCTAGTAAAGACTTTTTGGACAAAATTAGCTTATAATGCATGTCCTTGCACATCTGGTAAAATGCCTCTGAAGTTTGAAAAAGGCATTTTGTTTTAGAAAAATTATCCTTTCCATAACTATGTTTTTCTCAAGACAAGCTGTCAATATGTATTCCTGCTCTGATGGGACTTTATAGTATGGGACTTTATAGATGGGACTTTATAGACTGAAACTTATAGCCATTTCAGCAACAGAGACATGCTCGCATTGTGGATGTCGTCTTATTTTTTTCAGGTTTGGGCATCTACTGCGAGAGTGTACAGAGAATCGTTTGTGAAATGCATGTGGATACAAGACTTTGAAGGACTACATTTAAAAATGCTTGCCCTGTCTTCTTTGAATAACTGTCCATATAGAACCTACTCCGATATTTTTCAAGGACTTAACATTCTATCCATGGATACTCAAAAACTGTTAAACAAGAACTGCAGGACGGCTCTTCCAACTCAGGCATTAGATTTATAAGGGGGGCTAGACTGCCTGAAATTTAGCAGAACAGGTCTTAAACTGTGGAGGTCAGCCAACTGCAGTTAACTTCTGGCTTTTCCTCTCATTGGACAGCAACAACAGCCTACTCAGGCAGTGGAAAAGACTCAGCTTGCCAACTGTAATTTTTTTTAAATAGAAGTGTCTAGATAGTTCTGTGGTTTTCCCCATAGCTTCTGCATCTACAGTCAGCTCTGCTCTGTAAGAGTAACAGTTTTGATTTTAAAACAAATAGCTACACATATGACAGCAGACGAAAGCTTGAAAGGGTAAGCCCTCTCAAGGCAGCTGCTCTACCCCACCCCAAACTGAGAAAATTCAGGTTGTTGGTTTGGTTTTTTCTAACCCAGCTTCTTAGGTCTAACTTAAATTTTTTAAGGTCTGATCTTAGTGATACTGTGATTTCCCATACACTTTGGACTGAAGCTGGAAACACAGAACAAATGACAGAAGACTTACTCTGTACCTTTTTTTTTTTAACTGACCAATTTACAAATTCAGTTTTCTAGATTCTAACCTTTTCTGGACCAAGACATAAGCTTCCTTTATTAAATCAATATAAGCTTGCAGCCTTGCGCATCTTGCAGTTAACACCAGTGAATACTTAGCATGTAACAAAATGCAGTAAATTTTTCAATTTCATTTTTTTTGCTAAAACTTTCACCCTTTCTGCTGCAAATAGAGGACTAGAGCCCTAGAACACAGAAATAAGCACTTACAATGTCGTTAATCCTACCAGATATTAAAGCAGTCAAGCTTAACAGTCATAGCAATGTATGCACTCAAAATGGAGATTAGATCACACGACCTCCTGATATTACATAAAGTCAAGAACACATTTTTTAATATTTCTTATTCTTATCCTTACTTTTCTCCCTAGATTTTTTTTAAATCTTAGGGTCAAAACCATGGCAACTTTGCTTTACCTCCCACTTGGTCTCCCCATCATGTTCCACTAGCTTCATTCCATGCTTGTTTTTAAGATGTCTGTTGAACTCCCATTTTGTACCGTACACAAAGCTGCAAACAGGACACTTAATGCCACCTATAAGGAAACACAAATAAATCCTTGAGTTATTTTCATATCAATTCTTTTTCAAGGCAGTAAGGACCCATTTAATTTGACCCCACCTCAATCAAGCCACATAACTGTAATTTAAAAGGGATTCCTTTAGCCATGTGTCCAACATGAAAAAAAGGGAAAAAAAATAAAGTAGTTGAACTCTCACAATGCTTAGAGGGCAATTTTGGATAACGGTAATGGAAGGAGTCTGGAACAACTCATATATCTGGGAAGGTATAGCCATCCTGCTTCCCCGTCTGCATGCCTCCCTTCAGTGGATGTGAAGTTGCAGGAATGCTGTTCCCATCTTTCCGCCCCTCTACACCTCTCTCCCTGGGGAACCCCTACCACAGACCAATTAGAAAGAAAGAGCAGGAACAGGTGACTATTTGCATTAGTCTCAGATACAGCATCATTTCCGCAATTAGGTCCAAGTAAGAAGTATTGCTTTCATCTCTGAGAAGCTAAATGTTAAGGGAGATAGCCAAACTGTAACAGAGAGAACATAAATGGCAAAGTAAATAATAACTTATCTACTGGGTGAGAACTTGTACTTGCTTTGCTAACAAAAGTCATTCTAGAAGTGGCATGTACATTAAAGAGGGGAAAGTTTTTTCAAAGAATGACAGCATACTAAGTTTGACCAACCTCATCCCATTTTCTCCCCTGGCCACAACAAATACTGCAAATGTAGGGGATGCTTCGGCCTGTGCAGAATCATTCCCCCAGTCATGATTCTGGTTGAAATTCAAGTTTAGCAGCACCAAGGAAGACTAGTCATAGTTTCCTAGTGAAATTTTTTTCAAGTCTGAGGGTGTCTATGACTTATGTTCTGCTTTAGGCCCACCAGAAACAAAGCCTAGCACATGTTTTAAATAATTCTGAACTAATGTTTTTGCCCCGTAAATACTCTTTTACTTCAAATAATAGAGTTCCTTAGAAACTAGTTTTAATGCCTACTCCATTACATATCATTGCGGCTTCAAATGTAAATTGTACGTGTAGTCCAAAAATCTACAAGATGGGTCTCTGACAAGCTTCAGCTTTAAATACCGGGTCCCTGTTGTCTTGCAAAGCCCTGGTGTGCCAGCCTTCCGAACACAATGCAAAACCATAGCGCACTGTACTCTTTCAGTAAGTGCTGGAATTTTTTTAAGTGCTTATAAACAACACTGAGGTCTTAATATTTAACATACACAGTAGTGGCATACTTTAATAATTTTTTAAAAATTTATCTTCTCTAAGACAGCCGTTCTAGTTTTCTCAAGTTTCAAACAAACATTATTAAGTTTTTTGGCACGTTATCAAAGCAAACCAGCAAGAGTTAACAATGTAATGTGATCTTCACCCAACTATCTTTGCTTTTGAGAGTTTCTACTGTTTATGTTAACACACAAAAATGTAAACCTAAGTTTTCTGACTATCTTCAAAATGATGCATAGCATGAATTTAGCACAATGCTTACTGCCTGAGCATGCAGCATTACAGGTAAAAAAACTAAGCATGACAAAATCATAGGTGTCCAATTTCCTACACTAGATTAAACAGCTTTTACTTCTTTTTCTTATGAAAGTCATTTGGTCAAATGTCAGATCTCAGTTGCTTGTAATTATGCAAATAAGTAGCTCTGTTTTTTCCCCCCTATTGACTAAAGTAGAACAGAAATAATCTGCATGTGATAAATTGTTGCATTAGGTGACCAGAACTCACTCTAACAAATCTAATGGCTAGGGAAGGGCGTTATGCCACTTTAGGAACTAAGCCACCAGATGGCTGTCTCCACATTATCATGGCAAATGATGACTCTTACCCATCATGTTCAAATGCTTCAAATATACTCTCATAAGATGGTTATAAGCCAAGTTCTCATTGCTCATAGTCTTTTATGAATCAGGTGATTAGAAAAAGCATTCAGTTTTACAGTAATGGAAACCTACCATATGGTATTCTACCACGTGAACAGAAATAAATTTTTTATTTTGATAAAACAAAATATAACTACACGCAGTTGCTAGGGTCTTTCACTGACACTTATTATCCCTCTACAATTTCCCCTTTTTGCTCTCAATGTATTTTAAGTCTTCAGCATTGTAGCAGATGCTCAATACTCCATGTCTATACAAAACTGAAATAGTTTCCCTATCAAGGGGCTTAACACTCAACAGTTCACAAAAGCAAAATACCTTCATTCAGATTAGGACAAAGATATTATCAGTTACAGAAAATGACATTAAATACTCATTTCACACCAATCTGTAGTATCAGGAAAAAACTGCTGTCGTGAAAGAGAGGACACTTTTCCGCATTACTTTGATACTGAAACTATTGTAACAATACACCAGATAAATTAAAGCTGTAACTTTTGTCACTATGACTTTAATTAAAGAAAAAATAATGGAAGCATAGAATTAAACTGGTAATATATAACTCCATGTCAGTGACTTGATATGAAAGCTCAGGAAAATTAATTTCTAGATGATTCTTTAAAGTAATGGGTAACATTAGAGAAAGTCAACGAATTACACACCTTATCTACTTTAAATACTAAAACTGATGTTTGCAACAAAATAATGCACACATATATTATACAGCTCTACAACTTTTTTCCATCATGACATTGACATGTGCTCTCCAAACAATTTATTTATCGGCGTAAAATCTCCATAAGACAACTATTATTTTATATTAAAAGAAAGCATGTGATGATAGCGGTGTAATAGAACATAGAGGCCACAATTGGATCATCATGTATGTACTGCACAAGTTGCTACACAAACACATATAGAAAATCCATCTCCCAGAGAAATACATAAACGAAACAATGGACAGCAGGGAATATCAGTGAAGAGAAAAGAAACAATTTGGGGAAAAATTTTATGTGACTTGCCCAGCACAAAGCAAATGAAACTAAAAAAGGAAGCTATCAAATGAGCAAGTAGGCAGGGTCTCACAAAAAAACTAATGGGTAATGCATATATAACACTCTTGTCCCCTACGCAGAATACATCAAATTCTCATAGTATTTATTTTCCTTTATTACTCTAAAATGCCAAAATAAATGTCAGAACACAGACTTCTATTTAAACAAACAAACAAAAAAACCCCCAAACCCCAAGCATTTCTCTGATCCTGGCTCATCCTCATTTCTAATATAAACCCAGAAATGAAAAACTGCTGTCTATCCCTGGCAATGCAGTTGCTCAAATGAGCATGTTCCCTCTTCTATTCTATGAATCATTCATTTATTTATAAACTCATTCCAGGAATCTTGAGTAGAGTCCGGCAGTCTACATTCATATAAATATTACCAATTAAGATTATTTGCAATGTCTGCAATGCAGTCAAAACCCAGTTGAGAGTAGAGAAGAAAAGATGAGCAAGTATGAGGCAATTCACTCTGGGCTCAGTGAGTAACTTAGAACAAGCAGAATACAATACAAATAGATATAGACAGCTTTTATTAGACATTAATCTTTGTTAGTTTCCCTTCTCACTTTTCTTCCAAACTCTTTCACTTGCCAGTTCTCTCGCCTTTTCCTTTTCGTCTATAGTCCTTTAATTTCAAAGGCCTTTTTTAATATCAGGTCTGAAGGGTCTTCTTCCCTTATATGAATACATGAATAATTTTGCAAAATTGCTTTTCAGATCTATGAATATGGTAAATTGAAACTTGATAGAGGCTAGTCAGGCAGCAGTTGCAACTGCTGGCCCAAGCAGGTCAGAAACACATACCTTGTCATACTGCATAATATGTCCACAATGATTTGGTTGTGCTGTGTGACCCAGATACAGAAGATCTTCTGATTCCCAAATCAGGAGAATTTTTATTAACTTCAATAGGACTCATGTTTATCAACTCCAAATGCAAATCCTAATTAACTCAAGTCTCCTACAAGGAACATTTTTTTTTCCCCAGTGAGATTCCAAAACATTGAGAAAAACCGACGTTTCTACAGTATGATAAGAAAGGGATGAAGTTCTACAGCATGACAAGAAAGGGATTTCATCCCTTCAGCTGGGATGAAATTTATAAACAGAAACAACAGCCATGCATATAACTTTTTATGCTACTATATAAATGTGGTAAAAACTACTACAATCTGATTTTCTCTTCCCCCTGGCATTCCATTAGCTCTTATCCTTAATCTTGAATTTTCGATCCTCCCCAAAATCCTTGTTGCCTTTACTGAGTTTATCTGTGACAGCAATTTCTCTAATTGGCCAGGTGTCTATATCTAATTCGTTTTATTTGTCTTTATCTTTGTGTGGTACAACTATAAGTTTTACAGAGACAGCAGTAACAAGCAGTTGTTCTAGGCAGAATGAGATATTTAGGACTCTAACACAGAAATATGGTG
The DNA here is from genome assembly GCF_035582795.1 of Mycteria americana. Taxonomy (NCBI): domain Eukaryota; kingdom Metazoa; phylum Chordata; class Aves; order Ciconiiformes; family Ciconiidae; genus Mycteria; species Mycteria americana. Next base: position 167,477,500 of record NC_134366.1, read on the forward strand.
TAGAGAAATGCAGGCCTGGTACGACAGCCTTGAGAAGCAGAGACCCAGGGTGCAGCACAGAGGGCAGGCATGGAGTGATAAGAAGTGGGGCACAAGCTTGGCAGTGAAGAACCCACAGCTATAAACAACTCAGAAATGGTCAGTTAAAAATATGCAAATCCGGAGCTGGATAAAACTGGTTTTAGGGACAACAAAAATAGTATTTAACATACATGAAGAGCACCATGAACAGTAAATTTGGATTTAACCTGCAGCTACAGACCAAGGAAAAAGAAAAGCGTAAATGTGTGTAAGCAAACATGTAACAATGGCCCCAACTGGAAGGGGAGAGGAAGATCACAGAATCATAGAATCATTTAGGTTGGAAAAGACCCTTCAGATTATCAAATCCAACCGTAAACCTAGCACTGCCAAGTCCACCACTAAACCAAGTCCCTAAGCACCACATCTACATGTCTTTTAAATACCTCCAGCGATGGTGACTCAACCACTTCCCTGGGCAGCCTCTTCCAATGCTTGACAACCCTTTTGGTGAAGAAATTTTTCCTAAAATCCAATCTAAACTTCCTCTGGTGCAACTTGAGGCCATTTCCTCTTGTCCTATCACTTGCTACTTGGGAGAACAGACCAACCCCCACCTCTCTACGACCTCCTTTCAGGTAGTTGTAGAGAGCAATAAGGTCTCCCCTCATCCTCCTTTTCTCCAGGCTAAACAACCCCAGTTCCCTCAGCCACTCCTCATAAGACTTGTGCTCCAGACCCTTCACCAGCTTTGTTGCTCTTCGGACATCAAGATGAACATCATACTCCTCCCAGCAAAGAACTCCAGATGCTGACAACTTACTGAAACCCCCATCCCAAAGCCAACACCAGAGGGAAACCACCCATCTTAGGACTCAGAGAAACAGTGGAAGGGTGACCATAACATCAAGAAAAGAAGTAGAAACTAAGAAGTGTGTGTGTTACAATTTTAACTGTAATAATAATACTATTGAGACTTCTTCTGTATATAAGTACTCTAACTACAATTTATTATTTTTTTAAAATAATAATTAGATCTAGACTAACGGTGATTCTTGAACCAGACTGTTAAGACTTCCATTATACTAACAATAAATTCTCGGCTTTACTTACATAGACAAGGTGTGCTTCCTTTACCCATAAACAAGATTCTGAGCATAACAATTTGTAACCTGTTTTACCCGTACTCTCTTTTTTCCCCCATTTTTCTAGTGGGGGAATAATTTGCTGCCATTTACTCTTCTCCTTACATTTTTTCACCTTACCTTTAGTTCAGCCTTGCAAAATTGTCATAGAAATTTATTAGTAGAACGACAGATATTTATCATTCATTTCAACACATAATGACACTGTACTTAGAAAAGGAGACAAACAAGTGAAAATGATAAATGTATGCAACAATGAATAGCAGGCAAGGTAAATCAAAACTTTGCTTCATCCACCCTTAGAAACCAATAACAAAGGACACTGAATGAAGGATAAAAGGTGGTCATTCCAGAATTACTAAAAAGTAGTAACGATTTATCACGTAACACCCAGTAAAGTGAGGAACACATATCGCACAAAAGTTTACCTTTACACCAAGTTTGCTTCAGCAAAAAAAATAACAAGTCTTATATGGTGGAGATGTACCTTGTTGGATAAGGGCTTCTGCTGCAGGCTCCCCAGAACCTACATTTACATACTCTTCATTAGGATGCTTTCTGTTGTAATGCCTCTTCAGGGAACCGGATATGTTGCAGGAATAGTGGCAATGTGCACAACGGAAAGGCTAGGACCAAAAAGGAGAATGTTAGAACATATTTCCTGATCTCTTCAGGATACAGGTCTAAGGTGCAATGTTTTGATCCCAAGAAACCATGTTCATTTCTGGTTTAGGCATCTTCTAAGGAGACCTTCCAAAATTCAATATAAATGGAAGTTGTAACTAAACATTACCTAAAATTTGGTACTTTTTATTATGTGCAAGACACCAAGTATTCTCAACATTATAAGATTATTACCTACTTTTCGTAATTCAGTAAACTCTGTGTTTTCATAATTGATGATCACAGGTCTGACCACGTGGAGACTTTCTACTACAAGGAAATGACTCAGCTGCCGTAAGCTTTGGTCTGAAAAGGGGGAGTAAGAGAGCTAAAATAACTGAAGGTACAATATGACTGTACAGCCAACCTAATTTAACAGATAACCGTACCTGACAGGGTTGACCTCTTTCCTTTCCTTTCCTTCTCTCTCCAACATGCTCCCAACTGCTTCCCTTTCACTGGCACTTGCATTCATCTGACCATTTGGTGAGCTAAGTTTTGGGAACTAAATTATTTAATTTTTAAGAACATACATCTCCCTTCAACTGACAGGGAGAGACATTTCTAAAGAAAAAGAAGTTTAGGAAAACAAGCGTTTGTGCCTGAAGTTAGCCTTTGAGAATAACCTTCTGAGATATGTCACAGTATGGGAAGCTTGACAGCACCATTAGGGTCCTGAAGAAGAATGCAGACACTGACCAAAGTCCTTGGGGAAAAGTCAAGTACCTCAGAATGGGATGCAAAATGTTTTATGCACAGCAACCAGGCCCACCTAAAGCTAGTCAGCAGAAAATGGTTGGTACAGAAATGTTTATTAAGAAGCTGATTTTAAAGCAGGGAAATGTCTGCAGTCAGGGTCCATCGAACAGTACACTCCCCTAACCTTGTTGCTCATGATCTTCCTTCAGGCTCCAAACAGCGAAAATAAGGAAGAAAAGTGGTGTTCAGATTCCCTTAACCTTACAATTCAGAGGGTACTGTAACATTCAGCTATTCAATTTTTCAGAGAGGGGTACTCTCCTTTTCTATTGCTGAAACTATCTTTTTTTCAAGAAAATAATCCAGACAGGCTGCTGTGGTTTTGTACCATTCTCTACATACTTGCACGTCCCATATGTTATCTGCTATCAGATAGCAGGACTGCAAATTCACAGAGCTTGGAAATATGATGGATTAAATTATCATTAGGCCGCACAACTACTGACATTCCTCTGAGTTTGATATGCATGCGAACAACTGTCCCAGAAGAAGGCAACTCATTACTAACAGACAGTTTTTGAACTACTTTTGACAAATACTCCTGATTGACCTATTTCAGTGTTTGCAGTTCTCCTGATAATGCATTGAATAGCCACACTTATATGCATGCTGACAGAGGACTGAAAAGAGGTGCTGAGCCAACAGCTCTAAAGCTGATCCCGAGGTCAGAACCAGTTATATTTCAAGAACTGCATTATGAGTACATTCATCCCATTAGCCATTAAAAAAGGAAAATTATGTATTTTCATTTAGAAAAAAATCCTTTTAAAAAGATAAGTCCACAACAAAACTACATACTTAAGAAAGAAAAATTATTTTTTCAAAAGGTAGCATCCCTTTAGATGATTTGCTTTCTTTTCTTATATGTCTTGTCTTCCAAAACTTAAACCATGAATCAAAAGACTGTCTTCCTTTCTGCTTTATGGAGGTACATAGCATTGGTACTTATGAAGAATGGCTGAAGTGTACTCTTTGTAGAAGCAAAATGATTTGTTAGATAATGAAAGATGTTGCATATGAAAATAGGATGATGTTTTCAATGAGAAATATGCTTATTGCCAAGATAAAGTGTTACAATAAAATGAACATTTTCATACATACAAAATACTGGATTTTTCTGGAAAAGAAACTAGTATCATTTCTATTTCCTGAATATAACATTTCACAATTCATTACATCAATACCTATCATGCTGAGAACCAATGTGAAATTTAGGAATAAAACCATACTACAGTTTATTAAAATAAACCATATCTCTAATCTAAACACTTCACAGAAACATTAATAACCTTCAAAACTCTTTCCAAGACATGTTTCAGATAAATGTGGTGTTTTAAAATTAATTCTCTTCAATTTTCTTCAAGTATATGAACTCATCTATAGTACATTATACTAGCAAACTTTCAGAGAAAATTAAGGTGGGCAATGAGCAGTGATGTATGGGATTCACTTTCCTACTTCCCTAGGACATTTTAAGGTACATATTAGATTAATTTTCTCAAGGACTGACAGTCAAAAAACCCAATAATGTTTGTTTTATATTGCAACATACATATATTTTTGGCAAGTAAAGACAGTAATTACAAAATTGTCCATGAACAAAATAACCCTATCTCAAAAGTCTGACTATAAAGTCAAAATTCCCAAAATATTGAAATGTTAAGATGCCATAATTGTCACCAAACAGGAAAATGTGCCAATTTTAAAACTGTTGTCTGAAGTTCCATGTATTTCTAAATGACTTACCAATAAGCCCAATTTATATGTTTTCTTACCTTGAAAGAGACATGTTGTTCCATATGACGTAGGAGCTGTGGTTTTTGGGCAGCTGTATAGTCACACACTGTACATTTAAACTGCTTTCCTGAAATGGGAATAGAAAATGGAATAACTTTTTTCTATTTAAGTTCAGAAAACTATTGTTTATATTTCCTCATAAAGATGATTTCCAAAATACTAAGGATGAACAATGAACAATACTAGAAGTCTGGCACTTGCTCTGCAAAATTTTGGTTAAATAGAGCTAAGAGCAGAGTAAGGAAGAAAAAAGGCTTGAGTGTCATCTTTAAACTATAAACATTAAATAGTCTAGATGCTCCTGGGATAGTCACTTGCGAAAGAAGAAAAAGAATTGTTACAGTGCAGCCTAAATGGAAGAAGGAAATCAATTATCTACAACTGCAGGCACAGTTATTTTGCTATTTGTAAAGCTGATTTGGAAATCCTTAAAACACATGTTTGGTCATGTTCACATGTTTTTACAATCTGTCCCAAGCACTGAATTGTTATGATTCAAATACATTTAAATTTTCTTGGTTTTTCCACTAAGTTTTCTTGATGTATTTCTGGTAGGATATGAGATGATCTATTATTTTTACCACAAGATTTGGTTATGTGTTTAACACTACTCTTCCAATAATGACTCAAATTATCATAAAAGGGTTTTCTACACTGGCTTAACTCTGGATACAGGGAGAAATAAAATATGCTATAGACAAAAAATAAGATTAGAATAGCAAATAATACGGAGGTTTTGTGTTCAACATTTCACTTCTGCTTATGCAATTTTAAAACAATGGGTGCAAGTTGCTCCATCAACACCAGGCTGAACGATGCCTGCCTGCCTTGTTCATCGTGACATTTTGTCCTTTCTCATCTAAATCTCTGCAGTAACCCTAAGTCTCACATACAGTCACACAAGGCAAGAGAAAGTACATACTGGGACTAGTTCACACTTTTTATGCAGTGACTTACATGCTGGTGGCTACCAAACACTAGGTATAATGGGTAGGTTCTGTGACCTGTTCTTGGAGAGTGCTGATTCATATTTCTTTATTTTAATGGGGTACACGTTTTCTCAGAATGTATAAAGTAACTGTTGAATTTCTACTCTTCTGCATTAATTGTTTCAAAAAATCATAGAATGGACCAGAAGTGGGGTAAAGACAATGGGTGCCTATTTGTATAAACATTGCTCCTTCAGATACCAACCTAAAAAGTCATTGAAAGATTTGAGATGGTCTCTGTCTCTTGAGTGCTTGGCAGACTGAAAGTCTGCATTGTAAGCTGGTCTTCTACACAACATAATGCAATTAAATAGAGTAGAGTCAATGCAATTTATATATATTGCTTTGTGGAAAAAAAAAAAAAATTACTTTAGTTCAGAAGTACATCCAAAGAAAGGTGTTACTTTAAGTTCCACAGACAAGACATTATACTTCAAATTTCTTTACGTGCCTGGGAGCTTTCTGGTCAGGCATCAATACTGAAAGTATTAACCCTCCAAGCTGAAATAGCAACAATAAAATTGAAGAACAAGAACTGGAATTTCAACTAATGGAAGCTGACGCTCAGAACATTCAGTCTAAAATGAAGTCAGTATTTTTAACAGAAGGCATGATTAATGACTATGACAATTTGCTTCGAAATCAGATGGATGCCCTGTCATATGACATCTTTAAATCAAGTCTGCTTAGCCCTTCCCAAAAATATATACTACAATCTAGCAGAAATGTGATGCAAAATTATAAGATTAAGTTATGGCCTGTACTCTGCAAGAGATCAGACTCCGTGATCGTAAGAGTCTGCTTTTGGCCCTGAAATCATTAGTCTGAGTCCTTCTTAAGGCAAGATGGTCAGATTTTGTCATGATATATTTTTAGGATTCTCTAACAGGAATGAATTCTCTCTGACATTTTCAAGAAACATCTGTTGCTGTTTGTGGCTTTGCAAAGAGTGAAACTCCCAAACATAATACCATTCTGTAGGTTTCTCTTACTTTCTCTTCAAAGCATTCTCTCTCCCAAATCTTTTTTTCCTCCTCATGATTTAAAATAACACAATTTCCTTCCTTTTATTCTCTGGGTTTCATACTCCCTTTCTCCATATTTCATCTTTAAGATTCTATCAGTCCTGCTACCTCCAGCCAAATTACAAGGTGTTTTAAATAGAGAAAGACTTCATTCCTGTATTAAATGCCCATGGCTGGCAAACTGTATTTGACTGACGTGGAATAAGTATGTGCTAAAAACGACTCCAAAAGCAAAAGAACCAAAAGCAAGAACGGAGAAGTACAATACAGAATATTCTGTATTATCCTGAAGAGACCAGGTTTCTTTAGATTCTGGATCTTGCTCAAAAAAGTTACAAGCATTTTATATTGAGTGTGAAAGTTTCCATAAAACACAGCTAAGAAAAACCTTAAGATAATTTCTGAGATCTAATTAAAATAATGAAAACCAGGTTTTCTGGTTTATTTTTAATCACAAACAGTAATAAGCCTGGACTACGGAATTGTTTCCTATCATGCCACTCTTGAGAAGTCTGTCTTCTAGAGAATAATAAAGCAGACAGAAAACTACTTTATATTCCACTGGTTAAATTGACCTTGCAGGGCTGATATTTGAATAAAAATTGTCTGGATTCATAAGTCAGGAAGACAAGACTTATAAACAGCAAAACATCTTTCAAATTCATTTGTTTGTGAAATAACTGAAGAACACTAGATGTGTGCTAGTAAGAACTTTTGAAGTGCTGTCACTATAGAAAGGGACACTGGGCAAAGAGAAACTATCAGCATTCAAGAGGCTGAAAGTCCCTTGACAAATCATACACTACATTCCTGGTGACAGCGTTATCTTATTTTTCACAAGTGTTTGAAATGCACGAAGGTTTATTGGGGTGGACTTAGTGAGGAAAATTACTTAAGACTCCACAGACAGTGAGATTCTGTTTCCACTGGAGCCAATGGCAAAATCAATTTTCCAAAGGTACAGGGAATTTCCTGGAACACTTTTGGAAGTGTAAAAAGCAAGGCAAAAGAGCATAAGTCTTGGATTTATTTGTATCAGTCAAAAAGGGAGGTGCATCAAAAAGGAACATGCAGTCACCTCAGTTATTGCAGAAGATGACAGTCTGAAGCCAGATAAAAAAGGCTCCTGGTAATAACATTGCCTCTAGAGTCAAGGTTTCAGCCTGACCTAGCCATAAATGGTAAGAGAATATGATTCCTTGCATGCAATTAAATGTTCAAAACTAACTTCACACCTTTAAACCAAATCCAGACAAGGCTAGCTCTCGCATGACTATAGTGCTATTCTTAACAGTGCCAAATTTCAAAGCAGCCTCAGCCGAATTGCAATAATTACTTACACACATATATATTTGTTCAAGAAATAGAACTAACTCACAGGTAAAAGCAAATTCAACTTTCATTGCTGAATTTCACTATTTGGACATGCCAGATGGTGAAAACAAAACAGAAAGGTTTTGAAATGAAATCCCATGCAGGGATTTTTTTTACAGCATCATAGAAAGAGACCTTTTTTTCTTTATAGTCTGATCGTGCTCCAAATTTCCTTTTAATTCAAATACAACCTGCCTCTTTCTCCCAGCCAGGAATCAGTTGAGGATTGTATTTGATAATTAAATCTGGATTCTTGCATATGAAGTTTAGATGTATGTGCAAGACCTGCTTGTTATCGACCAAGGTATTTCAAAATATCAGAAAGTACTTTTTGAATAATGAGTGATTTACTAACTCATGGTAATACTACAGTAACTTTGGTAATACTCCAGTAACTATACGCTTCCTATAGTATCTATCATATCAATGTAAAAGGGATCATCTCTTTCACTTATATGCACACATAAAAATAAATAAGTATCTCTGACACAAAAACTTCACATATATTCTAAAGATGTAACAAAGCATTGTGCGCTGTGAAAGTACAATGCTAATGAATATGCAAATTTTTTTTTTAAAGAATTTAAATGACATGGTCAATAAAGAGTGGAATGAGATTTCACAACATTGCATGAGTAACAAAGATCAAGCTACTAAGTCATAATGAAGGTCTGGACGACTTAGCCTGCTAAATCATTTACTTCAATTTGATAATCCCAGAGGAATAAAGTATTGTTGTGTCCCAAATTTTGATAGAAAAGATGATATTTTTCTGGATTTGCATCTCACTTTTTTCTGTCATCATCACAGACGTTAAAATTACAGAGCAAATGCATGTGCTGCATGCGTGCCTATAGAGAATACATGTTCATGCTTGCCACTGGCTGACTAGACCTGGGGACACAGAGCTGCGGAAGCCTTGCATCTATTGGGCTACTGAATTCAGGAACTCCTAACACTATTTTCACAGAAGAAAGTAGTAAGAGACAACCATGGAACTATTTTTATTTTCAAATTTCTATTGAGATCAACAATTCTCTGTAAGAATATAAAGGGATATAAAGCCAACACAAAATTTCAGAAAGAAACAGCTGTCTGCCTTTCACAGAAATTAATTTTGCAAAGTTTTGAATTATTTCACAAACAGTGTCGCCTGGGACTAAACAAAATTTCTAAGTAGCACTTAGCATTAGATTGAAAAATGCTTGTTAATAAGGTCCTATAGTACAGCCAGTATTTATTGCCCTGAAATAAACTTGGATTTAATAAACATGCACTTACCATCAGCAGTATGAAGGAGTTTATGGCTCTTCAAAGTGCCTTTTGATTTGAACTTTTTCCCACACATATCACAAAGGTGTGTTTTCTCAGTGCTGTGACGATTCATATGGGCTTTCAAGTTACTCTTGCTGCGAGTGGCATACTCACAGAGAGAACATTTGAAGGGTTTGACACCTAAAAATAAAAAAAATATATACTATGAAACAAACAAGCTGTACCTTTTGATGAGAGGGTGGAAGTTTTCTTGAAAGAAATTTCAGATCAGGTACTGAGGTACTGGCCAGGTACTCAGGCAAGGTACTGAGTTTAACCAAGCAAATATTAATATTTTGGTCTTGGAGTGTCCATCTTCCATTTAAAAGTAGAATCCAGACTTGCCTAAGTTGATGCCTAGCTGGTGTACATACCAAATCTCCCTCTAAAAGTCTTCAAATAACTATTGTTCTCTATTTAATACAATAAAGAATGAAGAAACCTGTTTTAAGGAGGACTGGTTCGTTAGGTACTTAATATGTAAGGAGAAGTTAAATATGCAAAGCTGTATTTTATTGTTAATTAGTAAAAGATTTGTTAATGGCTCACGCAGTAGTACTTTTTTCTTTTTTTTTGCCTCTCAGTAAGATGCAAGCACTTACAATTTCACTTCTCTCAAACAGTCCAAAGCATGTAATAGAGAGACATACAGTATGTCATCTAGCAGAAGGTCTCCAAGAACAAAGTAAATCCTTCAAAGAAAAGTTGAATAAATCTGAACGGGCAGAGTAGTTCAACAGTTTCATGAGGCTCTAGCAGTTTTAGATTGATATGCATGACCTTAAAACTAGATTTACAAGCATGAGGAATTATAGCCTACTTTAAGCAGACTTGATTGCACACTTTGATTTGGGAATAAATTTCTATTCACCTCTTTCTCCTGCTAGTTAGATGAGATGCATTCCAAGCTTTCCTGGCAGAATAAACAAACTGTATCTACAGAATACACACATAATTGCTCTAAGCCTACAATTTTGCATTACCTAAACTCCTTAATGGAGTAGAGGCTACTGGAGAGGACGACTACTATAGTACACAGGCAGGTAAGCTCATAGTTAAAGCATTCCAACAAATATGCAGTATTAGTATAAATGTCTGAACTATCTGCATGGGAACAAACACTTTGGAACCAAAATATCAGTTCAAGAGTACCAAATCCCATTATCTCCTTTATGCACAGGGATGGCTAAAGAATCCAAAATAATGCTCAAACACCATAGGCAATCTGTTCCATAGATTATTAACTGACTAAAGAGCATACGAGTGGTCTTCCACCTGTTATAAAAATAGACAGACTGGGTAGACACAAGATTTTACTGGGCAGAGATTTTAAGTTCAAGGGATTTTTAACCTGTGTGTTGCCATATTGCTGGAATTTTTCCCTAAAACGTCATAGATACAATCAGCATTATCTTACAGGTTTTTCATTGCTGTTTATGTCCATGTCAGCTAGCTGCCACGCTCAGCATGATTTAATTAAAATACACACAGAATTTATATGTATACATCAAACCAACTGGATTTCAATTGTTTTACTAATAGATTTCCAGACCAAGTATTTCTGGACAAATGTGAAAGGAGCAGCAGTCATTCACGAGAAGAAACAGAAAATTACTTGTTTTAAGATACTGAGCACGTATTTAATTCCTTCTTAGTCCTTACTCACATTTATTATAGAATACTTTATATAGATATTTATGAATGAGTTTTGGAAAAAACTGAATCAGAAACTTATTAATTTTATAAAACATTTAAGTTGTCTATTCATGTTATAAGCGTGCAGTTCCATAGGTGATCTGGAATCTATTAAACTGATTATTTAACCTCTACTGTAGCTTAAAGTTTTTGATTCAGATATAGCAATAAATTTGAATTCCTTTTTATGTCAGCAAAGCTTGTGTGGAATATGACACTGATTATATGCCCAAAAGCTTAAAACCAGAGTTTTACCTTCATGAGCCCAAATATGACGTTGAAGGTCTGATCCATTCTTCATAAAATAAAAATCACAGTAGGGACATTTCACAGCTCGTTTTCCAATAAGTCCCTTCAGCTGAACTCTTCTGCCAAGAATCTCAGAAATAGTAGTCATTGAAACCTCTGAGAGAAATGTGAAAGGTAATAAAAACCAGAAGGACATGAGGGAATTTGTTCTAAAAGTAATATTGAAGAGCTAGATCCTGATTCACTCCAACTTTTTAAATGCTCTGCTTCCCCTACTGCCACTCAGATAAGACCTGAGCAAAGAACATAAGGACTTTTTTTCCTTAGGGCTTCTGGGATGTTCTGTCCTTTCTCTCCTGATCTGTGTACTCAGTGTCTGCACTGCCTGGTTAAAAAAAAAATATTTTAAATATAAAAAAAAACCTTGGGTGTGCCACTGGCTTAGAAATCATTTTCCAACTAAGAACTTTCCCAATAAGCTAATTTGGCACTTTTTTCTTCAATATTTTCAAAAGACTTTATTCAAGATGTCACCCCAGATTTCCAGATGTCAAGGACCTGAAGACAATTCACTTCAGCCACAGCTATAATGATCAGAGTGCCTGATAATCAGAAACTTTAAAGGAAAAAACAGATTCACGGAATAAATGCGATTGGAAGGGACCTCTAAGGTCACCTGCTCCAAGCAGGGCCAACTTCGGAGTTCCAACTTCAAAGTTACATCAAGTTGCTCAGCATCATATCCAGTCCTGTTCTGAACATATCAAAAGGATGGAGATTCTGCAAACTCTCTTGGCCCTTTCCAGTGTTTGGCCACCTTTACAGTCAAAATTATTTTCCTAATTTCTAATCAGAATCTCCTTCCTTCAAATCATGTCCCTTCGCTGTACAGTTCCAGGAAGACACTGCCTCGTCTTCTTTTTAATCGCCTATTAGACAGCTGAAGACAGCAACTAAGATTCCTCTCCTAGCCTTCACTTATTCAGGCTAAACACTCTTAACTTTCTACGTTTTTCCTTCATACCATCTAACGTTTTGGTTGTCACAGTGAAAAAGCTCAAAATAATGAAGTTTAAATTAAAACGTCCCAAATACACATAATGAAAACATTGCCAAATGCTTTTAAAAAATAAATCAAATTATTCAACGCATTTCAGATGAATAAAATGCTAAATATCACGACTCCATGAGTACAGCACTCCTGCAATCTAAACATTAAGACATGAAGTTGATGACTTATTATGCCCAAATTCTTAGAAAATTTCAAAGTTACAGCATAAACTTAGATTTTTACCAAATATGAACTGTCATACCTAGTCTCCTGATGATTGGTGCCTGAGTGGAAGCAAAAGTCCTGTCTGAACTCATATGCACAAGGAAAACAACCTCAAAAGGGAAATATACTTGAAAAAGCCCATGAACTGAGCAGAGATACATTCTGAAGTACCCAAAAACCAAAAATACAGACACAAGTCTGAACCCTCATCTGCCTTCTATGGGTTAGATTCTTCATTCATGACTGCAGGCTAGTATGTCTGCTCAGTAGAGATCTATGAAAGCCGATGCCTCTCATGTCTCAGGGCTATTAACAAGTATCATATTAAATCAGACAGTGGATGAAAAGGTAGATAATTCTGAGACATGGGACCAGAATCCAAGACTCCTCTTTCACTGCTGAGTACCCAAATCATTTGGTAATAAAGCCAAGCTCTCTTATCTCTTTGGTTTGAAATACTGCTCTACCAAAGCCTACAGAGATTTTTGTCCCACTGCCTTCATGGGACCAGAATTCAACTCCTATTCTCTGCAAACCTAGAAGGGGAAGGAGTACTGTTTTATTTCGTACTTGCTACTTGATGAAATAGAAGAGACAGGAGAGGGGTCATGCTGAATGGTGTTAAGAAAGGAAGGGGAGGGCAGCTCCAGAAATAGCATTTTAATGATAAATATGAAAGGGTTTCAGTTTAAATTAATTTTTGATATGTCGTTTTAAAATTCAATTCCTTTTAACACTATCCATTTTTCCTTTCATCTTTATTCTTTTCCATTTACATTTTTAAAAACAATTGCACTCATTCCATTGCAGTACTTGATAGCTTACACCATCAGACTCCTCACATTTATTTGGCTTGTAATTAAGTATGTTGTATGAATAAAGGATTTCCTCCTGATTACAAGGACAGCATGCACAGGAAAAAGATTTGTGCATTAATTCTCCTCCATATATTAAAACAGTGTTGTTGCATAACTACTGCATAGGCATATCTTAGATGTAGTATTTCTTTAGTACCATGGAAATATATCTAATAAATCTGGTATTTTGCTTCTAAGTTCTATTTGACTGCGATATATGAATTAAAAATGAGGACACAAAATAATGGGCTGTGCAGCTTTTCTTTTTTAACCTTACCTCTATTATAACCCAGATTTAAAAGAACCCACTTTCCTGGATCAAAAAATGTACACTATACTTTTAGAGGGATTCAGATACCAAATGAATTGTTTAAAAGTATTTAAATGCATGAGTTTAGCACGTCAGGGCTCCAGAGTTAACTGGTATTTCTGGACCCCAGACACAGCAAACACTAATAATTCAGCAGTCAATGGACCAGTGCAGACCAATGGCAACCTGTAAGGGCACGTATATAATGTACTGCTAGTTCACAGATCACATTACTTAGGGAGGCCTCCTATACTCCCTGGCTGAGACAGCACAAAGGCTTTATAGGCACAGCTCTTGAGATTCAATTTCTATGCTTACTGGGTGACATACCTCCTGACTACAGTATAGCACAGAAGCCTTTCCTCATCTCATTTTGCTGCATCAGACATGTCCCCTGACGTATGACAAGCCCTCCAACCACACTGTTGTAGAGTGGTCTGCAAATAAAGAGGTTTGGTAACTGAAGAGCTAAAGTGGGAGTTAGTCTGAAATAAAAGTGAAGGAAATTGTTTAAAACACGGGTCTAGCACTATCTAGTGGCAGTAGGAAGATAAGAAACTACTGCTTTACCTATTATGTTGTATTTCTGATAAAGACAAGAAAAGTTACATCATTTTAATTGGATCTTTTCTTCCCCAAACTCAGTTTGAGCATGGCCGGTATTTTCTTTCTTAATATCACATTATGTCAGGTGATAAGTAACACTGTAGATGAGTTAATTAAAGTACATTGGCCAATGCAACTCTCCTTCATCCACAGTAGCAGTGGGCCTTTCTAACCAACATAACACAGATACTGAGGAGGAAAGTATGGACACGCCAATGCGGCTCTGCCGAGTTCCCATCAGTCAGATTTAAATCAGCCCCTGCACCAGTCACTTGAGCACTTTGGCACTGAATTCCCAAGATTTGAGAAAGGATTGTTTACTCAGGCACAGCACATTGACTTACCGCTTTCATTTTATGTTGTGCTTGCACTGATAAATCAGGACACTAGAATACAAGGTATAAACAGAGTTTGAATGGACTGCAGTGGTTAGCTTGGATCCAGCCAGGCTTGTCAGCTCCAGCTTAATACTGGCTGTACTACATCACAACTGGTTCTAGTAAGAGCCCTGCTGCAGACTTTAGTTGGCCCTGGAGGTAAAGCCCAGCCACACACTGAGCACGTGTAGAGTCAGCTCAGGGACCTCTGCATTCACGTCAATTACCTACAGACAAAATAACGTGCAAGGAAGGCATTTCTGTCAGTTTATGTATGGCCAATGGGAATTTTATGTCTCATGGGTTGTTACAGGATGTCTATATGACTAATTCCAAACTTCCCAATGCTTAATTTGAATTCACCTAGGTCCTCTTCTGGAAATGAGTTCTTTGCCAGGTGAAGACAGATTTCTTAGCACAATTACCTGATATACGCCACAACACACAAGCTGCAACAATAACTTTTTACACTCTAAATTCTAACATCTGCAAACCCAATACAATTCCTACGCTAAACCACTTAAATTAGACATAGATTCTTTCTTTGGAATGTAATCACATTACACTGCTTGCTCTAAACCTTTATCCATTTATTGCAATAGACTGAGAAATTTTCCTTGATTTTTTCTTACCAGGGTGATTTGTCTTGATGTGAGATTTTATAAGTCGATCTTCAGAAAATGACTTCTCACACACAGGACAGGAATAACTCTTTTTATCCTTAAGCGAGAAAGAAAGAAAGAAAGAGATTGCATTATCAGTCCACTGTTGTAATCACTGTAGTCATTATTCAGTAATACACAGTTCTCAACAAAGTTATAATCGAAGGTTCAGTTTTTAAGGAAAAAATGAAGATATTTATAGTGAAATAAGTGAAGGAGAAACCTTGAAGTATTCTAAGCACATCATTAATCCTCATGAATGAACGGCTCCAAGTTACAGCACATGAAAACAGGCACAATAAAGGTAAGCATTAGCTTCTGACTGACTCTTTAGAGAATCAAGAGTCGAAAGATCAAGTCACATAACCGAAGAAAACGTATTTGATATAAGCATTAATATTCAGGGGTTTTTCAGTTTTTTCACAAGTCCACCCTTCTGAAACCTAAGGATCAGATCTCATTATTCTGAAGATATCCAGCAGTACGTGTATTTATAATAATACTTAATGGCCTGCAACTGAGCACAAGAGTTAACAATGACAGATGCAGTTACTTATTCAGTGTCTACATTTGTAGCTACTTTATAAATATTCAGCATTTTATGTATTACCAATAAAGTGTTATTCTACTATTTTGATTTAAAAACTGACAGACTGCTCTGGCTTTTATCAGTGTCACTGATGTTACGAAAGATTTAACACCATCAAACAAGCTGAACTGGAGAGTTTTGATGCAATTTCTTCCTATATGCAATTTTAGTGTAATTGTAATTTTAATCTTTCCACAAACGCATTTAAGTCCACATAAAAATGTAGGACTTTTCTCCATTAATTGGTAAATTACCCGATTTAAAATAATCTTTGCCGCTTATGTAAATTGAAGAGGTTGCTCTTTCCAGAAGCACCTGCTGACACAACAGACTGGATGCTCAATCAAATGAGTGGGTCGTTTAGTCACCTCTGCACTGACCAGATTAATGTATGAATGGATTATCAAAACAACAGATGGAGTGAAATCTAGTTAGTCCTGACAACTAGGTAGATAACCAGATAACAGATGACCTGGTGGCAGATGTGTACTTACCAAACTACCAAGAGACCACTGTAAAAGGCAAGCTGAAGCTACAGTACAGATATTTCACTAGTTATTTCAGGAGGACAGAAAACTTCTTGAAGAGCATGGAAGGAAGGTTACCGTATCAAAAAGAGACAGACCTCTGTGTTATGAAAGAGAAATTTGGAGGTAACAGGAGAATAAGGGTCCTGGACTCTACCAGTTTCTGACCCGAGACCAAACAGCATCTCTAAATAGCAAGGAAAAATGTACAAGGAGGTTATTATTGTCTATATGCCGCAGATATACATCTATAAATGGACATCTTTCTTAAAAGCAAAATTTGATGGGTTTTCATGGCAAGCAGGTTTTGGAATATGATGCAGGTATTTGCATTCAGTATCATGTACCTCTGAGAAACAAATCCCTATGTTGAAGTACCTACAAGTTAAAAGCAGAAGTAGCCCTAGAACTCATGTGCTGAAATAGCAATAAATAATTTCATGACAGTAGGATATGGGATATGAAGCTCTCACTGCCATTAATGTGGAGAATTCCGCCTGTGCTGTTAGAAGGTCATTTGCTCCTGTGAGAAAACCTACACCAGGGACTGGGGATGGCAGCATCTAAAGGATTACCACCCTGAGCAGAGCAAGGATAGTATCTTGCTATGATAGAGTTGGGGCAGTTACCATTTTGAGCCCTGAGAATCTCAAGTGAAGAAGGAACAGAAGAGAATACTAGCTCGTTTTTGGAAGAAGAGATTCAAGGAGCCTACAATGCTAACAAAATCTTCTCGAGAAAGAGCTGTTAATTTGCAGAATTAGGGTCTCTCAAATGATATAACCTATTATCCCGAAACCTGCTACCGATGATATCGGACTTCTACCTGAACACGTTACTCAAATGAAAATTGGTAGATTAATTTTAATAAAACTCTATAGCAATGTTTGCACCTTTTCAAAGACTGGGTTGCACGACCACATTCATAATTTGGCACATATAAGAAAAACATAAGTACAGTATCATTTAGGGGCTGTTAAGGGGCCAGCTGAAATTTCTTGACAGATCTCAGTCTGTTCCTCAAACTTGCGATATAACTGATTTTAAAATATACAATAACTGAAGAAAAAAAAACAGTATACTTTTAATGTACAGTTGGGTGTTGTTGGTATTTAATACTCATTGTATTAAGTATTTCTTAGTGTGCCCAGAACACTAAGACAAATACACCCTGCTGTTTCATAAAGTTAAATGACAAAAAAAAACCAAAAAAACCCAAAACCCAACACTCCACTCCAAACACACTACTTTAAGTAAAATGCTGTAATTGTGACAACTTTATATTCTTGCTAATACTCTTTAGGAAGGCAAGGTTATAAGCCTAGGCCTGAGAGAAAAAAATCAAAATCAGTAAATGCATCAAGAGCTATAAAGCAACATGAAAGTATGGGCACCAAGAACACATCTTTCCACATGATGACGGTAACAACATTTTTCAATAACAAAATAATCCAAACAGCTTTCTTCAAGCAGTTAGAAAGTTATCTGTACCAAGTTCTGCAGTAAATGATCTTCAAAAGGGCCATCTTTTGTAGCGTAACAAACAGATTGCACTTCTGAGCACCGAGTCCCTTCAAAGTGTATCTGTCAAGCTCCAGTCTCTCACACAAAGCATCCAGCTGAAGCCAATCCTTTCACTGTTGTTTGTCCAGATCAGTGCCACAGACTTTTGGAGCTTACATTATTAGTTTTGAATGTTTAAGTGTACTTCTCTCGCTGCCCTGAGACCTTGTGACAGTGCTAGTCCTTCAGTAGATCACTCTCAAAACCAGCCTGTAAGAAATCCTCTGTGGCAAATGAAGTATTTCAGAGCACCCATGTCACAACACAGAGCCCCAGAGAAGCTCTCCCCCCACCACAGCTCTAGCTCTTCAGAGTGCCCTTGTCATAGGTGATGACAGAGGCACTTTGAAGGACTTAGGCTGAGCTTGTAGTAATACCTTCATCACATTCTCAGCATGCAAGTTTTCCTCTGGTAAGAATAAAAGTTATTTATCCTATGCCTTATTGGACTGCCTGCCTTTTAAATGACTTTGAGGGGGTTTTTTTGAAGGACACAAAGAGAAGCAAAATATCAAGAGCTGGATCTACCTTTGTTAGAGACCAGCTGCATAATCCAATCAGCTACTTGAATTTCAAAGTCACTTCCACACTTCCTGAGATTTGCTTAATTCCCCTATTAGCCAATTTGAGAAAATATAAGAAACTTAAAATAATTCCAAAATAAAGTTAGCTTTCTGACTGAAAGTACTGCTCACATTCCACAACTCAGGAATGAATTGGGTCCATAAATATTCTTAAACCTAGTGAAAAAATTAATCTAATACTATCACAGAATTTTCTTGTTTATACTATGTTTCATTATGTAAATAAGGCCACTTACATAGGAATCACAATGCCTTTCTCTTCATATAAATGAATCAAAATTGTGCTAAGAAAGCATCAGCTATATTGCATTACCAATTTATAGTGCTCTGAAGATAATTTTGTTTCTTTAAGGCATGTGTTTCAAGATAATTCAAGGGGTAGATGTACTAGTATACAGTCACGAAAAGAAAAATGAAAAGTCTCTGTATATGTAGCATTTAAACCAACAGACCACTATGAAGCTTATTTAATGAATCAAATAGTACTAAATGTGACCTACATGGCAAAACATCAGAACATTAGCAGCTATTCTATTGCACTCGTCAGTAAAGAGACATTCTGATAACACAAATATCTTCTCTTATGAACATACATAGAATACATATGATCATCTATTATATGTTCTATACGGCAATCTGCCACTAATTTCAAAAAAGACTGTGTGAACTCCTGACTGCTTTGTTATCAATTTCATTAACAGTGTAAATTTAAGACCACGGCCATGCTAACAAGTGTTTAGGCCCAAATTAGACAAATACGTTCTAGATATCAACAATCCATTCCCCTCCTTTTAGTAGTAGTGGCATGATTTTATGAGCAGGAAATAGAAAAAAGCTCTACTAAATAGTGGTACTCTGAGACCATTTCCAGCAAAACTTCCCACAACTCAACACAACATTTGATTGTATAATTTCGTAGAGGAATAGAGAGCCAAAGCCTGCTCTTGCATCTACTCAGATCAACAGAAATTTAATTTGTGTCACCTATGGGAACAGAATTAGGCCCCTGAGTTACACTTCCAAGGAGTGAAAACATCCAGAAATCTTCACCCCAGTTGTCATGATGTTCAAATCAGGATATTCACAAGATTCTCGAATTAAGCTGATGTCCTATTAAAATGCAACTTAGCTAAAAGGATCTGATGTACCCAGGAGGCAGCTATGCACACGTGTGAAGGAGGCTACACAAAAATTTGCAAATGGCTAGACAGACTTTTATGAAGTCTGGCAAGCAGCAGAAATCACAGCTCACAAAATGACAAGCACCTGCATACAGTACTGCTTAAGCATTTTTTTGTGAAATAACTACTAGTAAAAATGAAAGGCTAGCTGACATTCATGGAAGCAAGGACCAAGAACAAAAGCTATTTTCCAACTGAGTGCCCGATCATTAGATCATACATTTTTTGGTTAATTCTTTCCCTTTCCTGTACCTTGCATTCTTGACTACATAGTGGTACTGATCCAGAGGCAAAGGTATCACAGCCAGACGAGTGACGGTCTGAAAATGAACACTCCTCAGGAAGGGGAAATAAGCAATCAGAGCTCAAGTATCTCACTTCCTACCAAAAGCTCTAACTATGCTATTACACGAAAGGTCAGCAGCATAATGAAATTTCTAAGCATCCTTCCAAAGACAAGAATCATTTACATCCCGAAATGTATGTGAAAGCAGATGTAGGCACCCAAGAGCAAATGGTGGTTCTGGGTCTGAACTCCAGTTTTACAGAGGTGCTTATCTTGCAGTATCAATTACATATATAGATTTAAAATAATTTCAGAGACAAACCTCTCTGCGATGTTTATCTGCTCAGCATACTGAGTATTGTAAAACCCATGGAGGTTGTAAACAAACCCTAGTACCTACATCAGCATTGTTTAGTTCCACAACTGGTCCCTAATGTTACCACTAGCTCATTCACAACTGTAAATTATTCTAAAGTCATTATAAACTGACCGTCCCTTTCCTAGGTACTATGACATTGAAGTGATTCACACATGTCATGGTTTGAACATCTAAAGAGCTCCATAAATGCCAAGCATTGTCAAAAAACACTACGCAAGCCTTAGAGGTAAAAGATGGGTACTGAAAAATCAGAGAATAAACACAAAATTTTGGTTTTAAATCAAGCCAAGCCTCAATTCCCAGACTTCAAAAGTAAAAATCTTCCCTGTAACAATGACGTGTAGCTAATACTGAGGCAACGGGCAGCACATACACAGTCCCCATCATCATCTCCCAGGGAACAAACAATCCCAAATTCAGTGCAAGACTTGGATGGTGCATAGAGAATAAAATGGGTGGCTATATACTGAGTGACAGGGATGAAGAGTAAGCTGCTTTTTAATTACCAGCATTAATCCTGTTCACCAAATAAGACAGGGGTCCAGTTGAAAAGCAGCCAGCAACAAGGTAACGAAAGATAGGCATTCATACAAGGAACTGAACTGAGATTTTGGTATCTTCTATCTCCAGTGAAGCTTTAATATTTATTAAGAATTGAATTTGCAAACTAAAATTAACATTAAAGTAGCTTTCCACATTTAACTGTGTGTAGTTTGTTGAAGCACTATATTCTGGAATCAGTGGCCCTGTTCAGTGAGGTATGCATTAAGTAAATACACCAAGCAGTGGGCACAAAGGCCAATATGAGAACTGCCAAGTTTAGTTACTGAGTAAATTTTAATACATGAATTTTTCAATCCATTTAAATACTCAAATATATTTGACAGTAAGCATCAGTAAGCATACTTCTGAAAGATCTCACTGTCACACTGTTTTTAATTATGAAATGCATCTTCTCGGTTCTATTTAGTATCCTGAAAATGATCGTCCTGGTGGGAGCTGTCGGACATTCATCACACTTGAAAAACAGATACTTACGTAAGGATATAGGATATCTACTTTTAGGCTCTTTTTTCTTAAGTAGTCTCAGATACCATTTACACAGATTTTTGCTGTCAGATGGACATCATAAACATAATAAATTCAAAAGCAGCCTAAAAGAATGTCTACTATGTGAGCTTTCTGCACATTTCATAACAAATTCAGATTCTGTACTATAATACTACAGAATCAAGGGACAAAAGGGGGGAAAAAAATTCCCTTTTGTGTCACCTGTTTTGTTTTGTTTTTTAAAGCTGTCCTGCAGTTACAAAAGACTAGGACTTAACAAGAGTAGAAGGTGAAGTGTTCTGTTCCTTTACAAACACCTTTAAGGTAACTTCAGCTGTTGGAAATATCGGTCAAGAGCCCACCTGCTGACTGCAGAAGACGACTTGAAACCAATAGGCACTCACTGTATGTTAACAGCTTTTTTAAGTAGCTATGCAGAAATCTGTCCACATCTGGAGAAAAATTAACATAAATCCTTAGTTCAAGCATCACATTTCACTAGTAAAAGAAGCGTAGCAACAATATTTATCACAGGACTAAGTGAGCTGTGATCTTGCTTTCTCATGTGATTAGGAGGAATGTGTCACGTCGTGCATTCTATCTAAGGTGCGTAAGATTTATTTACAAGACAATGCCAGTGAAAACCATAATGTTGCGTAAAGAACAAAGAAAGGCCCATCTGTGTGAATATTTCCTTTTTCTTAAAGGATAGAAGAGAGAGTGTTGCAATTAAACAACTAGTATTTTCTCCTCTGCTGGAATAAGAATAAAAATAAATTCAGAAGAAGGGTAAGTCACCTTCTGGAAGTATTTTACTACATAAATTATTAAAAACCCAGATTGCAAGGATGTAGTTCATGCCAATTTTCTGGCATTATCAGTCCAAAAAGTTTAATTACAAATAGCATGCTTGTCAAACATTTTATGAAATCCTGAATTGTACTTTATTCACTACCAGTATCTTCACAGAAAATCGTATGAGGTCCTATGTTCCATCTAAGCACCCCAGATGGCCTTCAGGAAAGACTACAGTCAAAAGTGGACTAAATTCATTATTCCAGGAGAACAGGCACTTGCCAAACTTCCTTTTCTAGAGGTCAATTTAGAACGGGAAGGAACTCACCTGTGTTCATACACTGTGTCAGTGTATGCATGTTATAACCTCTTTGGGTATACACAAGTCTAGAATGTCCCAGATCAACTATACCTTGCAAGCAGAAAGGATACTGCCACATGGTAGGAAAAGAAGGCAACACTGATGTAAAGAAAATAATTTTTTCTTAATCTTCCAAGAAAAGCATGTAAATAATTTCACTTTTAAAAAAGCATCTTAATCAACAACAAAGAATAAAATCTCATTCCTTAGTTTTAAAATATTTCTTATTCTGAATACTGTGATATATTTTTCAAAACATACTTTTGAAACAAATGCAAGCAGGGTTGATGTAGAAAACATTTTTCCTCAAAAGGTTATTCATGTGATAATGTTGGATCAGTGCAAGATCACAAAGCAGTGTCTTGCACAGAAAGGGCTTCCACTCAGGCATTCAGCCCCTTGGATAGTCTCAAAGAAAACATGTAACAGGGCATGTTGAAGAAGTAGACCAGACCTGTTTTTAACACAATGGAATTCAGAGCTGGAAGGCTTACTGGATAAGATAGGATAAAAGACTGGATAAAACGTGATCTCTTCATCTTTGTAAGCACAACAGAAAATGATAGATGTTCAAAGAGATTGGCTGCAACTAGTTGGAGCTATTTCGAAAAAATCTAATTCTTTTCAACAACTTAAACTTCTTCTGTCTATAGTAATTAAGAGAGAAACATATTTTCATTTTACCACAATTACCTATTTATGAAGGAAGGGAATTCAGCTCCAAGGAATGAAGTAAAGTAACAATAGTACCAGACCCCATTTTACTCTGTCAAGACCCAAAGAATCTGAGAATACTGGGAAAACCGAAGGGAGAAAATGGATACAGACATATTCTACTGGAAACTACTATCAGAGGGACCAAATATCTAGTTGCTATAGCTCATGTATTCCCTGTACAGAAGTATGCCGAGAGCGCTCAGGTAAGAACTCTTACCTATGTCTTCAAATATTACCACACAAGTCCAAACATTATGATGATGACACTGAATTTAGACAAACATACTGTTTTGTTTGTTACTTACCAGCTCTGTGTGAACTTTAAGATGTGCCTGCAGCTTGTATTTATCTGGAGTAGAGTAGTCGCAATGTTCTGTGGGACATTTCAGCAAAATATTACTGTGTTTCTGAATGACGTGACGCTTAAGGCAGTTTTTGGTGATGGAAGAATAATTGCACTGGGAGCAGTAATATAAATGTTCTCGAGTGTGCGTACGAACATGCATGTCATAATGCACTTGGTACCAAAACAACTTGCCTGAAAATAAAATTAGACATGAAGAAAGTAATTTCTAAACAATTGTTAGTGAAAATTCCAACACGTACTCAGTTTTCTTTTTGGGCAAGACATAGTTTGAATCCTGTCCCTTTTGTCTTTAAGGAAAACTTGTCCTAAAGACCCTTCACTACTGAAAATATGTTTACAAAACCACTTTTGTCTAAAACGATTGTGTCATATGTCCTGAAACAGACTAACAAGTGCAACTTTAATACATATCAAGGATTTTTTTCCTAATGAGGAAGTCTTTTAAATCTGTTTGCAACTGTACACTAAAAGAGAATGTCAAAATCCTTTTTACTTCCTTTTGTGTTATTCCTTCCTAAAAGCTTGTCTGACATAATGGCACCAAAAAGTGCATAGCATTTCATCTAACGTACAATGTTATGATATTTCAAAAACTTTTTTTTTTTCCAATCTTTGATTCTTTTCCCTTCTCAAGAATGAAGGCTACAAAATAAATCCTAAACTGTTTCCTTTCCACCTATGCAAACACAAAAAATTTTCAGTTAGAATAAATGGGAGCAGTGTATTCTTCCCACTTTCATAAAGTCAAAAAACCAACTACAATCAGAACAGTCTTGATCTGATACTATGTAATGAAAATTTTCATCTCAAAAAACTGGTTCAAAACATGTCACAAAAATGCCAGTACATGTATCTATTGTACAGAATGTATATTATCATACACCCTTCCATACTATAGGAAAAAGACACTGAATTTTATATTAAGCTGATAATGAAGCTTAAGCATTAAAGCATGGACTGACTAATGCTGATCACTTGCCTAAATCTGCTGTGTTTGGCCCTAGTTAAAGTTGTAGGGTGGGGAGAGGCACGTGGACAGAAATAACCTAATTCTGTAAAATTTCATATCAACAGAAACTTGAGCTTAGCAAAGCACTGCTATGCTATATTCTGCTAGTGATTTTTTTGAGGAGATTTGAGTCATTTCACACTATTTATACAGCCCAAAGTAAATCTCACTGGATCCCAGAATCCATTCGGAACTACAAAATTAATACTGCTACAAAGATACACAAATATATCAAAAACTAAACTAGTGGAGCAGGAAAAAGATGGCCCACTATATAACATTAAAAAAATCCCCAACAAATAACATCATTCTACTACTCCTTACCACAATATTCACATTCCAAGTCTCCATAAACTTTCCTTATCCTCTCACACAACTCTGTATTCATTTGTCTCTTCTGCAAGCTATCCAAGATCTGCATAAAGGCAACAGCTCCACTCCCACTGTCTGATGTAACTGCATTAGAAGAGGCTGCCTGGGGACTGATGGCTGCATTAGCTTCTGGTGCTGGCAAAGGGTTTGTCATTTCTGCTGAATTTTGAATTGGTGGATTGCTTGTTTCTGATTCACTAGAAGGAACAGATTGATTTCTCTCTTCAGAGACTGAAAGGTTCTCAGTCACTCTATTGTTCTGACTTGGATTTAAACTTCTATCTTCAGACAGCAAAAGCTGAATTTCTTCACCCTGCTCATTTATAGAACTGCAATGATTAACTTCCTCTTCATTTGCAGGAGAAACTTTTAACTCATCAGAACCAGAAGTACCATTTTTCAGCAGAAAGCAATCTGATGCTACACAGGACTGAATATTTGGGACTGCTATGTCTGTTGTCTGACACAGCGTCTCTGTTACATTCTCCACCAGAGGATTTTCAAATTCTAACAAAGGGACTGTATCAATTTTTAAGTCACTGTTATGTTGACCATTATGGTTTACATCTGCAGGTGTTGATTCACCTTTACAAGCAGATGGTTGTGTGTTAATAGCATCAGTATTCATGATAGTCAATTCATCTGCACTTTGTGCTAGCTGTTCACCAAGGGCTTCTGGCTGGATATCACCTCCTGGCTCAAGGAGGCAGAAACTTTGATTGATAGAACTGTTAAAAACAGAAGTCTCATGCAAATCTGCATGCACATCTTTGATGTGAGCACGGAGTCTTACAGAACTGACAAATTTCTTCAGGCACACAGAACACACGTAAACAAATGGGTGTTTTCGCACATGAAGCTCAAGAGCTTGGTATTTAGTGGCTCCATGACCACAGAGCTCACAAGCAAAGGGCCTTTCATCACCATGAACAAGCATGTGACGGTCTCGATCGAGTTCATTTTTGAATTTGCGTTCACAAATATGGCAGTCATAAAGAAGTTGTCTTTTGCCCTCTCGTGTCATCAAGCGAAGCTCATCAAAGACATCTTTCACTTTTTTATCTTGAAGGTCATGTGTTTCCTTGATGTGCTTGATCAGATTTTTAACATCTGAGTATTTCTTTTTGCAGAAGCGACAATGCTGCTTAATTTTCTTATGAACTCTTTCAATATGGACTTTGAGATGGCCTTTGCTGAGACAAGTGAACGTACAATAATCGCAGCTAAATTTCTCCCCTGTATGTTTCCGCATGTGAACATTAAGGTTGGCTTTGATTGCACTGGCATAACTGCAGTATGAACACTTGTAAGGTTTTTCGTTTGTATGAATCCTCAAATGTGCTTGGAGGGAGTGTTTAAATTTGAACACCTTGTTACAGTATTCACATGTAAAAATCTTCAGCTGAGTTGGACCCAACCTAAAAAGAAACCAAACCAGTTACAGTTACAGTATTGAAACTTAGTGACGTAATATGTCAAAATTTCCCTAGATATTCATAACGGACAGAAATGTTTACTTTAATTTATTTTAAAAAGGTATTCTCCACAGGCTTTTTAAATTCTACAACTTACGCACAGATTATTTTCAGCTGTTCCTTTATTTAAAAGGCTCAGAAAATATTTCAGTTTCATGAAAATGGATAGGGAAGCATTTCAGTCTTATTTTGCATGAACATAAATAGAAGTACTTGAAAATTACCTGCTAGATTTCATTGCCTGTTCATATGGGGTTTGCCGAATGGCATATTCTTGATATCCTCTTCGTTGTGATGGGTCTTGAACTGTTGCCTCTGGAGTTGTGGGTTCGCTTTCTTGGGGAGCAGCCTCAACAGGAACAATTTTTGTGGCTCCTAAAAGCAAGAACAAAAAATGCTCATTAAAAATGTCGTATTAAAATGTGCACTGTCTATAATACACAAGTGTAAACAAAACATTAAACTCTGTAATCATTAGTTCAACTATTTTAGTTTCTGTTGTTAAATTCATGTGCATAAAATGATGGGTACACTTTCAGAAGACATTAGTACTTACACCACAGATCTGCTTAAATAACATGCCAGGTGCTTGACGCCTACTATTATGAGATCCTATATCCAAATACTTCCACCTCTAAAAAACTCTAACTTTTCAAAATGAAATTTTAATTTTTCTGTTTCTGCCTCATAGTACATCCTTTGAAAACTTCAGCCAAGCTGTTTAATCAGTTCCACAAATAAGGCTGGGGAAAAGACACTGTTTAGTCTGTATTTAAAAGTCTGTACATCTTTTCCTTAAACAGATCTTTTATTGCTTATATTTTGGGGCATGCTGCCATCCCCTCAGAATAAAAGAATATGTGCACTTCTGAATCTCCATTAGAAGCAGGAGTAAAGGGGCTTTACCAAACACAGTAAGATCAGATTCTATCCCTCAGAGCTTTACAGTTAGTGGAGGCAAAAATAAGCATATTTTGAGATGTGATTGAGTTGAGATTATTTAGCTGGGTGTTCTTTATTTTCTGAACAGTGGCAGGAAAAATTTAATGCCAGGCACCGCCAGTTAGCATTGAAGGTAACAAAAATCCATATAAATAGTAATTTACACTGGGGGGAAAAAAAAAAAAAAAAACCCAAACAACCCCCTCATGTATATCAAACCAAGCACCCATTATTGATTGATCCCCTCTTTTTTAACTTCATCTGTCTGTAACTCATCCACCCACATGTTCAGTGGGAATGCTATTAACTTCAAAGGTTGGAATTATATATATTTGTATATTTATGCAGTTATTCACATATATATTGTAATTATATAAATATTTGTGAAATCTTTATATTCTACTAACAAGTACTACAGAAAAATCTTTGAAAAAAATAAATTTTGCTTTCTGGGCTGATACTGAAAAATGAATAGTAAATGAGGGACCATATACTGAATAACAAAAAGAAAACAAGACATTGAATACATAGTAATAGATGAACACCCATCCATCCTAGGAAAAAAGTATTACAGGACCTGTAATTAAAGATTGTTCTATCATATACTGGTGACAAGGAAGCAAGAGAGGTTGCACATGAAAATATCTTTGAATTAAATAATGAAGTTAACAACCTCAGGTAAAACTGAAATTTGGTAAGTTTCCATTTATTTTCTTTTTCTTGGATATTACATTAGTATCTGATCTCATTTCAATTCACCTGATTAGAAGCAGAGGGGAAAAAAAGTACAATACACCTTTGTGACAGACGAAAGACTTCACTGTAAGAATCAAAGAAATCTGAGACACGAAAGCCTAGAAAGGGCCTAGAAAGCAAAAGACAGAGTCAACAGACTCAACATATATTTAACAGATTCTCACTGTTATTCATATATAAGTATATATAAAATGAAACACCTGAATAGAAAGATGAAAGTTCAAAGAACGATGCATGAGCAATTCCTCTAACAAAGGGATGAAATTAATACCTGTTCCACTCAAAAAGCACGTTCCTGAAGATATTATTTACAAAATATATGCAGTATTAACATAAAGTCTCTGAAACAACAAGAACAACAACAAGAACAACAAAACTAAACCACAGAGAGTACACCGTCCAACAAAAACTAGATGGTTAGCAAATTACCCATTCTACTTTCCCTAAAAAACCTTTTGGCCTGCAGACTAGCAAAAGCATCAGGAAAAAGGCAGGTGGAGTATATGGGAAAAATCAGGAATAAGTGGGGGTTACCCAATAACATGTGTGAAAGACTTAGGGACATTAAGTTGAGGAAAGCAGTGCTGTAGGCAAGACAAGGGAGAAAGATGGAGATCCTGTGGGTCTTTCAGAGTGATTTAAAGCGGGAAATTGAGATATTTTGAGAAGAGGCCATTTGGGAGTATGTAAGGCTATTGAAGCTTTTTGTATCAGATGGGACATCAGCCAACTCTGTAAATAAACAGACTGTAATAGCTCTGTTGCTCACTGAACTGGTTGGATCTAAAAAGGCTTTTTTTGACTGCTGTTTTTTAATAATGCTTTCAGTTCTGTACTAAAGATTCTGCCAGCTGATCAGAACTGATCTTCTAAGTTTTCAACCTAAATTTTACTAGAACATTATAACTTCTATGCTTCCTGCAACTCCCTCTCCCACAAATGCCAGGCTGTCCAGCAGGACTGCATCTCCCAAATTCACTGTAGTAGCCCAGTGAGACGGGAGTTTGTCATTACAGTACAGAAGATGCGATTCCATCAGTGGGTTCAGTATAAAGATGATAAAACAGACATTAGACACCAGACCAGTGTTCCCATACTTCAATATTTTTAAAATAGAAGCAAATTCTTCTATACTTAGAATGACTCAGTTAAAAGAGAACAGATCTTGAACTGCTCTATATGCATGGCTACCTCTTTCAGGCCTCTCATTTCCTGAATATGAGACAAAGATCCTCATTAAATGCTCTGCGCTAAACCTCCTCCGTGCCCTTCTGCCTTTCAGGATGTTTAAGCATTTCCTGAAAAGACTGTTGAACTGTTTAATAGACTTTTGTGTTATCAGTATAAAATATTAATCACCTAAATTAGGTGGACTAGATCAGTACTAACTCACCAGTATTTTGCATACTTGGAGTGGAGAGAATGCTCCAGGTCATCTTAACACTAGCGCCTACATTCCCCATGCAGTTAACAGAGAGGCAAATACCTCTAAAAACCTGAAGAAGGAGATCCAAGTGCTCGAACATACTGATAGAGTACTTGTTCACAGTGGGCAATCGCGTCCCCTCATGTTAGGTAGTTATTTCCTACCCTTAGAAGATACGGAAGCATTAAGAAACATTAGATGCCTCCATCCACTTGGGATACTGCGTAAGTACGGGCTACTAATGGACCAGTAGCCACAGCAATCACTGCTGTATCATAAACTAATGACTAACGCATATGCCTAGAAAGTAAGAAACTTGGTTTCTAGGCTCTACCCAACCTAATAGGTAGTGAAGCCACATGTCCCACATCCCAAGAAAATGCCCGCAATATTCGTGTCTTTAAAAGCAGCCACAGGTTAGGGAAAAGTGTAAGAGCAAGGCAAACAGATACAAGGTTTGGTTTTCCATTAAAAATATCATATGCCAATAAGGAAGATAAAAGTTTTCCTAACTGTTTCCCTGGACGATCATTTCAAGAAGTCAGAGTATACAAATACCAGGCGAAAAAAAAAAGAGGTTAACTGTCCCGATCATTTCTTTCAAAAAAATCCTTCCTCCAGCACTATTATATCTCTATTTCAAATGCAGAATGGACTTTAGTTTACTAGACTTTATTTATGCCTTTTGCTTTCCCCTTTTCAGTCAGTATCATCTGTCTAAGTAAATCTGCTTTAAGACTAATAAGATTTGAGTTCCTCACAACATTCTGACAGCAACTTCTACAGATAAGCATTACCCGGTGTGCCTTATCTCTGGCTCAAACTCAGTGATGGCCTCTAATCCCTTACAGTCTGTCCCTTAGAAAAGTATCTTGCCCTTCACTATAGAATTCTCCAATACTTATCAACAGTCTAAAAGGTAATCACAATGGAAGGAATTATTAGGAATGGATCAGAAATAAAACAGGAGACAGCATCAACCAAATTTGTACTAAAATCCAACTAAATTCCATGAACCTCCTACAACTTCAAGTATGAACAACAAGAAAGATATAGAAGAATTAGAGAACAGTAACAAAGACAAAATCAGAAGTATTCTGTTTGGAAAAGGGATACGTATCTCAGAGACCTTCAGCTTGGAAGAGAGATAAATGAAAGAGGAATATCAGAAAGACTTCTAAAATTAGCAATACTGTGAAAAAAGTGAATACTTATTCTCTATCTCATAAACCATGAACAAAAAGAAGTTTGAAGAAATAAGCAGTTAGCAGGCTTAAAACAAAACAAAAGAATGTACACTTTCTCCCTGTGTATAATTGAATTATGCAACAATTACTGTGCGATGTTACAAAGACTGAAAATATAAATGTATTCAAGAACGGATTTAGACAAATTAATAGATATGTATTAAATACGATGATCCAGATGCAACCACCAGCTCAATGGCTGTCAAAATCTGGGAGGCTTTACATAATAAGTTTCTTATTCCTTCCTATAGAGATGCCGCAAGCTGCCTTTAGAGACAAATGATCCAACTAGATCAATCTTGAGCTGTGGATTTTTTTTTCTTTTTACATTTAAAAAAACCGTCATAATGTAGGTTTTACATTATGGGGAAATAATTTGTTAAGGGTATGAAGTGAGTATTTTTTTCTTACAATCTCCTTTTGAATGAATGTATTTTTTCCATTTCTACAATATCCTATGAAATGTGCTCCAAATGCATATGACCCCTGGTAAGACAGTTCTGAAAGGGAAACCAAGAGAAACTAACCCTACCCATAATCCTCAATGTTCCCCATACAAACCTACCCCTCATCCCCAAAATAAAGCTTAAAAAAAAGCAGAAGAACCTTTTAATATTTTTATAGGTTAGCTCACGATGAGGTTAAGCACATTTTAACTCAGACAAAGAAACAGAATCACAGACCTGTGTTTGGTGGGATGAAGATTATTACTCCTCTCAACAAAGCTGGACATTAGACTGGCTGAGCTAAACCAATCTGTAACCCCATGGTAATACAG
Organism: Mycteria americana; assembly: GCF_035582795.1. Taxonomy (NCBI): domain Eukaryota; kingdom Metazoa; phylum Chordata; class Aves; order Ciconiiformes; family Ciconiidae; genus Mycteria; species Mycteria americana. The sequence goes on from NC_134366.1 coordinate 167,509,023, forward strand.
ATACCTGCTCACATTCAGAGGGGAAAGCGTTAATTTTCCTAACCTTGTTTAATTCCACATTTACTTTAAATCAACATAAGGTCAGCTTCTTTTCTCTAGCCCTCCACTCAACTACATGTTCGTGATGCCTTAAAAGTGCCAGCATAGGAATTTATTAAGATGAAGAGGATCAGAGAATGGATCTGGCTAAAATTTACACCGCATGTCTCCTTCTGCAAATATAGAATTAGTTTTCTAGTGTGTTTTACCACACAACTGCATAATCATGTACAATGCTCCAAAAGACAGGAATTTGTGGCCAGGGGGTGGGGTGGGAGGACAGCACTGCCCATGGGATAGCAGTCTACATGTACAGGGCTTAATGACTTAAGCCACTCAGCTACTTTGAAAAGGGGTAGTCTCAATCCTCCTCCTTTCCCCTAAGGGACTCATTTTGTCACCATTTTCCCACTTTCCAAAATTGTGCGGCCCCAATGTGAGACAGTTTGGTAAGCAAAACAGGTAGAAAAAAAATTCTCTGACAGAGAAAATGAGTATGTGCATGTGTATTTATTTTGCCAGTTTTTTGAATCAGTTTACCACAGGTTGGCACAAGCACTAGTGCCAGTGCAAGAAAGGGGAAGTGAACTGGGAAATAAGAGACAAGCAGGAAAGCTCCCTTGGCAACAGTCTGATATTAAATCCATTCAGATTTGTCATAAACCCACAACCATCATTCCGTGAGCTACAAAAAAAAGACGTCACCTTCAACAGAAAAGACTATTATCAGTTTAACAGAAAAGACTGTCATCAGTAAAACTAAGTCAGTCCCAAAACAGTAAGCAAAACAACATTCTTCCACTTCTTCCCCGCTTCCCAAAATCTCGATGGGAGAAGGAACCAAGTGTTCATAAATTACAGCACAGGGTATAGCAGCAGAACACAGCTGGTCTTTTACGGAAAGTGGTTCCTCGGTAGAAATTGGGGAGAGAAAAACCTGCACAGCGTTGTATTAAGAATCTGTAGGAGAAAAAAATCCAACTCCTTTAGAAATAAAAAAATAATTAGCATCAAGAATTTAAATACTTTATGTTATTTTTATATATCTTGAGCTTTACCAAAAAAAAAAAGAATTCTACCATTGACTATCTTTACTGGAACTTTAAACAACTCTCCTAGTAACAAGCTGAGTCTTTAAAATATTACAGGAGTCACATAAACCAACAATTTAAATGTTCAAAGTATAATGTCTCCTGAATCAAACTAATTGAGCATTAATAATAAATTGGTTTTAGAAGCCTTGATAAGATTACAGAATTTAAGCATGGGAAATAAAATACATAAAAAACCAGAAGATTGAATATTTGGCAGAGTTTACTCACTGGTTCTTAAAAATAGACTAGGAACAAAAGCATCTGCCATTCACAACAAAGTATTTTTAGATGCGCATATTATTGTAGTTTTTCATTCTCATTCTTAATTGCAATGCTTACAAAAAAACTGTACTCTGTTTAATCTGATAAAAGGCGCATGTGTTCACGGACACAGCACTCCCTCTCTTCAAGGTCTTTGGGAGGTCTCAGAATCATTGAATGGTTTGGGTTGGAAGGGACCTTAAAGATCACCCACCCACACCCACCCTCCCCCCAATGGGCAGGGACACCTCCCCCTAGACCAGGTTGCTCAAAGCCTCATCCAACCTGGCCTTGAACACTTCCAGGGAGGGAACACCCACAGCTTCTCTGGGCAACCTGTTCCAGTGCCTCACCACCCTCATAGTGAAGAATTTCTTTCTAATATCTGATCTAAATCTACCCACTTCCAGTTTAAAACCGTTACCCCTTGTCCTATCAATACACTCCCTGATAAAGAGTCCTTTCCCATCTTTTCTCTAGGCCCCCTTCAGGTACTGGAAGGCTGCTATAAGATCTCCCCGGAGCCTTCTCTTCTCCAGGCTGAACAACCCCAACTCTCTCAGCCTGTCCTCACAGGGAAGGTGCTGCAGCCCCCGATCATCTTCATGGCCCTCCTCTGGACCTGCTCCAACAGGTCCATATCTTGCCTGTGGAGAGGACCCCAGAGCTGAATGCAGTACTCCAGGTGGGGTCTCACCAGAGCAGGGTAGAGGGGCAGAATCACCTCCCTCAACCTCCTGGCCACGCTTCTTTTGACGCGGCCCAGGATACGGTTGGCTTTCTGGGCTGCAAGTGCACATTGCTGGGTCATGTCCAGCTTTTCATCCACCAGTACCCCCAAGTCCTTCTCCTCAGGGCTGCTCTCAATCTATGTATCGCCCAGCCTGTATCCATGTTTGGGATTGCCCCAACCCAGGTGCAAGACCTTGCACTTGGCCTTGTTGAACTTCATGAGGTTCATACAGGCCCACCTCTCTAGCCTGCCAAGGTACTTCAACACCTGCCCCCCAAAAAAATCTACCATTTCTATTCAAATTGTATTTACTCCGTGGGTCAATGCAAGCTTTCAAATTTCTAAAGTTGTAAATCTATCACCTTTCATATGCCTCCCAGGTAAATGTTACAGAAAAGGAACATGGAAAAAAAAAAAATCAATATTGTCCGGCTGTCCTTCATGGGAAGTTAAAAACTAACTAATCTGTTTGTTCAAAGGGATTTTGAAGAGATCGATTTAGTCATCTACTGAACGCATGATGTAAAGCAGTGTCCCAAACCTAAACAGTGTATAGCAAAATTACAGCAAATTGTTTATGTAATACTCCTAGAAGCATCTTTCATTTAAGAAGGGAGACACACAGTCTGAATATTTCCTCTACACTGTGGATAAAATACAACTAATTCTTAAAGCCTTCTGTATTTTTCTAATTGACAGAATGCTTATATGACATCTTCAACAGGATTTTACTGCACTGGACACAAAATGGGGTCTTTCTAGGCATCTTTAAAGCTAGATAACAGGTGGATACACAATGCTAATGCTTGCAGAAAGATAATTAAGTTTTGATAGTGCTTAAGCACTTTTAAACTTTCTTTTCAACTTAACTTTACAGATGCTCTAGCACACAGAAAGCAGGGAAGAAGGGAGAAATGTTTTATCTATTCATATTCTTCAACAGCAGTCTATAGCAGTAACTCACCTCTTCAGCACACAATAAATCTCCAGAAAAATGGAATAAAAGACTATGAAAGATCTTTGTAAGAAGTCCAGATATTAAAGTATTACTGAGGAAGGGGAACAACCTAAGAATTGCTAGTGACATTAAAATATAGTTAGATCATGGAAATGAATTAAAAAAATAGAAGGAAAAGCAATGAAAAATAAATTAAAACATAATTGTATTAAATGAAATATTTTTCTTTTGAATCTTCAAAGACTTAACCACTCATATAATATCTTCTAGAATTTCCAAATTCTGAAAAGTAGGACGATAATTCCTAACTGTCTTAACAATAATTACTTTTTTATTACACATATTCTAGCTGGGTACTTGAATATAAGAAGATTACTAATTGTCAACCAAATAAATGAGAGGACCTTCAAAAATAGCTGCAGGTTCACATTTGATCATAAATCGCTTTGGTTCATTAAAGTAACATGTACTATGCACAAATACCTCCAAAGTTGAAGTTGTTTTAATATTTTGAGTCACTCAAAAAGCATGTGTGTAAGGAAACCCCAAACTTTTTGCTGTCCGAAGAAAAATTTTGCTAGGTAATAATTAAGGCACCAATCTCCCCTAGATATTCATTTCCTCTCCCGCATCACGTTTACTACATTTTCTTCACTATCTGTATTTACTATTATTTCATTCGCCTCTTTAGGCTAGTTTCCTAAGAAAATGGGTCTTTGATTGCACTGCCTACCATGTCTTTCCTTTCCGTCTTGAAAATTCTTCTAGTCCTTGCAAGAAATGTAAAGATCTCAAAGACAAAAATTCTCACAAGGTACATAAAATTTAGCACCTGGAGAGAGGACATTTATACCCAATTACAGCTCTTCCCAAAAGCCCTGAGGAAGGGAGGGTGCATGTATAAATCTGTAAACTAACACCTATACGAACCCATTTATGAACACCTACATGAGCCCCTTAACGAGCCATTGCATATTGCCCTTGCCTAAAGGAGTAGAGGACATGAGGGGAGCCTCGTGTTTTGCAGTGAGGGGAATGGGTCCAGGATGGCGGAGAAGCTACATGCAGTGGGAAACAGGTAAAAGAGGTGGGAGACACAGCGGGAAAATGAGTATTTAGTAACAGCTAGGAAGGAGCCCCGGGTTACATCACACGAGAGAATGGCGCCTGCGGTTAGTGAAACGAAGGGGGATCTCAAACCACCCTGAAGCCAGGTTTCCACACTTCCAGTGCTCACCGGTCCTCTCACCTTCCCCCGTATTTACAATATTGCAAGACCAAACTTTTAACAGCTCAGTTTAAGTCCAAAACCCTGTGTGATATTTCTCAAACAACGAATTTGAAGGTGTGTTTTTACTTCCCTTCTAAGCACACAGGATATTTGTAGGTGAGCTCATCCAGCTTCCTCTACCATCGCAATTAGAAATGCCTTCTAGCAAACAAAGTCCAAGCATATCACAGATCTCAATACCAAAAGATATTAAAGAACAACACAGAAAATCCAGCTAGCTTCCAACCCACAACAATAAAATAAATACATTCTAGTTGTTCTGAGAGCTATAAGCAAAACAAATATTCAGAAATGTTACCAATAATGAAAAGGAGAACAATAAAGCTACAAAGCTGAAAATAATGCACAAAACTATAAAAAGAGATTCTGTCAGTCAGGTGAGTGACTGGTTTATATAAACAGGCAAATGCAAGTTTAGTTTTAAAATAAATTGTTTGAAATTATTCCAAAATCCTTCGATGAAAAGGCACTATAAAAATTTATGGATGAAGAATCCTTTAATCATTATATAGGAACTTTACTTGATTTTCAAATATATATATACCTATTTTCTGTCAAACTATTCGTATGTATAAATATTAAGTTATATATACACTAAGCTGTTTGTGTTTTCATAATCAAATTTACATTTATCATAAACATACACAGAAATCAAGAGCTGAAATAAAGATATTCCAGGGGAAAAATACTTTCCTTTTCTTTGGTCACTGATTTTCTCAGTTTCTTCTTTAAAACTATTCACAGACTACACGTAACTGATGTTAATGCAGATAACTACACCCAGGACCAGCATTTGTCATACCTATGAAGAAACGTGACGGTAGTTCTAAAATGATGTAGCTGCCAGATGCAGAGATTTTGTATCAAGATAACTGAATAATACTAAATATTTTTTAGATAATAAATATCCCAAGCAGTTCAGTCTTAGACCAATGACTATTTTACACAGCATCAGCATGAACAAAACCAAATTTGATTATATAATCGGTGATTCCGATTACCTGGAATAGCTTCATGGGCAGTCAAAACCACACTTATAATAGGATTTTTAGCTCCTGAAACCTGTTCAGTCTCCTTAGTTGATGGAGTTTTCTCTGTTTTCTGAACTCTGGGCCTCTTTGGAGTTTTTTCTCGCTCATCTTCCTTCCTGTCAAGGTCAACGTCAGAATCATTACCTAAAGAGCAAACATCAAAAAGAATGTAACTATGTACAAAAGAAATGCAGGTAACACAGTCACTAACGCTACAAGAACGGATTAGGAGAAAATTAATGCTACTGTAGAAAGAAATACATGTTATCAAAACAAGATGTGCTGCATGAGTCCGTAAAGGGGAACTTTCTTCCCTCTATTTAATAAAACTAGTGTCATACTTATACAAATAAATAGACAAAATAAATAAAAAATCAAAATTTAAAAAATGGACTCTCAGAAACATTTGTGTTTCTAAATTATCTTGACATTATTGTAGATTTTTGTGAAAACTCTACAAACTTTGTAGAATTTCTTATGATTTCACCATTAATGAACAAATTATTTTTCTCCTTTCCATATGTAATTGTTCTGATGATTTTAGGATTATTTCTCCTAGTACCGGATTCATTATCCATCTTATTTAATGGAAAGTCTTCCAATAGTCTCTCTGGATTAGGCTTTTTTCCCCACTGTTACTCTGAAGCAATAGCCAGAAACATACTTTTCTTTTTCAGCGTTGATTCAAAAAGAATTAAGGTTCAAAACAGTTCTTTGGTTCAGCCTAACTCCTGACATGTAACTCTTCATTTTGAAGGCCTGCACTTCTAAATCATCCTCTAACTGTTGCTGTTCAGAATGTCTTCATCTTAAATTGGATAACTTTTCGACCCGTTAACTAGAAAGCAACGTAACAGTTGTATTCAAAACACTCATCTGAAATAAGAACGAATAATCAGTAATCAGGTAAGTTGTTCCCTGAAGCTATTTCTTCCTTAAAGCAAACAAGGAATTCCTTACTAAAAATCTAAAAACAAAACCAAAAAAAAAGGCACTTATATGTAAAGAATTAGCAGCATAAAGAATAAAAACAGAGGGTTGCAAGTTTATACCAACAAAATTTCTTTACATCAGATGAAGTGGCAGAAAATGCAGGCTAGAGAAAACAACCTTGGCAAATTAAGGCATTATGCAAACGTTCCAGAGGTAATGAGTAAGGAAAGCAAAAACTGATGGAAGAAAGAAAATTATAAATGAACCTAGTGAATTTCAGGTTTTTTTATTCCCTGAATATAAAGCAGCTGACACAATCTCCAGAATAAGTCATTCAATGTATATTCATAACGTGCTGTAGCTGCTCTACTGAGATAGGGAAACAATATATAAACAACAACCAGTAACAGCAAAGCTGTAGTGTGTCTAGAGATGTTTATGGCATGCAAATAGCAAAAGCAGTGGAAAGATACACTACATGGAAACAGCTATGTTTTAATTCCAGTAATATTTTGTTACTATTCAGCTAAGATCCAAACAAGTCTGTCTCTCGTGGACTTACCTTAATGGAACCAAGGGTTAAAGAGTGCTGGCTGTTCCTTAAAAAAATGAAGGGCACAAGCACAAACTAAAGTATCATATTAGGACTGATCAAGTAACTAGACCCGAATAAACTGCAAGCTCTTTACCAGGTACAAAACCAGAAGGAAACAAGGTATGTAGGAATTAGTTTAGATTTCTCAGGTGTATTGAGGCAGAAATATGTATACTGACAACTGCTAATGACTTGATGTTAATCTGTAAATCTGAAATTCGTATTTACAAAACCTAGAATGAGCAACAACCACACAGCAAACAGAATTCAAATACGGTTAGCAAGCAATCTTGCTATGGAGTCACGTTAGCAATATTTTTGCCCCAGCTTCCAGTTTCTAGATTATAGAAAATTATGCTCTGCCTTGAGAGCCCCCTGCTTTTCAGTCCCTTGTCCTGGTTTCAGCTGAGACAGAGTTAATTTTCTTTATAGTGGCTGGTATGGGGCTATGTTTTGGATTTGTGCTGAAGACAGTGTTGATAATACAGAGATGTTTTAGTTGTTGCTGCACTGGTCAAGGACTTTTCAGCTTCCCATGCTCTGCCAGGTGCAGAAGAAGCTGGGAGGGGACACAGCCAGGACAGTTGATCCAAACTGACCAAAGGGCTATTCCATACCACATGACGTCATGCTCAGTATATAAAGCTGGGGAAGAAGAAGGAAGGGGGGGACATTTGGAGTGATGGCGTTTGTCTTCCCAAGGAACCGTTATGCATGATGGAGCCCTGCTTTCCTGGAGATGGCTGAACACCTGCCTGCCCATGGGAAGTAGCGAATGAATTCCTTGCTTTGCTTTGCTTTGCTTGCGTGCGCGGCTTTTGCTTTACCTATTAAACTGTTTTTATCTCAACCCTCGAGTTTTCTTACTTTTGCTCTTCCGATTCTCTCCCCCATCCCACCGAGGGGGAGTGAGGGAGCGACTGCGTGGTGCTTAGTTGCCGGCTGGGGCTAAACCACGACAGTCCTTTTTGGCGCCCAACGTGGGGCTCGAAGGGTTTGAGATAATGACAGATTTGATTGGAATGTGCCAGATAGAATTTATAGCTGTTATTGCTGTTTAGCTATTAATCAGCAGGCTTCTGTGCTTGCCATAGGCTTGCTTGCCTTACTGTACCTTAGAGTCTAGGGCTCGTTAGTGGCTGCTTTTTGCTCTTGCTGCTTGCCGTGCTGCTGTACTGCTGATCACCTTACTCTGCTGTGCCTGGGAACATTTTGATAACAGCCATGGCGATGTGCCTGGGCTGGCAGACGGCCAGGGCATCGCTGCTGTTTCTGTGCTGCTGCACTGGACAGGCTGGAACTCCGGTGTGAACTCGAGCTGAAGGGACTGTGACCTGTGGATGAATCCATGTGGGAGCAGGACACCCTGAAGCATCTGCGCCCATGGATAAGCCCATGCCAGAGCAGGTATATCTTGAAACGTCTGTGGCCATGGTTATGTCTGTGCCACAGCAGGTCTACCTCTGAAGGGATTGTGGCCCAAGGGTAAGTCCATGCTGGATAAGGTGCGCCTCGAAGCATCTGTGGCTGTGGATGAAGTCCATGCTGCAGCAGGTACACCTTGAAGCATCAGTGGCTGTGCATGAGGCCATGTTGGAGCAAGTTTACTTCTGAAGGTACTGCATTCTGTGGATAAGTCCAAGCTGGAGCAGGGGCAAGGGGAGGACTTCATTGCAATGTTAAACCTGATGGTCTGGTCCAAAGGAACCAGGGGTGGACATTGTAATGGATATACCTTTAAATTGTTGTAACCCATGATTTGAGTTGCATGTTATAGGAATTACTACAGCTGGAACCACCTGAACAAATGGAGGAGAAGCCTTACAAGAAGCAGTGCAAGTGCAGCAGTGACCTGACCTGAGCTGGCTTTGGTGCCCAATAACTCCAAGCAACACACCACCTCTCCTGTCCTGAGTAACAACCATAAGAGATGAAGCCCAAAGTCATGGACTAAATGAACTCAGTAGACATTTTGTGGACATTTATGGACATTTTACAAATATTTTGTAGGGGTGGTCGATAGACTAAGGGAATGATATGTATGTATTATATCAAAGGATGGGAAGGGTGACGGTGGGTAATGAGAATGTATTGGATAGTGTGAGACCTGAGCATGACGTAAATGGTATGGAATAAGGGGTGGATACATTGTAATGGGGGGACATTTGTCCAAAAAGGACTGTCGTGGTTTAGCCCCAGCCGGCAACTAAGCACCACGCAGTCGCTCCCTCACTCCCCCTCGGTGGGATGGGGGAGAGAATCGGAAGAACAAAAGTAAGAAAACTTGAGGGTTGAGATAAAAACAGTTTAATAGGTAAAGCAAAAGCCGCGCACGCAAGCAAAGCAAAGCAAGGAATTAATTCACTACTTCCCATGGGCAGGCAGGTGTTCAGCCATCTCCAGGAAAGCAGGGCTCCATCACACATAATGGTTCCTTGGGAAGACAAACGCCATCACTCCGAATGTCCCCCCTTCCTTCTTCTTCCCCAGCTTTATATACTGAGTATGACATCATATGGTAAGGAATAGCCCTTTGGCCAGTTTGGATCAACTATCCTGGCTGTGTCCCCTCCCAGCTTCTTCTGCACCTGGCAGAGCACAGGAAGCTGAAAAGTCCTTGACTAGTATAGCAACAACTAAAACATCTCTGTATTATCAACACTGTTTTCAGCACAAATCCAAAACATAGCCCCATACCAGCCACTATAAAGAAAATTAACTCTATCTCAGCTGAAACCAGGATACCCTGCTAATTATTTCTTCAGTTTCATTAGATAAATTCCTTGATATATGCCTCTTGTCAACTACCTTTTTCTCCGTAGATTTCTATGATTTTGGAAAAGATTGCTGCTTTATAGATATAAAGGGTCTCATTAGGTCCCCATTTAACTCCTTGATATAGTTGTAAATTATTGATTGATATTGAAAACACGTAATTCTAACACTGACATTTCTCTGCAATACTTCAAAGGGATATTTGAATACAAAGAAATATCCCCTTCAACCAGAATCTGCTTGTGCAGTGTTTTCTTTTGGTGGGATGAACAGGGGTCCTTACCTCCACATTTCCTTCATGAAACAGCCTCTGTTAGTTTATTATCAACAATAAAATGAATCGTCACAAATTTCATAGCAGGACCAGGCTACCAGCAGAAGAAAGTCTTCTCATAAAGAATCAGAATACACAAAGAATGTAAGCTGCTTATTAAACTGTGTTTCCCTGAGGCTACTTCACATACTGTTAAACAACAAATACAAAAAAGAATTTGGTTAATTACTCTGCTTTTGTTCAGCGGAGTTTTGTTTTGTTCAGTAAGAGTTAGTGACAGTTTTAGGGGAAAAAAAAAGATTTGATACACCCGTGGACAAAACTCTAAATCATTTTTTTGCATGTTTTAGCTAACAGAAATCCAGAACTATAGATTGAAAGGAAAGCTGTGATTAGGACAACATAATCTTCTCCATTTTGCTCAGGATCACATAATGAATTCCTAGTAGGCATAGAAATAGAATCCAAGCACGCTACTCCTAAATCCTCCTCTCTAACCATTACAAAGTAAGAGTCAGTTTAATGAGGAAATAAAATGGTTGGAACCAAAAGACAAAATAATTTTATTGTTTTTTCATGTTAATCTGTAACTCTAGTGACTTTTGAATATTGGAATTCTACTAAAAACAGAAAAGGAAGAAAAGGACAAACCACAGAGTTGAGTTTGTTAGTGATCCACACTGATGAATAACTAGCTACTATTACCACAGTAACAAGCTAACGAATCTTTCATGCTGTTTTTCTTTCCTAATGTCCCTCTATCAGGCAGATCACTTTGCTAGTTCCTGTAGTTCAACCAAGGGTAAAAGCTGTGCAAAAGAACAGAGCTGTTATGAGAAATATAGCTGCCTATGACTCCCTGCTTTCAAAACAGAACTCCAAAAACGCTATTTAAAAAGAGATTTTAAAATAATATATAGAATTGCAAAATAAAAATATTTCTTTAAGAAAATGTCACTATTTCATATGCACAGAAACCTTGTACACGGATGCTAAGCACTAAATATGAAATTTATGGCCATGTGAAAATATTTTCTTAATAACCCTAAAGCTGATAAGTACTTCAAACAAAGGACTGAATCTTAACTTCCACTTTCTCAGTATTCTCAATATAAGCTGAGAACATCCAGCAACTAACAGGACTACATTCAGTGTCTGCAAAGATGTGAGGAAGGTACTGAGTGCTATGCAAAATTTGTTAACACAAAAAAAGTCCACACATACATTAGCCAAACATAGGCAAGAGAGAAAATTAAACTGATTTACCGATCATACATCTTCAACTAGTGCTAAATATTTGTATGAACACTCTCAACAGTCACATGACACATTAAAAAAAGAATGTCTCGTCTCTACAGAGTGGTCAAGTCAAGTTCTGATACTTAAACATTAAAATTTATTCACTAATCTGATGCACGTTGATGGCAGTAGCCCCATTCTTCCCCCTTCTGAGAGGAACAAGTATCTTGCAGAAGCAATTTGTTGATCAGGAGCTGGAGCTGCACTCGTTGCCAATACCTTTTGCTACAAACGTAACTATTTCAGTTTGTGTGGAACCTGATAGAGACTTCAAAAAACCCCCACCAAAATTAACACTCTCCATCAAATCACCAAACCAAACAAAATCTTAACTCTCAATGATCAATGACAGCTGCTTTATTCCTGACCTCTCTCTACACCAAAACCCCCTGAACTAGAAGGTGTGCTTTAGGAAAGGATAGAGAGGGAGACAAAAGCATGTTTTAATGAAAAATGAGAGCTTCAACTTTGACCACAGGGCTAAAACTGCCTTTCCATAATATGGGACCATCTCATCAGTAATTTAGTTGTCTTCCCAGAAAAAATTACTTAACTATTGTTACTATTGTGGATTAGCGAGTCGAAATAAGTGTTTTGTCTCTCACAACTAAGACAATTCATCTGTATAATACAAAAATTCTTGTTGTATTACAAAGGAACACCCATAAGTGATTTTAAGATGATTTAGGAGAAAATGGAGTGTATGCAACTCAGAACAGCTAAGCAAAGTTTCTCCAAGCGGTAAGGGTCTTTGCCTGCTCCTAAACAGATTTATTTAGACAAACTGCCTCACTTTGCATCTCCCTTGCTAAGCAGTCAGCTTAGCACTTTGTCAGCTGGCACTTCAATTCAACAGACGAATAAACTGACCTCCCCTATCTAGTGACACGCATTTTAAATGCCTGCTTCTGTTTGTGCAAGAAATACAACGGTGTGCCTGTGCCTTCTAATGCACTCAAGGGATGGTCATGTCTGTGTTGACGAGTAAAGCTACTGTCAACTCTGAATGAATCACTGCTTTCAGAGTCCCGTTGAACTAGATTGTTCATCTGTCCCATGATACTATTTGAGTCATTAATTGAAGGTACTGCTCTCTGCATTTGTAACTGGATGTACAAAATTTTGCAGGCACAGCTACACATATCTAATTGCCATGTTTTTAAACCACTCTTCATTCCAATTATTATTTTTTATCCCCTAAAAGATGCTGGTATTTCACAGTAGCAAGAGAGTAGCTTGGGGGGAAAAAAAGTGAATTGGCCATTCAAAATGAACACATGCAATTGCTTCTCTTGCAGAGACTGACATAGTACTCGCAGAAATAATTCATTTGAATTAGAATCCAGTTGATGGCAAAACCATTTTAAACTAAGGCCAAAAGTGCCATCTTTAAGAATTATGCAGGCTCCTAATTCACTGGGAATGAATGGTTCACTCCAGAGATGAGAATCTGGGCTGTCCACTGCTGTAATCTGTCTTTCACCCAAATCTGATTCTCCAGCCATCAAATGTCCTCTCTTATATCTGCCAGAGATTCAGGTATGCTGCAGTGTGGGAGAGGGATGGTGGTTAAAATAATGACCTGTTGTCCATCTCCCAAAACAAGCAAGTTTAGAGGCAGTTGCTGGGGAACTGATACAATCCAGCAACAGCCAAAATCCCCAAACCCATGCCATCTCAGCGGCAGGGGCTGAAGCAGCTCCGTTTTCTGGCTGGGAGTAGACACAGTGAAGACATGTGTCCGTTCACGAAGAATCTAAACTCTTCTAGTTTTGTCTTAAGACAAAAAGAATGGATGGCAGTACCTCCAGCCAGCTAGATCCAAATCATTAGCCAAAACCGTCAATTTGGTTTAACCAAATAAAAACAGAAATAGGCATACACACAGCTCTGCTTAAATCACAGCAACACTCTTAGGCAAATAAGCCCTTTATTAAAAAAATATGTTTACTAAGCATGTACATGGGGGATTTGTAAGCACAATGGACATTTTCTAATTCTGTGCAAAAAATTAACACACTTTTCTTTCTGTTTTAGTGAACGGGTCCGCAAGGAGAAGGCAATCGTTACGCATCAAAGGATTAAATTAGATACACAGAGGATGTCAGTAACCAGTCCAGTCCTTGGTGACTCCTGAAAGAGTGGGAGAACTATCAAAGAGACACTCATCTCTGAGAGGTCAATGTGGATCACTAGTCACAGAAGCGAAGAACAGCAGAGGCCTATTACATCCACCAATTACTCCTCTAACCAATATGCACCGCAGGTTCAATACAGTTTAATAGTAACTTATTCATTGTAATTTTTAATGTCCAATATGGTAAGGATTTCAACACTTCCCTTGTCGATCTACAAAAGACAGCAAAATATTTTATTACTTGGATACCTTTCCTAATATTTCAACTTCAGCTCAATACATATATTATGTTTCTCTCAATAAAGAATATCACACAGAATATCAATATATACCTTTTCAATATTTAGATGTTTAGCATATTTGAGCAATAGCTAAAACATTACTGTGGCATCAGCATTATTTTGGTCACAAATCTAAAACACCGCATCATATGAGCTGCTACAAAGAAAATTAACTTCATCCCAGCCAGAGCCAGTGCAAAGTGAAAACATACTTGATTAATAATCAGATGTCTATACAGTGCTAAACTTTGCAAGAAATTAAAAACATAAGAAAGTAGTAAAAAAAACCTACAGAAAAATCACAGAAGCATTAGAAAAACCAGGTAAAAGTAATTTCAAGTTGGAAAGACATGGATAAAAAAGGGGAAAAAAAACACCCTGTATGTATTAGGGAAGAGGTCAAATACTAAGGGGAGAAGAGCTTGCAGTCAAAGCTCCTCATGATTTTTAGCCATATACGCTGAACTACTGTGTCTGAAATGAGAAAGAAGATACTGTAACTCTGGAAGATTCAAGACCCTCAATAAAATTCTCCATCTAGCTCTAAGAACTTCAGCAAAGGAGAAAATCTCATCAGATTAGAAGTTTCAGTACTCCTTTCCTCATATACACCGAAGTGTGATTTCAAGAAGCTTTTGTCTCAGGGATAGTTTAGAAAATGTTGGTATCAACCACATCTGCTCAAGTAACTGAAATATTTGTTGAACATTATACACACACAAAAACACACACACAAAATAAATACCTGGTGGAATACTTGTAGTACTATGTGCTGGGTCAGCTACACCACTATCTGTGTATGATACATTTAGATTCAACACCACTTGATTACAATGAAGCTAGAGAATGACCTCTCAATAATCAGTAACTGGTGACAGAATAACCTGAAACTAAACCAGATTAAGGCACCCACAAACTACATTTCTAAACTGCCATTATTAACTGCCTCGACAGAGCTCTAGTTAATACAGTCAGTGGAGCCTACGAGCAACTCAGCTACCCCTATGTCACTCCACAGGCTCCCCTAAAGTACTGACTTGATCTCTGCCGAGTATAATTAAAGCTTAGAAAACCTAGTGCATAAACACATATATGCAGACAGGTGCTAGTTTGGAACAGACTCCCACCTACAGCAACAATAAATGCAAAGCAAAGCACATAAAGAAAAAACTTTACTGATAAAACAATGGGCTCTAAATTGATTCTTACAACACCAGAAAGATCTGGCTGTCTGCCTAAATAGTTCCCTGAAAACCTAAATTCAATACTCAGCAGTAGTCAGAACAGCAAACATAATCTGAGGAATCATTAAGAAAAGAGTAGGATAGAAAAGTAAAATAAAAAAAATTATGCCATGGTGTAAACCAGAGATGCTCTTGCATCTTGAACACCACTTGTAGTTCTGTTCCTCCATCTCAAAACAGTTACAGCAGAGTTGCTGAGAAGAATGATAAGACTGACCAGATGCATAAGTAATTTCCATATAGTCTAGTTAGTCTGTTACTTAAGACTCAATCTGTTACTTAAGACTCATACAGGATAAGAATAATCTTAACACAAATAAGAAGATTTGTAAGTTATGAACCTTATGCAAGAAGTTAATACAGCATTATTATTCACCATTTCCCAGAGCTATAGAGCAAGATGGCACTCAATGAAATGAGCAGCATCAGGTTTAAGAAACAATCAAGAGTACCACTGTTTCACAAACTATGTAATAATGCTCTTAAACTCATTAACGCAGAACATACTGAAAACTAGAAACCAGACAGCTTTGTAACCCACTTAGATAAATTAAGAGTTTAACAGCTTTCAGTTGCCAGTGATACGGGTGAAGCCTCTAGTTCAGGGACTGTCAACAACTTTGACAACTAAGAATTTTGGTGCATTTGTTCAAGTATTCTTATTTTTAAATTATGAACAGGTCCTCATGAAATTACATGAGCAGATAAAAAGTACATTTACAATTTGATTATTTGCTTGGCTTTTCAATTTTAGACTTTTTTGTTCAC
Organism: Mycteria americana; assembly: GCF_035582795.1. NCBI lineage: Eukaryota > Metazoa > Chordata > Aves > Ciconiiformes > Ciconiidae > Mycteria > Mycteria americana. Next base: position 167,524,736 of record NC_134366.1, read on the forward strand.
ATTTAGAAGGTTCATCCATCATCCTCAAAACTTTCTTCATAACAAAATTTGAGTCTGATAACAACAATTCAACAGCTCAAATTTTAAAGAACATGTTTTCTGAGCTGGTAAAGCAACACAAGTATGACAAACAATCCTAGGCATAGACCATACTGTTCTTGTCCACTCCTCAGAAAGTTTTGAGCTACTCAATGTAATCACATTTTCTTAAAGGATAGTAATAATACACATGCTGTTTTATCTACATATTCAGGAACTGAAAAGTTGTCTCAAAGCAGTTCATATGGTAAAGCCAGAAGCGAAAAGTTTTCCTGTGATGGGACAGTAATCAGTAGATGGGTGAAGACTGAATTTCCCAGATGTATTGCAAGGAAGAATTACCCCTTCGGGACAAAAACAGCCCCCAACACCTTCACAGTTTGCAGTCAAGGTATGAAGCTTTGGGCTGGAGACATTCTAGCTGCACTAGTCACCAACAACTGGAAGCCCTCATTATTTGCTGCTCAAGAATAACTTATTTCGCTTGATTGCTTCGCTTTTGCCAGAAAATAAATAAAAAATGATCCTTTTGCCCAAAATTGCGGCTGTTTTCTTTTTAAAAAAGAAAAAGGCTGAGCAATTTACTTTGAAAAATCTGCCAGTGTGTTTTGTAGCAAAACAGATCTAGATAAGATTCAGGAGCTCTAATGAGCTAACAGGTCAAGAACAGTTAATTTGAGTTTATACACTGATCTGAGATTTTATTTTAAAAGGACATTAGAAAAGGCAACATTGTCAAAATAATGCAAATGTTAACATCATACCTAGCACATACAAACAGCAAAGGGCACAGACACTTGTGATGTCAAGAGGCCAGACAGCTGGAGTGAAGGTCACTATACATAGTTGAAAAATCCTACCACTGACGATAGTAAAAAAATAACCAGGTACTTTACCAAAGCAAGAGTTTCTGTGCTGTGTCAACAAACTCTAAGCCCATTTTAATTATTCTTTGCCACAGAAGTTAAATTTTACATTTCACTGGAAGTAAAATAGTATACTAGTTGTGTACCATAATGACAGACTGGACACAAAAGAGTAATAGAAAACTGGAGAAAAATCAATGGCAAATTTTGTCTACAAGTAGAATCAACAGGATATCATGCTAAGCAATTATAGCAAAAGCAATTTTAACACAAACACAAAACTCACATAAAGTTAGATAACTTGGACAAATGTATTACTTTGTATGTGTGTGACATTCACCTCTGAGCAAAGTTAAATAAGCAGTTGGACTAGATGATCGCTGTAGGTCCTTTCCAACTGTTCTGTTCTGCTCTATTCTATTCTAAATGAATATTCACTGTTGTCTTTTTAAACAGGCTTCCTAGGGAGGTGGTCGATGCCCCAAGCCTGTCAGTGTTTAAGAGGCATTTGGACAACGCCCCTAATAATTTGCTTTAACTTTTGATCAGCCCTGACTTGGTCAGGCAGGTGGACTAGATGATCGTTGTAGGTCCTTTCCAACTGAAAATATTCTGTTCTATTCTGTTCTAAAACTTTTAGAGGCTGAATATATTCAAACCAATCTTAAAGCTAAATTTAAACAATGAAGTCTCCTACTGCAGAGACAGTCATTCACATAAAGTTTTGTAAAATAGAAGAGAGGAGTTCGGCATTATTTTTCATACAGTAAAACAAGCCATCCAGAAAAGCAGTCTTTAAATCTATCAAAAGAACAGGATAGAATTCAGGTTTCCTGAATCACATGATAGAAACACCTCTACAGGATCATCCTTCCTCACCTATGTGTGATACTTACCTATGTGGCCCATACCACTTCTCACTGGAAAATGGTAATCCTCTTTGTGAGAAACAGAACAGTTGCTTACGCAAAAGAAGCATTTCGGGTAGTTTAAGACTATCATTAGTACAATGAGCATTTTGACCTTTTTGAAAAAAACATTAAAATACCTTGTCTAACTTTATTCTCAGTTTTGCTTCAACATGATTTCTACGTTAAAAGAAATAGACAATCCAATTCCATTTAAAATTAACACTGGGGATTATGAGTTGTTACCAATCAGACTAAAGGATGGAAAGACACTGTTTTACAACATGCTTCATGTATTTTTGTTGGATATTTTCTTACCTCCATCATCTTCTTCCTCTCCTTCATTTAAAACAATAATGCAGATATGTTTCCTCAGCTGACGTGTGTTGGAGAACTTCCGATTGCATTTTCTACATTCCAAGCTGCCTGGTGAGACTTCCGCCTGTTCTGGTCCTTCTTCTGTCCCAGGCGGAGTTTCTTCGCTTGGAACAGGGTTACTTTCTGCCACATCTTCATCGACACAAAACTTCTTAGTAGACCCTTTTGGTCTGCCCCTTTTCCTCTTTACTACAAGAAGCTCTACAAAAGAAAGTTAAAGTTAAAAAGGAGCTATAATTAAATTCCACAGCTAATTAGCTAATATCCATCTGATCTTTGAAAAAGTAGGAATATTAAATGAAGTTTGAGAGCCTCTATCCCTAAAGCTTAAAAAAAGGTTAGCTTCACACAAACTTATTTTTAAGCAATGATATTTGTTGGCATTTCTGCTAGCTGCAAAGCAATAACATTTGTGTTACTGAGATCGGCAGATGTCAAAGTGCCACAGTTTTACAGAAATTACACTTCAAGCACTCTTTTATATTGTTGTATAACTGTATCAGGAGAATTTACAGCAGTTCTCAAACGTTTAAAAAGGCTTGGTGGCAAGCACTGGGTAGCAACATACACATGAACAGGAGGACTCATACGGGCAACTGATATATCACCAGAACTTCTGAGGCTTATGACAGTCATTTCGTTGCCTTGCTCCTTGTTTTCCTCTTTCCAGGACAAAACATATCTCAATCTACTTTAAACTAGCAATGCCAGAATTAAGGTTTTAACAGTGCACATGACCATAAATTCCAGCTGTATCTCTCTACCCAGCTTGCCACCAGCTAGCTATTCACGCTGCACAGTACTAATCACAGCTCAAAGCACCACCTCAGATTAAGAAAACACAGTAACTGAATAGTAGTACATTGGCCTATCAGAGACATCATCACTTGCCTAGAAAAAAGAATTTGCTTAACTGTTAAAAATAAAGTAGTATACTAAATAAATGAAAAAAAAACAAACAAACAAACACTTATTTCAAGGATGATTAGTTAGAAGTTTTAAATTGGTCATTAAAAAGATTTTTAAAGTAAGATCCTGTTCCCCCATGAACACCTTGGCTGTTTCTGGGGATTTTACACTCATCACAAACCCACTGAAACCCATCTTTACACTGACTGGTATTGGATGCGCAATGGCAATATTCTGGCAAGACATTCTGTGCTATGCTATACAGTTACGTACGCAAAGAAGTAAAAAAGGTACTTCAGAAAGAGAATCATGAAATAAACTATACAAGCCTATTTTTATACTGTTCCGTCATAGGAAGTATTCACATAAGCTTCTCCATATCAGTCCATTTAATAATCAAGTGTCTCAAAAACGTTCAGAACATAAGCAGCACAGAACATTTCCATTTATGAGGCCTTCATGTTATTACACAGCAGAATTATATTTAATTAATCCCTTGAAGTTTAGCTAAACAAAATATAGATAGATGATAGATAGATAGATAGATAGATAGATAGATAGATAGATAGATAGATATCTCTCAATCAAATTCTACTGAGGTCTGTGATAGTTCCCATGAATTACTTGTCTGGGATCATGCTACATAAAAATAGAGGTCACAACCAGACCTCCGGAGCACTACGTCCTAGCCAACATTTTCTAAAGCTTATTTTTAAAAAAAATAAAGTTGAATAAAAGTAAGCATAAAATTAAAATAAAAATAACTTCACTGTTGAGCATTTTTAACTCCTTATAGATTAGACTGTAGACCATGTAGATGATGGCAGACCAGCACTATGGATTCCACTGAGCTTAATGGTCCTCAGTACAGTGTTTGCCTCAAAACCAAGCTTTACCAAAATTGATTCACTAAAGGAAAACACCCTTGAAGGGTAGGATTTTCCAAAGTTACTTTATTATAATACAGGAAAATGCAATAAATTGATAAGACTAAACACTGTAAGTATATCATAGATTTTTTTCCTCTGGTTTTCTACCCCTCAGCCTTAACTCAATTACATGTATAATTAAAGTTACACATGTACAAAACATCTTCAACACACCATTTTAATGTTATAATGGGGCAAATATCTCTGACTCCAGAAGAGCAGGAAACGTGATCCCTACCAAATGGCCCTTTTTCTCCAAACCTGGGTGAGTAGCTCAACACAGTCACCACACTGTAGCTGTAGCATGATTCAAACAAAAAGCTTGTTAGAAGTCACAGAACACTTGTGCAAGCGTTCACTTAAACATCCTGAACAAAATTTAACAGCTAGATGCATTATGCAACATGAATCCTTCCACAAATGCCAGTATAAAAAGTCTACATTTTATTTAATCAATTACAACAGTATATGGCTGTATTCACAATCTTCTGCACAAGGTGTCATACAAATATATGCAAATAAATCTCATTCACAGCCTTGTATTATTACTGTTATGTGTATATATCACAGCATCTAGGAACACCTCTTATCCCCCAAGCCTGAATGCGTGCTCTAGTTGCATCCTGTGTTCAAGTAAGGATGAGGCTGATGCATACGCCACATTTTTAAGTGACCTTAATGAGTTAAACTTCTTGGAGAAAATTACGATACCTAGATTCTAACTTTATGCCAGGTTTCATAACCAACAGATCAGGCCTGGAGACTGTGCTGCAAAGAACACATATCCCATAATGCAGACATAGCCTAAAACGAGCAACAATCCATCAGGGAATATTACTATTAACAGATGAAGCTAGGGCCATCCATGCTGTCCCTCAAACCATTACTAATCTGACTAAGTAGAAGCAAAAAAAAGCAGAGAGCTTTGACAAGCACTTTGAAGGAGATGGAGATCATTATGAAAAGTTATGAAAGGAAACCCTATGCAAAAGTGTAGTATGAGTGACTACAGTTAGCCAGTAAATACCTGTCATTTCCCAAACAAAGATGCCACACTCCAGCACTCGACAAAATAAGACCTATATGCATAATTTGTATAACAGCAACATCTGCCCAGTACCCTTGGTTCCACTTGATAAAAAAAATTCTAACATCATGCTACCAAAATAGTTCGGACAAATCAACTATAAATATATCATGACCTAACTATGGGAAAGTGGCATGACTAAATAAAATTCAGCAGAGAGCATTGCCAATAAAATAACATTAGAGTAATAAACACATATTACTTGCCTAGCATTTTACTTGTTCACAGCACTTACAAAATCATTAATTTATTACTCAGGCAGAACACAGAGCTCCATTAACAACTCAGCATTCACTCATCTATACCAATTCTGGAGCAGCTACAGTGTTTACCAATACTTGGAAGAGAAACTATGCTTTCAAAGGACAAAAAGATGTTCATTTATCAGCCGAGTATTAAAAGGAAGTTGTAATTTCTAGACTGTCATTCATGAATCACTTCTCCTTTTAGTGACAATACTGAACTACTACAAAGAAGGGTCCACTGAGAAAAAAACGTGTATTAGAAACCTTTAAAGTTTTATCTGCTACAGATTCCGTAACAGGAGGGAAAAAAATTGATGCCTTGAAAGAACTCTTCAAATTCCTGTATTCAAGGGCTAAAAGGAAACAAAGATTTAAGAAAGGAAGATGCATTCTGCATGCCTGAGAAATTCATTCTGTACAATTAAAATAAAATTAGAATGGCATTTTGAAACTTGATGTAGATCTGATATTTATTCATCTTCTTCTGACCCACTGTTAATTTTAGGCATTGTGTGAACTAATAATCTGGTGCAATTTTTCCTCACCAACCATCTGGCAAGATAGCAGCTATAGTTGAATACTATATGACCATTATTAGAAATATCTTCTTATATTGACAAAGTTAATATAACTATTGAATTACTGCTGGTAAATAAATTAAGGAATATCACATGCATAAGTTAATGATAAAAAAATTCTTTTAAGTATGGTATTAGAGTGTTTTTTATTCATAAGCACATACTTTTTAAAATCCAGAAGTCATAATGATGGGAAAATCCTAGTAGTTGTGTTAAGTAAGAGGTTTTCCAACAATATACATCTATTGCTCAATAAGGGTCTAAAAGAAGATTTAATTATGAAGTCTGAATTATTTTGAACCCATTGCTAATACTACAAGGGATTGCAATTATAATCAGTTAAAAATTGAATAAATGTGACTTCTTGCACCGCACAGTAAAATTGTTCTGTATAACTAATTCAACCTTTGACTACCAGATTGTTTTATTTACTAGTGCCAATATCAAGGCACAGTTACAAATTATGAATCACGCCATTCCCTTTTTGCAATAGAACTATTAATATTGTCTGAAACACAACACGGAACAAGTTAGACAACTCAAAGCACACCACCATTCCTAAGCCTCAAGACCCGCATCCATGGTGTCCTGGTTGCTTTCCACAGCTATTACACAATCTTCCCACTGCTATTACACAGCCTTAAATTAAAGCTGTAGGAAGAAGACTTTGCTATACTTGACATTTATAATTAGCGGCCCAATGTCATCATCCTCTGTCACATCCTGTGTTTATCCACATCTGTCCCCCGATACACTCTGCACTGAATGAAATTCAGGTTGGTAATGTACAGTGACCATTACAGAAACAAGCTACGTAAATCGTTCTATACACAATGCAGAATCACCATACCACAGATTTTATTAAAAAACTAAATTACAGTTTGAAAATTACATTCCTCTCAATTTATGAATGTACCTTCTCCATCTTTGTTTATGTTTGTGGGTACTGTTAGAGGTTGGAGCGGAATAATGATGTCATCCGCATTGGTCCCTTCTTCTGTATGCTTCTCAGAGACATGAGACAATAGTTCTGATTGATTTGGTGAAAATAAGTTACAAAGCTTGCACATGAAGATGGAATTGATCCCTGAAAAATAAGTTTAAAAGAGGAGTTAATATTCCCAAATTGTAGATGTTTATTTATATTACCACTAGTTATTGAGATTTCAGTTCAGTTAACACAGTAGCTATCGGTTAACTTAATACACTTGACAGTAACAAGCTGAAACGAAGGATGTTACACCGTTAAATTAAGACATTCATCATAAATCCCCAAATTAATTCACTGAAGAAGTGGTTAAACATCTACCCAGATCCTCATAAGGCAAAAAATTCCTTCTGACTCAAATCATAGAAATAACAAGACCCAAAACGAAGCAGGATAGATTAAGACCCTTTTTTCCCTTCCAGCCTCAGACAATGTTACAATTTCATATTTTTTGCAAACATCTGATAAAATTATATAAGACATTAGGTCATTGTCCAAGTTTGATGTGTATCACATTGGTATAACTGCAAAACATTTTATCCTTTACAAAGTAGCTCTGAAATACAGAGAAGCTGGGCCCCAAATACTAATTTATGTTCACGGACCTCACTGTTCTTTCCTACATGTACTTAACCTTTCTACTTACCTCACCTAAGCAAGTCTAATTCTCTAATTAGCTGTGTAAGTGCTGGAAACGAAAGAAGGTTAGAAAGAATTAAATACCATAAAAGATAAAAAGAAGCTTCTCCTTCACTGTAGTAACGTTTCTTAGAAAATAAATATATTTTATAATAAATGTATGCTTTGATGTGTCATTTTTGCCTCAGCACATTACCATGAGCATACACTGTGAGTTAAAAATGTTAAGTGCTTGGTTTCAGGGGTCATTATCCTTAGATGTGGCTCTGCCACTAATGAAAGAGTGGGGAGGAAGGTCAAAACATCTGCAGCACTGTAGACCACAAAATGTTGCATCATATGACAGTCACAGCTATGCAATCACAACATCTTCCTTCTTCTTTCTGGCCATTCACTTCAGAGCTGTACAAACACAGAATTTTTTCTTCTTTTATCCCAATATTTGAAAAAAAATATCAGGCCTTATCTTGACCCATCTACATGGAGAAAAATGGGCAGGAATAGGAGGAAAATTTAAGGAGGGGAAAAAAAGTTTTGCTCTCAAAACAAAACACATCCTATCGGCCTCAGAGCCAGTATTAACTTTTGACATTAACAAAAACATCTACTATTTCATACGCTTTGACATACAAGTTCTCTGAAAAATTCCTGTTGATACAAAAAAAAGCCCCAACAAACTAAAAACTTTTGAAACAGCAGCAAATTAATAATTTCATTAAAACTCTCCTTGGTCAATGCTTTAAACAGAAATTTTACACAACTTTTTAGACAAAACTTCACAGGTTGTTTTTTTTTTTTTACTTCATAGGTACTGGCGGTGTGATGTGAAAGCCAAGCCACAAGAGAGTAAATAACAATAAAGAAGGGTTAATATAAAGTTAGTAATTCAGAAAAATCTTGCTAAAGAAAAGCTCACAAACTTTTGGCAGAAAGTTAATTCAGAGGACTTTGTTTGATTTCTAAAACTGCTGTCATTTGTTTTAATGGTTTAATTTTTCAACAGTCCCTGCTCCTTTCAGTGTTCAATGAAACCTAACAACAACCAGGAACCAATTTTAACAGCACGCTTGTTCTTCAGCTACGTATATAAACTCTTGGCCCACAGACCGGTTTCAATCGCTCCTTTCCTCTCCACCTCCCTAAGGAAAATTAGGGACAAACACTCACTGAAATCAAACTGGAACAACCAATGTTATTTGAGGTACAAACCAAACCACAGATTAGCCTGGTAAGTACAGAAATAAAGTGATATTTTGTGAACTTTGGGATGAATCTGGGGGGAAGAGAACAGGGAAGCTGTATTTTGGGACCTGTTTTCAAAACAATCCCAAGCAAAGATCATTACCTGTATTAAACATTATTCCCCTCCCTTCATGATTTATGAATTATATGGTTCACCCCACTCAAGAAAAATCCATCTTTAAGGCGTTCTGAATGTTAAGAGCAGCAGAGCTGCCTCTCTTTTGCTGGCTCAGTTGTTTGCACCTGAAACTATAACAAAAGCATCCTCGTCTTCAGAAACAATACAGCTACCTCAAAACTAAAAGGCAGAGTATGCCTTCATCTCTTTTAAAACATCTCTGAAAAACAACTCAAATACTGTTCCTGTTGTTTGAAATATACTCTATAATACACACACAAGCAGCTATGTAAAATGTATAATACACTCAACATGTTCTTAAGAGCTCGGTGGGGCTCTTTCTCAGGCATTCTGCTGTCTTGAGCGCACACACATTTTTTAATTTTGATTGCAGTATGTTTATAATGGAGATGCTCCTTTGAATCAGTTCCTTTGAACTAGTTCTGCTCTAGTTAGTATTATTCTTTTATTTTTTAAAAAAAGTGAATGAAGCCTGTTATTGACCCAGCAGATGACAACTGTTCTCTCTAAATGTAAATGCACATTTACGATTCACACTATAAAACCTACGAGCATTTGAAAACCACCGAACATTGAAACTCCATGATTTAGCTGACACTTCTATTTTCAGGTTTTATGTGCCACTGTTTCTGCTTCCTGACCTGCTAGTTGTTTTCCCTAAAAGTTCAGGCTCACTGCTTTGTGTCTGCTGTCTCCTCCTTCAACAGCTATAATCAGTACTCACACACCACTTTCACTCCTCTCAGTGAGGACGTGGAGAGGGGCAGAAGAGCAAGAAGAATCTCCCAAAGTCCGTTTGGTTGTTTAAAGTGCCCGATTATGCAAACCCTTGTTTAAAGTCTTTCCAAGAAGCATTCAGGATTCACATGAAGTAATAAAACCGCGGGAAACCATCAAACAAAAGTAAAGCTGGAAGAAAACCAGAAGCGAACAGATCAGGTGGCAGAGAACAGAGTGAGCGTCAGTGAAGGTGCCGAAAGCATCAGGAGAATATGCAGACGATACATGTGCTTTGCTCAGAGGTGGAAACACAACTGAGTAAAGAAATTATTTTAGGAAGAATGACCAGAAAAGAAGGTCATAAAGTAGAGGATAAACTGTGCTGATCACGGGCCTAAACAACTACATTAGGAGTAAGCAAAGGATAATTGATTAACCAGTTGCTAATTAGGTGGTGTAGCAATAGAGCAATGAATTATAGTCAATTAAGTGTAAAAATCAAATAAGCAATAAGTTAATTAACTATGCAGGGAATCAATGATTAATTAGTGAATAATTAATTATGTAGGAAATCAACAGAGCAATTAATTAGACAGCAATTAAATATGCAGAGAAAGAAAGGAACAGTAATCAAGTATGCAGGTAAACAAACAACAGGAATTTCAGCCAAAACCAATTTGGAACATTCCATTCACTAAACATGCTTTGTGTTAATTCATTATCTTCAGTTTGCCCATATGAACTGCGCTAAGCGTACACCGAAATAAATAATACCAGTTATTTTCCTCTAAAATGGAGAAGCGGCAAATTAAGCTGTAACGTAAGTGAAGCCATTTCAATGGTTTCTTTAATTCCTCCAAAGATCTCAGGGTATTTCTTAATTAGTCAATTTTTTTTCTTTACACCGAGCATATATACAGCAAAGGGAGATTAACAAATGGATTACTAAAGACAAACAGAAAATTGCAGACTAGGAAACAGGTTCCCTTATTCCCAATCCCTTTCACAAAGCATAAAACAGTACCTGTCCTGTTTTGCTTTAAAGTTGGAGCAGAGAGGAGAGAAAGCAGGAGAAAGAATTACTTGTATTAGAAAAATCACTGGAATTAACAGTATTTAAGGGAATCGGGTAATATCTTGTCATATATATACTTTTGATCATTGTATGACAAAACCTAGTCCAGAGTTAATTTTAACTAATCAAAAACTTTAATTTTGAATAAAAGATAGGCTAGGACTTGGGTATTGTTTTGTTTTATTTTTAAATAACTATTATCACAAGAAACACAGAGCAAGGAAACAAATCTGTATTTATATGCCATAAATCATTCTAATGTATCCAAAACTTTTCACCACTCTTTTCAATGCAAGCAATAGGTAAAAACTGCTGTAATAGCCTTTGAAGTTCTGCAACTGTTAAAAGGAACTAGAACTGCGTAGTTAAATACAAAAATTAAAATTCATTGGATATCTGTTGGCCTGTGGAATAACAAAGTTGATAGTATGCATACTTATGCACCTGGTCAACCCTCCTACAATACACAGCGATAAAGTTCAGAATATGAATAACTACTTACTTGCTTCTCAACTTGCAACAGAGCCGAAACAAACCTTGCTGCCTCATTACCATCAAATCCTTAACAACAAGAACTTTCTGCAATTAAAAATCTTATACGTCATTCTTACACTAGGACTTTGTCTTGCTGGGGTTTTTTTCCTTTTTTTTTTTTAATGACAATTAGGTATTTGCGATTGTATTACAGACATTAGTAATGCTAATGGTGAAAGTGAAAAAAATAATAAAGTATATTAAATCTAAAAGATTTCTTCCCATCTTCAGCATATGTAATATAAACTTTATTCTCAGTTCAGTAACTCCTTTATCTCTTAAGTTATACTAGTGTTTGTCCTCAATTCTTTTTTTTTCCCCACTTCCTATCATGCATTTTTAACCCTTCCCTTTCTGTCTCCTGCATCTCTTACACCATGCTCTTTACCGGACTCTCTCTTCTCTCTCCCTGTTCCTTACTATACACTTCCAAGCTTTCAACATAACTACTCATGTTAACTTGTACTTCTGTTTCCAACCTCCCTTTTCCTTGCAGCTACAAGAACTTTGCCCCTCTCTGTTGAAGCCTGGTTAGAATCCAACAGTACTCGTTCTTAGTGTAAAATCTTAAAGGTAAACATAGCTTCCAGGTTTCACAAGATTTAGACAGGTCAGATCAAAAGCAAACACAGTCTTCATTGGGCGTATTATACTGTACGGCTACCAGACACGGTCTTACTGAATCCTGCCAGAAGATTCAGGTATTCTTAACTCTGATTAAGTAAGAAACGATATCTTTATTTCCAGGGTTAACACCCAGTTACACCACAGAGAAAACCACCATGTCTCTTCTCCGGCATTACTTCTTCCTGTAAAGACACAATTTAAGCCACTGATTTGCCATCTTCTACCCCAGCAAAACAGCTAGAGGATCTCCATGTACTTAGCCACAGAAGTGGTTCCTCACGTGCTTGATCCTAAACTCCCTTTGCTTCTTTCTTCCTATCTACAAGCACATCAAGATTTGCAAAGAAAGGCCTTGGGGTGGTGGTAGTTTCTTTACGAAACCTGCTAGAATCATTAGAAACACAAACACATGCCTTCGGCTCAGAATCACGTCCTCAGGTCTGTTCTCCTTCTCCCAGTTCCACGCCACCAGCTCCTTCTCCAGTGCCTGGCTGCATTTCCAATTTGTTTTGGGTCACTTAACTCCCTGCTCCAGTTCACTGGGCAGCTCGGCAAGAGCTAACAGGGAGCAGCGCAGCAGGGAGCACACAGCAGCCCGGACTCTCCGTCGCTTCACCTGATGTGCCGGTCCAGAGGACCACTTACTCTTCGCCACTAAGGTCTACCAAATCTGGAGTAAGTCATGCCATAGCACGCAGCACTTGTTGCAAATTCAATTATTAGGTGAAAAGTTTGTTCTGTTTTTTTAATGTTCTCTGCATGAAAGCTCTTAAAAACAACTGTACAAAAGTCCTTCTTCTGTTGTCCATCCAAGGGTACAGCCAGGAAGCAGAATGTAGTGAGCCAAGAATGAGATGAGAAACATCAACGTCTTAAATAAGATTTTAGTCTTATCATTTATAAGGGTACGTGGAAGGTGAGAGTCTGCTTCAGATAGTAAGGCTATCTGATCAAGGATGTTTTCAATGCAAAGGAGGTCAACAAGTTAATGGGATAAATGATGAACAAGAATACACAGAGACACAAATCTGGCAGATGAGATAACAGGCAATGCCAAGGACCAAAAGTCTCCAGTTACTAATTGATGGGATGCCAAGAAACTGCAGGCACAGCTTTGGAGAAGGCCACCTGGACTTTGTATCTGGTAAGAAAAGGGAAACAAGGAACAGGAAGATTTGGGACACTTTAGGAACATCTGTGGGACTATGTGTATTTGGTTTACATGACGAGGTTTTGGTAGCGGAGGGGAGGCTGCAGGGGTGGCTTCTTGTGAGAAGACATCAGGAGCTGCCCCCATGTCAGACAGAGCCAGTTCCAGCTGGCTCCAAGATGGACCTATCACAGCCCAAAGCTGAGTCCATCAGTGATGCTGGTAGTGTCTCTGTGATAATGCATTTAAGAAAGGGTAAAAACCATTGTGCAGCAGCTGGAGAGACGAGTGAGAATATGGGAGAGAAACAACTCTGCAGACACCAAGGTCAGTGAAGAAGGCAGGGGAGGAGGTGCTCCAGGCGCCGGAGCAGAGATTCCCCTGCAGCCCATGGCAAAGACCATGGTGAGGCAGGCTGTCCCCTGCAGCCCATGAAGGAGCAGGTGGATGTGCCCTGAAGGAAGCTGCAACACACAGAGAGGAGCCCACACTGGAGCAGGTTTGCTGGCAGGACTTGTGACCCCGTGGGGGACCCATGCTGGAGCAGTCTATTCCTGAAGGACTGCACCCCGTGGAAAGGACCCACACTGGAGCAGTTTGTGAAGAACTGTCTCCCATGAGAAGGACCCCACGCTGGAGCAGGGGAAGAGTGTGAGGAGGAAGGAGCGGAACAGACAAAGTGTTATGAGCTGACCTCAACCCCCCTTCACCATCCCCACCTCCAGCCACTGGGATGGGACCACTGCGTGTCCCAGGTGCAGCTGCGGGGGGGCCTGGGGTGAGTGAAGTGAGTAAGGGGCTCAGCACCAGTAGCTGGAGTGGGACCACGGGTCACAGCCCGTGTGCTTGCTGCCAGCTACTGGGCCAGGGGGACAAGTGTCTGCATCTTCCCCAAACCTGGTGTGTGGGTGTTGTATCGGATAGACAGAGGGGCCGTGCCGGTACCTGGGGGATCCGTGAATGTGTGTGTGCTTGTGAATCTCGAGAGTGCTCTGTGTGTGCCTTCACTAGTGACTTACCAGCCGAAGAGGAGGACTTGGCTGTCTCTACTTAATATTTTATCAGTGCTATACGTAGGTGCTGTTGAAGGCAGCGCCTCCCATGTTGGTGTCTCGTGTGTGGTGTGTGCAGAGCGTGTCTTAGGGATACATACTCAGCTTTGCTGCTCGTTGAATCTGCAGGTGGGAAAACAGCAGCCATGTCCATCAGCCTGCGACAGAGACTCCCCCAGAATGTTGTTTCTGATCTTTCTCCAACAAGTTTTACTTCCTTAAGGTTGTGCTACTCTCAAATCTCCAAGCCCATACCTATAAAGACAGCTAGGCTTGAGGACCAAGAAAAAACAAATCCTACAGTCCAACCTAAATATATCTCAGCACTGGACTACAACATTCAGAGATAACTGCCTACAATGCAGCACTAATTTCGAAATATTCCTAAAACAATTACTTATTCTTATTAAAACTCCCAATATCTAACACTTTAACAATGTCTACAACTAGGTAACACAAACGTTACAATACAATCAGAAACAAATTGTAGTTTCATCTACCAGCAAAGCATAGCACTGCATTGCTGTCCAACACGCTTATAAAAAAATATATATATATATTTATGTCACTTCAGTACCTGATTTCCTCACTGTCTAGCCACTGTTCTCCCCCTGCACTATGTTATCTTGAAATCTGTAATTATTAGACCACAGCTCTATTAACTACAAGCTGTCTTTATTCAATGGAGTTAAATTTTCCATTATAATACTAAACAATGTAATAATAAGCTAACATGAGAATTACTGAGAAAATACAAGGGTTTCTGTTCAACTTTCAAGTGCAATAAAAAGTGGGTACAATTCTTCCAATAAAACTATTGTTTTTATTAAAGAACTCTTTATATACAAATGCTGAGCATGTAAGATATTGAAGTATCTAAGAACAATAAACAAGACCTTTCCTTGAGAGCTTCTTTACATAGAAGTATTGAAATCATGAGGTAACAGTTAATATAAGAGCAACATGTAAAAAGCCAGTAATTTGTGTTTAATATAAGCAATGTTATTTCTCAGCAAAAAATAGTTTGAACTGAACATGAAAGAATCGGCACATACAGTACAATGAATTATGATGTCCTATACTAACGACAAATACATTAAAAATATTTTTCTTAGACATCAGATCTTATTCCTCTGTGCGTGTTAGAGATTTTTTTTCATTTTCAATGCTATTTCAAATATATGAAATTTTCAAAAACATGTTATAATGTATCTCTGATTTTCATTGCTTCACTGGAGGGAGTTTTTTTGTTGTGGGTTTTTTTACTTAATATCTACTTTAATCTGTTTAAAAAAGAAATCAACATATTTTTTTAAATACTGTGAAATGTATGATTATGTGTTTTTAATACCTTCAAGTGATCAGTACTATTTCATAATTTCAGCAAATTGTAAATAATTGACAGCTGCATTCTCCTATCTTACAAAAAAGGATCTTTAAATGAATGTAACTTTTGATTACATACACTTTAACCTCAGAAGGCTATATTTAGCCATAGATTTATTCCCTAGACCTCTTCCTTGACCTTATAACACTTTAGTTATTTTAATAAAGATGCTGCTATAAACTAATATTATTTATCTTCATTTGATAGAGTAAAAAAGTAAATCAATATCTGTTTCCTGCTATTTTCCCTATTTTGATTCATCAAGAAATTAATATGCAGGATTATGGCATATCTCCAATCAAAAGCATTATCCTCATTAAGTGTTAAAAAAAAGTATATAAAACCTGCCACCATTTGCTACCATTAGAACAGCAGCATCGCAAGTATTCCACGTTCAAAATTAACAAATTAACTGTACTAAAAGCAGCAGGCCAGAGAGAATAGAAAGCTATTTTAGGGCTTCCTTCATCTGAATTTGAACTATGCTGAACAGTAAGCAACTATTTTTTAATTCACCAGCACAGGATCACTACCGAGACAAAACCTGCAATACAGAGTACGTTCAGTCAAGGAAAAGGAGCACCTGACCACGTCTGTTCTCACTTTTAGCTGCTAACTAAAATCAGGACAATTTAATTATCATTAGCTAAATGCCACAAACATTTTTTTTTTTAACATTAAGAAAGAAACTTATGGCAATGTTGATATAGGATGCATTCCTGCAAAAATGAAAACATGATAGTAAAATCAATACCACTTAATATGATTTTATGGAAAACCTAATCATATACATTCAACATTTTTTCTAACAAGGCCACAAGTTTACTTTACAAGGTAAACTACATTTATAGACGCCCTTAGACATTACAGAGAGGTACACAGTATATGAGATTAAATTACACTGAAGTTTGTGAATGTTTCTGATTAAGAAATAAACTGCATTTAAAAATCTATACAATACAAATACACTAGGACAGAGAAAACAAAAGCAGAAAAAAAAAAGCACTAGTTAAGGTGCTTGGGACATGACTGCATGACGTGAGCAGAACTAAATTGATAGCTTCATATATACCTAAGGGAACATTACAAGTTGAGAAAAAATACAGAGGAGCAACGGGCTTCATCCAACCCAACAGATTATGAAACAGATTATGAAAATGTTTTTAAATTCAAGACTGAAGGGTAGGTGACAAGTGCAAAAGACCACAGATCAAGGTGATTCACCTTGCAGTGGTAAAATCATGAAGACTATTTTCAAATCAAGGATGACACAGAAATTAGTAAAATTTTAACAGGAAACAACAAAGAACAATTGAAACAAATTGTCGGGTTTGTTTTCCATTTCTTTGTAGCTGCTTTTAAAAAGATAAACCTACATATTACTACAATAATGCAAGAAGCCTAATAAGGTGTCAAAAGCAGAATGCCTAGCTGTAGACAAGGATTATTGGCAGACAGGCATTCAAACAAGTTTATGAAAAATGTTGTTGTGATGCCAGGGGGACACTGCCACCTCAAAATATTGAGGACAGAAAGTAGGCTGTATTGTTTGTGAAGCAATGCCATCTGTTAGAAGCGGCTTAGGGCCAAATCTGATTAACAGGCTTTTTTAACAAGTATCAGAATCCCTGAGGACTGAAACGCTCGCATTGTACAGAAAAAGCACAGTGTTAGGACTACATTAGCAACAGTCTGACCACAATGGTAAGAATGACTGTGACACACTGAAGGGGATAAAAGAGATTACAAAGACAGAAACAACAATATAGTGTAGCCTTCAATTACCCTTATGCAGATTGGTTAAATGTCAGGTCAGGACAGGATGCCAAGATTAAACGTTTAGACACCATTTATGACTGCTTCACACAGCAAGCAGTCAGGGAAACCACACGAGGAGAAACAGTTCTTGACTTTACCAGCAGTGAAACACAGGACCGCATTCAAAGTGACACACTCTGTAACCGTGATTAAAGCAGCACTCAAAAATCCTTTAAAAGAGTGATAAAGAGCCAAATGTTTGTGTTTAACTTCAACAATGTGAACTATATAAAGATAAAAAGCATCTTTCACAAAACAGCAAACGACAAAAAGGACTAGAAAGGTTTCAAGAAGAGTTAAATCCTTGAAAGCAGCACGAAGACTTTAAAAGCATCATATTTGATGCTAATGATCAAAGAAGATTTTAGAAAGGGGAAGAAAAAAATCTAGCACAGCTAAACAGCAGTGAAAGGTAGCTTTAGTAGAAGAAAACATCTTTATAAAAGTTAAAGTTTTGTTAAACAAGGAAAACAAAAAAAAGATTGGAAATTGTGACAAATTAAATGGAAGAACAGAGCAAGGCAGGTCAATATGGATAATTTTATCAATTTGAAAAATAAAAAGTAGAATGCAGCATTTTTTTAACACACCTCAGCAGTAACAGGCCTGCCTGAGAGCCTGTGTAGTAGAAAGTAATCCGTGTATGAAAAGACCCTTTAAAGAAGGTGAGCCCGTAGCAAAACAAGCTTTTCAATTTGCTGTCGCTCTATAAGGGTTTGGAGAGGTTTTCTATGAAAGATCTCTGAGTTCTGGCAAACACTTTAAAGACAGCCTCAAAACAAAGCTAAGAACCACACTACTCAAAACCAAAACCTTACAGTTATAATGGACAGTCCTATAAAACAGATGGTCCTGTAACACGTAGACCTATAAAAACCAGAAACGAAGATTACTGCTGCAGAAGTCCACACCGGGCTTACATCTCTGGATATTGTTCCTCTAACTTGAAAAACTAAAAACCTAAAATAATAATAATTAAAAACTAATCATGAAAAGGTACAAAGATAAGGACAATTGACAACACAGCACAGTTCCATATGAGAAACAGTTAAATAAATTAGAATTTTTCTGCCTGGGAAGGATGGAGCTGAGGGGTGGAGAAAAGGCAAAGAGTAAAATGAAGAATGATGAAACCACATGTCATGGAGGAGATGGCCAGCAAATGATCCCTCTGAAACTACTGTCTGCTCTTTTCAGTTGATCTCTCCTTGCACTGGAAGAAGCAGAGAACATGAAAGGAGGCAGTTCTTCATATAACTGTAAGACAGGAATGCATCCACTTGGAGATAAAATTCTTGGAAGGGAAGTCCATCAAGAAGTGGAAAGACACTATTCGGGGCTCAGCAAGCCCGTAAGAAGGCCTAAGAGAGTCTTCTGGACAAATATCACTGTGAGCTTGCCCTGTTCTTACACTTCTCTATTTAGACATCCATCATGAGTCACTGTTAGAGACACGATGTGTCAGGCATGCCACAAAATTAAGATCCAGATTATTTATGCTTTCTTAGATTTCTTCTAAGTCACAACAGCACTACACAATGTAGACTTTAATACAGCTCAGTTACTACAGCGTTCAAATATTACAGTATTTCACCAATATAACACAGTACCTCTGGAAATCTCTAAATATTTGACATAAAGACATCATTAGCTCCAATACAAAGGTAGAGAAACAGACTAGTAACAGGCTAGAGTTCTGCTTTTTGGTAGATCAATTTTAGATGGTTAACTTGAGTTACTGGAAGGCTAAGTATCCAGGTGACTTGCTTCAGAGTTGTCTAAGATATTACCAGAAACCAGAGCCTGCCTCATGCCACACGATGGAACGGGAAAAGGGCACAAGGCTCTTATCTCTCTTCTTTGCCTGAAGCGCGTCCTCACACTCTCACCATAACCAAGCATACTGTATTTAACTAGTCTATTACTAGATTTGTCAAAAAAAACTTGAGTTTAAAACTACTGAAATTCAGCTAATGAAAGCAAATAAAAGCATAAGTATTTTTTTCTTTTACACACATCAGCTTTACAAACGTTCCCAGAAAAAGTTAAGTAAAGTTCTTCAAAAGAAGACACTGCCTACACACACTTATCTTGGCTAGAATATACAAAATTCAGAACTGGAGGAAAAAGGATGTTCTAATAACTACGAAATTAATTTATCTGCAGCAGTTTAGAATAATCGGTTTATCAAACATATAAACAAAGTATCTTTCCACCATAAAAAAAAAAAAAGCTCCTTAATATATACACTTAGAGGAAGACTTTAGGTTTTTTTAATGTTCTAAGATCGCCCTCACGTGGCTAAATACAACACTGTAGAAGTTACCACTAAAACACACCATCAGACAGTATCGTTACCTAATCCACACTACCAGAGATACCGAAAACACTGAGCACCTCTCAAAGAATAAGCACAAACTATGTGACCAGCCATCGGCATCAGGATACCCTGGCTGAAATACCCTGAACCTGATTTTTGGAAGCACACTTCACAGAAACGCATCTGTAGGCAGATACAGTTCTGCAGTTGCAACTCCGAACAGGCTGGATGCTTGTGACAGTTCTGGGTTCAATTACCCTCAGAACACTTTTTATTAAGACAAACGTGCTTGAATAAATTGGATTTATTAGCAGCAGTAGTAGTACTAGTAGAAAGAGAATTAATGTTTCATCTAAAGTTGGATCAGAGAAGGTGAAGCAGTCCTAGAAAGCTTTTACAATAGCACTTAAATAACACAGCAGCTGTTAGATATTCTGCTATTTACATACAAGTTTTCTCCTTATAGTGCTGTTCTCTTTGGCATAAAATCCTGTTTGAGTTGTAAACTAATTGTCTGTAAACACTCCACAGGACAGCTAGAAATAACTTAGGATTCTAAAAATTTAAACGTCATCTCAGGGAATGACAACCAAATGCCAAATTTAAGTATCCGGGGTAATTAACTAGCACTAAGCTGTTGCAACATCACTTCACAAACTTCTGCTGCAACGAACACACAGAGATTGTGAAATGCAGAAAGCACGTACACAATATTACTATGGCTACCACATCTGTGTAATTTTACTTACACACATAATCCCCACGAAAGTCAGGCCAATATAAGGCACATAAAGGACTGAGATGACAATGCAGTGGAAGCATCTAACTTTAACTTATCTCCTTGCTGCAGCTGAACTTTTAGGCTCTTGAGCTAAAACTATTTACACAAGCTGTCAAAGGAAAGCATGACCGTTTTAAATCCAGACGTGCACTAGTGCAATACAAATAGTAAGCAGCCCGGCAGCTGCTCTCTTCCGGGCGTTCCCAAACATGCCCCTGAACAGGAACGAGGGGACAGGCAGCCGGGGCTCCCCGGGGCTCCCGAGCCCGGGCTGCCCCAGCGCCCTCCCAGGCACCACTCGGAGCCCCCTGACCGCGGAGGGACCTGGCGCGGTGCGGAGGGCCACGGCCGCCACCCCCCCAGGGAACCCGCGCTGGGGCAGCCCCGCCGCCTCCCCACACGCACACGGCGGCCCGCGGCCCTCCTCAACCCGGCCGTGGGGCGCCGCCCGGCCTAGGCCCCGGCTCCCCAGGCGAGGCTGTCCCACAACACGCCCAGGGCGGCTGGCAGCCGCTGCCCCCCACTCCCCCCCTCTGCCGCCAGCGAAGGCGCGATGACGGTCGGGGCGGGGGGAGCAGCAGCCGGCCCGGCTGTCAGGGAACTAGTTCTCGTGCGGATGGAGCGTGACACGAGCCGCCGCCGGAACTACTTTCTCCCCCCCACTCCCCCAGCCAGCGCCGGCCCTGCTGTAAGAGGATCCGTGCGCGCTCCCCCGCCCTCCCCGGCCCGCCACTTGCGGCCGGCCCCGCGCCGCCCCGCTCACCTGCAGCCGCAGCCTCCATAACCGCGGCGGGGAAAGGGGGGGGGCAGCGGGGGAGCTGACCGAAAGCCAAGCGGCGCGGCCTGGTTTAAAAATAAAAGGGGGGGGGGGGGAGGGAAGGGAAAAACAAAAATCACTTCCGCGCCAGCGGGCCGGGCTCACGCGGGCTGCGCCGAGGCCCCGCGGGCCTCCCCCTTTGGTAAAGAAAATATTATTTTAATCGGTGGGGGCGGTGGGGGTGAGACTAGCCGGGCGGCGGGTTATGGCGAATCTGCCGCGTCCGACACGGCGGCTTCTTCCTCAGCGACGTCGCACAGAGAGCGCGAGGGCAGGGAGGGGGAGAGGGCGGGGCGCGAGGGCAGGGAGGGAGCGCACGCACCGCCCAACGGCTGAGCCGCGGCTGTTGGGCGGCGCCTGCGCAGTTGCGGCGTCGCCTCTTCCCCTCACACGCACGGCCGAGTTCCCTGCTGTCCTGAGCCGTGCCCGTCGTTCCGCCGCCGCTTCCCGCGGGCTGTTAAGGGCCGGGATCCAGGCGGGACGGGGCTTAGATACATGGAGGCAAGGGGGATACTTCTCCCGTCACCGCTCAAGCCGCGGTTGGCCCGAGGCTCTGCCTGCTGGAGTGAAGTCACCGTGCCCCTCTCCATAGCCTTGGCCCGGAGCAGCCTCATCCCTGCCCCAGGACCCTGGGGAGAATGGGACTTGCACAGTTCACAGTGACACAGCCCTTCCATACCGAAGGCGTTTTAATTTACCACCAATGATTACAAACGCGTGTCTTAATGAACCTGGTACCTTTGCATAATTAACTACAAGATAATTGGACAAGCTTGGAGGAAAATAAGAATTTCCACCATGTTAACAAGTTCAAAAACATTTGAGATGTGTAGTTCAGGTGGATATTTAGCCTCATTCCTAAGACCATAACTGTTTTACAAGTTTATTTTTATCCCAGTGCACTTCAGAAGTTTTACATTTGCTTCAGCGAGCAGTATATCAACATGTATCAACAGTCTGGTGAATACCCTAATTTTTTGATTCAGGTCCTAGGTTATGAATTTGGGTATTAAATTATTTCTTTAGGGTTTTTTTTTGTAATAGGATCTTGAAGACAGGTACTTCCATGATGCAACACAACTAGTACCACTGGAATACTCATAACACCCACTTCTGCCTCAAGTTTTTCTGTTTTGTTGCTTTTCTGTTGTGTTTCTACACTAACAACCATTGAATACCAGTTTTATCACTTTCACTCCTAAATCATCATAAACGCTGTATGTATTAAATATTAATGAATTTAGTGTTGAATTCCATGATGTCTGTTACTGTAGTTAATTTCAGTACAAATGACTGTGTACGAATCTCATTATCCTTCCTAAACAATATTATTTTCTTGTCATACTGCAGATGTACTCAGTTAAGTGTAAAGAGTAGAAATTGTGAAAACAAGAATTCATTTCAGTATTAATTACAGTAATAAACCTAAATAATTTCCTATTGTAAGAAAAATAATGCATATATATTAACTGAGACATAGCTTATACAAATATTCTTTAAACATCGCTGCTTATATCTCAGTGTGCCAAGTGAAATTCAGCCACAGGCAGAAGGCCACAAAACCTATATATTTCTTAGTCTGACAAAACAGTTTTTAACCTAGAAAATATTGATATGATGATCTGCATCACAAATATTGACTCCTGAGCCCCAAACCCCGTTCACCATGACTCTGGGACTGAGCCATCTCTTGCCATCACTTGGGCATTTTCTGACCATCTCTGCTGTATTCCTCTGCGTCGTTACCAGTGCTTAGCTGTAAGGGCAACTTGATGATCTTCCTGCCGTGGTGGAAGCGACCTCTCTACCACCACCCCATCTCAAAAAACGGTGGGGGCTAATGTCTGCAATTTTCCTCTTCTTTATTTTCTAGCCTTCTCTGCCGGACGCTGAAATAATTAGGATCTTTAGCCTAACAACCAGCCTCACAGTTTTACCCCATACTTTATTCTTGTCTTTTGGCCTGGATAGAAAAATCCATCGCGTATAAGGGCTCCTTGAAGCAAATGCCTTTAGATCAGATATAAAAGAAGAGAGAGAACAAACTACACCCCGTAGCCAAAAGGAAGGCGGGTCCCTCCTTAACTCACCAGGACCTATGGGAAGCTGCAGTCAAGGTTCTAGCAGGGGTGGGAGCGCGGAGATTTCTAACAAAAATGTTAAGATCAGTACGAATGGAAGTGTGAGTGTGGGGAGCAGAAGGAGCTGAAGAAGGGCACGTGCTCAGCAGGTCATTGATGCCATGGCATGTCTACGTGTAGCTCCTCAAGACACCCAGATCAGGAAAGCAGAGGGCAGACCGCACCCAGAGAAGACACGAGACAGTAAATCAGCAGTGTTGCCAATGACTCACGGGGTGGGGCAAGGTGAAGGCGCAAAAGATGAAAATTACCATCAGGTCCTAAAGAGCACAAAAGACACATCCAAACACCGAGCTTGCCAATCGGGGAACAACCAGAAGACATGATGATGGGGACTCAGTGGTCTGTGTCCATTGTCCTCCATGTCACCACAAGTAATTCTGGCCGGACTACCTGAACAAACATCCTTGGTGCTTGTGCGTATGAAAGGGAGAGTGTGAGGAAATGAAATAATTTGTGTGTAAAACAAGGTCTCTCTCTTAGCTGGTGTCACATTCTGCTCTGTTAGCCTACTCACAGCATTAAATAGTCTTCTATTGAGTTTTACTACATTAGTTGCTGCAGATGCAGATATGTAAGGACAGAGAAAGGTGACTGCCAAGGAGGGCTTGGCCACAGCCAGGCTGAGTCTTGGGCCCCAGCAGAAAGACTGACTGAGCAGCTGTACTCTACCAATGCTCACCCCACCAATATTCCTCTTGCTGAGAATGACTTGCATGAGACAGCTAATACAGAAACGTGTTGCTTAGAATTTATGTCAGGAACCCAAATACAAGGCAGAAAGGAAGACCAGACCTTTCCAGAGGCTGTGGTCACACTCCTCTGCTAATTTACTTAATTTGTCTCATTTGATCTGAATGACAGAGCAACATTATAGCAGAGTCATGCATGGATATTCTGAGCTGATGAAAAGCAACATTTAGGAGTCTGCCTTTGTCTTTAGCGTGCTGCCTTGACTCACCATCTGCACCTCTGGGACTCCTAGTGCCCCTTTTTGCCCCTCTTCCCATCCCTGCTCACTACTGTATCTGCCAGCTTCTGGAGAATGTTTTCTACGAGGAGCAATAAAGATGAAAGCACATGCATGCTCAGGCACTCACCACCCATGAAAGGAAGGGATTGTGCTCTTTTTAGGACATGAGTAATATTCATCCTTACCTTGGCATTGAAAGAACATTCTCTGGTCCTTGAGTCACCCAGCCTCACTACAGCGAGTAGGGTGGATTCTCCTGCCAAGAAAAGTACTTGTCCCAAATCTTTCACATAGTTAGAACCACTGGTTGAGCATCAGTATGACACGTGGTTTGTTACTTTTTACATACGGTTACTTCATACAGTTCTGCTTTGCACAATCACAAGCCTGTGTAAAGGCCACATTCATAAAAGCTTATTCTTTACCAAAGATGAAAAATCAGAGCTGGAATCTCTGAGCTTTGGTATCTGGCCTAGTCAAAATGTCCTGGGAGCTCTGTCTGTTGGAGGTCAGAAGAGGAGGAGAAAAACTATCACTGCTGGGGTGCCTGGCCAGGTGACAGAGCCAGATTAAAGCAAAGTCTTTGCAACTCTGAATCACAGTTTCCACAGCTTAAACAAAAATACCCTCAAGTTCTTCCAGAAATTCCACCATGTGCCATCATATTAAAACCCACATAACTCATCACCAGCACGAGGTCAGATTAACTCGTCACACACAACAGCAGATCCAGGTAACAGGATAACTAGCGTCAATTGTAAGTGCCCTCTCAAAGTAGACAACAACAGAAGATACCAAGATACAAAGGAGTTTCAGTGGTATCTTCTGAAAACACAGGAGTAACAGTATTTATGAATCTTGAGTCAGGCTCCTCAAGGCAGTATGGTCTCTATACACTCATTCCTTCTCTCACCTCAAGAGGGAATCTGATCCTGGTCTGTTTATTCATCTCATTCTGTCCTAGTTTCCTTATTGACTAAGTTCAAGGTCCACTCTCCACCCATGCATTCCCTGTCTTTCCTGCATATCTCATCTGACCTCTTTCGCTACCTTTCAGCTCCCAGTCCCAGTTTTCATTCACAGGTGTATCTTTCCTATTTTCCTCAAAGGCTCTTTCCAGGTACTTTCTGCAGTTACTCTCTTGCCCCAACTTCTGTCTAGCCACTCGCAGATAAGCTCCTGCATACACAAGTGTTCATCAAACACAGCTACCAGTTCCCTCTCTTCAGTCCACTGAGTAGTTCCTTGTTCTAGCCTCCATGCCTAGCCAATATCAGTTGACTTCCCCTTAGCCAACTCTCATATAATAATAATGAAAACCCCTACAGAGTGCTAGAGAATGCAAAGTTCACATATAGAGCAGGTTAAGTATTGCATAGGGCTTCAGCCTGCTTCTGGAGCTGGAATCCATGAAGAGAGTGTAGATGCCCTTATTGCATCGCAACAAAGAGGAAGTCAGGCAAAAATGCCAGGAGGCCTGCATGGATGAACAAGGAGCTCCTGGGAAAACCCAAACACAAAAAGAAAGCCTGCAGAGGGTGGAAGCAAGGACAGGTAGCCTGGGAGGAATACAGAGAAATTGTCTGAGTAGCCATGGATCAGGTTAGGAAAGTTAAAGCCCTGATAGAATTAAATCTGGCCAGGGACATCAAGGGCAACAAGAAAAGCTTCTGTAGGTACATTGGTGATAAAAGGAAGACTGGGGAAAATGTGGGCCCTCTCCGGAAAAAAACAGGAGACCTGGTTACCCGGGATATGGAGAAGGCTGAGATACTAAATGACTTTTTTGCCTCAGTCTTCACTGGCAAGTGCTCAAGCCACACCGCCCAAGTCGCCGAAGGCAAAGGCAGGGACTAGGAGAATGAAGAACGACCCACTGTAGGAGAAGATCAGGGTTGAGACCATCTAAGGAACCTGCAGGTGCACAAGTCCATGGGACCTGATGGGATGCATCCGCAGGTCCTGAGGGAACTGGCAGAGGAAGTTGCTAAGCCACTATCCATCACATTTGGGAAGTCGTGGCAGTCTGCCGAAGTTCCCACTGACTGGAAAAGGGGAAACATAACCCCAAAAGGGAAAAAAGGAAGACACGGGGAACTACAGGCCAGTCAGTCTCACCTCTGTGCCCAGCAAGATCCTGGAGCAGATCCTCCTGGAAACTATGCTAAGGCACATGGAAAATAAGGAGGTGACTGCTGACAGCCAGTGTGGCTTCACTAAGGGCAAATTGTGCCTGACAAATTTGGTGGCCTTCTATGACAGGATTACAGCATTGGTGGATAAGGGAAGAGCAACTGACGTCATCTACCTGGACTTGTGCAAAGCATTTGACACTGTCCCGCACAACATCCTTGTCTCTAAATTGGAGAGACATGGATTTGATGGATGGACCACTTGGTCAAAAAGAACTGGCTGGATGGTCACACTGAAAGAGTTGCAGTCAATGGCTCCATGTCCAAGTGGAGGCCAGTGACGACTGGTGTTCCTCAGGGGTCGGTATTGGGACTGGTACTGTTTAACATCTTTGTCGGTGACATGGACAGTGGGATTGAGTGCACCCTCAGCAGCTTTGCTGATAACACCAAGCTGTGTGGTGCGGTCAACACACTGGAGGGAAGGGATGCCATCCAGAGGGACCTTGACAGGCTTGAGAGGTGGGCCTGTGCAAACTTCATGAAGTTCAACAAGGCCAAGTGCAAGGTCCTGCACAGGGGTCAGGGCAATCCCAAGCACAAATACAGGCTGGGTGGAGAATGGATTGAGAGCAGCCCTGAGGAGAAGGACCTGGGGGTCTTGGGTGATGAGAAGCTCAGCATGACCTGACAATGTGCACTTGCAGCCTGGAAGGCCAACCGTATCCTGGGCTGCATCAAAAGAAGCATGACCAGCACGTTGAGAGGGGTGATTCTCCCCCTCTACTCCGCTCTGGTGAGACTCCACCTGGAGTACTGCATCCAGCTCTGGGGCCCCCAACATAAGAAGGACATGGACCTGTTGGAGCGAGTCCAGAGGAGGGCCACAAAAATGATCAGAGGGCTGGAGCACCTCTCCTATGAAGGAAGGCTGAGAGAGTTGGGGTTGTTCAGCCTGGAGAAGAGAAGGCTCTGGGGAGACCTTATTGCAGCCTTCCAGTACCTGAAGGTGCCTACAAGAAAGCTGGAGAGGGACTTTTTACAAGGGCATGTAGTGATAGCACAAGGGGTAATGGCTTTAAACTGAAACAGGGTAGATTGAGATTAGATAGAAGGAAGAAATTCTTCACTGTGAGGGTGGTGAAGCACTGGAACAGGTTGCCCAGAGAAGTTGTGGATGCCCCATCCCTGGAAGTGCTCAAGGCCAGGTTGGATGGGGCTTTGAGCAACTTGGTCTAGTGGAAGGTGTCCCTGCCCATGGCAGGGGGGTTGGAACTGGATGATCCTTAAGGTCCCTTCCAACTCAAACCATTCTATGATTCTATGATTGAGGGCACAGCAGATACCGGCTTCTCCTTTTCCCCGTTACGTGGTTTGGCTTTATTGACAAACAATAGGAAAAGCACTTTACTTTCACAGGTGTGAAACCAAGTGCACTTTGCATAGCTGTTCAGTGTGAATGGTCCCACAGAAATGAAGTAGTAAAAACAATAACAATTTAAAATTAGTACTGCCTTGTACAGCTTTCATTTCCATTTGGTTTTGCATCAGCTATTTCTAGGACTCTTTATCATCACAGTCATATACTGCATTTGTGCAGGATCTCTAACTCCTTGAGCATTGTTGATGGACCTGACCTAGATATGAGTTAGGGCTACATAGCAAGGTGGGGTGTCTGTAAAACAAGACTCTGCCTCAGTTGTTACAGAAGCTGGAAAATACTGAGAAGTAAACATGAGGTTTTATGAAGGGAAATTTTCAACAGATTTTTCAGGAGAATAATACTTTTCTCAAAGAGTTCATTTGTGATACAGAAACAGTGTTCATTAATCCTGTCTTCCTCCTTTTATGGTTGCTCAGCATGGCATCTTGCAGCATGCTTTGAAAAGTATCATGTGTTTCTATAGCTGAAATTTTTAGCATCTGTGCTTAAATGTGATAATTGCTTTTAAAAACCCTCACCCTAGATGTCTTAAATTGAACATATAAAGTTACGGAAACTTTTTACCCTAAACTTCAATGCATCACTTTCCCTTTTTTCCCCACAAGCATTTTATGAAAAGTTGTTTTCGTTGAAGAAGCAAATCAATAAAAATGTCCCATAAGCACCCACAAGAAAATTAATTAAGCCACAGGGAGGATGCAAAGCTCTGTATAGGACACAAACCAAGTGCTATTTAATTGCCTAAATGAAGCAGTAGTCCTGTGAGAGAGAACGGTAAATTATGTGATCACAGACCTAAGGATCTGTAACAGACAATATCAGTCTTGACTTTGACACTTAATGAGCTTCCAGTGCTTGACTTTCCAACCATACTGACTTTTATTATAATACCAGTATTTTTAAGACAAAAATCCTTTAGCATTTTATGAAGTAGAATGAAGTAGTAATACTAATTAGAGTATTTACTACTTGAGCCCCTTTGCATGTTCCCACTTTGAGATGCATTTTTATTACTGCTGAACTTTAAAAAAAACCCAAAACTTCCTGAATTTAATTTTTTTTTTTTAATTGCTAGAGCAAAAGTTTTATCCTCCCCAAAACTGAATGCTTGGAACCAAAAATACAAATATTTACAAAAATATTTCCCAGTTTGCCAGTAGTACCATGCCATAAATTTCAGTATTTTGCATTCCCCCCACGTCACTGCAATTCATATTTCTAGACTTCCCTTGGGTCACTTGGAGGACGTAATACTCATTACAGATATTACCGAAATTCAGCCAGGGCTTGGCCCATGCACTCACACCATGACGCCTGTTTCAGTAGCTACGCAGCAGTGGGCAGCGAACCTCATTAGCCTGCAAATAGCCCAACAACCAGTTCGGGTGGCACTGCCACCGAAACAAGTTTTCAAACTACGCTCTCAAAACATACTCCAGATTAATGCCCAATTTACAGTCCTGAAACTGGACGTGCCGGTTCCTCGGTCACAAGTCTAGCCATGTAAGATATGGACACTTAATTCCAGGCTTAACTTCTTCAGTGCAAGGTGTTATAGTTTCCTGGTGACAAAACAGTTTGATGCTCTTCCCACTCTTTTTCCCCTGAGCTGCTCAGTCTTTCTTGCCGGTAAGTTTATTGCTGTCTAACTATACCTGTTAACCTCTGTGCAGCCAAGTGCTCTATATTCAATTTGCAAAACAATCTACATACAAAACTTGTTTAAAAAGAGTTATTTGTAACCTGGATAAGTTCTCTCAACCAGCCCATAGACAACTGCACTGAAACAACTGAGCAGACAGGAGAGATTGGGAGCAGGAGTTGTACGACCATTCATTGATCCATAACATCTCTTCTTTAATTTTAGACAATTAAACAGGTTTTAAACCAATCAGTGCAATTAGCAGCTTTCATTTTACGCTGTGGAGACAGTCTGAGTCCATCACCTTCACACCCAACTCGGAGACCTGGGCGAACACGTATTACCATGTAGGGAATATGTTTCATTATTTCTAAAATAAAAGCACCATTGTTTCATGAGAGCAAAGGCTAAAGTTTTTTAAGTCATTAAGTAGTTCTTCCTGGGTTTTGTAAACTGTTTTTCCACTAAGGGAGAACTCTAGTAATATTTACAGCTGTGGAGGTATTTAACAGTGTCCATTTAAGATAGATTCTGGGAGAGGACATGGAGGAGAGCATTCTCAAAGTATTTTAAATATATAATTTCCAGTATATAAGGTATGTAATTTATTTTTTTTTAAATATGAATAAGAACATGGATTCCTCCAAAGAGAAGCTCAAAGCACTATATTAAACAAAAATATTAGGTGCTTAAAGTGAATTTACCTTCACCTTCTTGTGAATAATAACTGCCCTTTATCCCTATTCCATCAGTTTGTTCAGCTGCGTGGCAAAAGTCAGTCCACCACTACACAGGTTTAAGAGGAATTTTCAAAGCTATTCACATTTTTTTTTACCTCACTTTTATTTTCCCATTGATTTCAAAGGGAAAACAACTCAAGCTGATGCTGTGCACTTTTGGAAGTCCTACTTGAAAATGCAAAGGAGATGAATGCTCAGAAATTATAGGAGGTTGTTTTGCAAATAGTTTTATGCTTAAGAAAGAAAAGTTGTCATTGCTTTACTGTAAATGCTTCATTTTTTTTTCCATAGTATCTGTCTGAAGTAACTGTATCTGCTTGTTATTTTTATCTGCTATGTTTAATGTGGAGTTCTGTGTTTAGGAGTGCATAATTGCTGTTTTCTTGTTACAGAACATTAACTTTATGCTTCCAGTAACAACTTTATAATGAAAATGCTAATAAAAATAGGGCAGTGCAAACTGCACATTTACAAATCTCTCCAGAGCTTAGTATGAGGCTTGTCATAATTCTTGCCATCTCAGGATTGTATAGTCTACTGATACTGATTACACTGCACAGCTAATTTAGAAATTATCTCCTGCAGGCCTGAGAGAAAGGCAACAATTATAAATAACTTCAGAAAAAAATATATACATACTGAAAATGCTTCTAATAAACAGATTCTAGTTTTCTCAGTGCAGCACTATAATCACTGCAGGACTTCGAAATACCCCGTATTAATCACATTTGTGCTTGCAGGTTTATACTGTTTAATCCTATTACAACTGTACAGCATGTTTTTCCTTTGCTAGGTGATGTCAGACTATCTGGAGACAGCAGCACAACTGGAACACTGTGCAGATTTAAATGGTGTTTTTCCTTGTTCTTTTAAGGACTTTTTGATTGGGGATTGCTTTCTCATACAGGCTCCTGTGAGACAAGAAATGATATTAAAAAATGAAAGTTAAGAAGAAATGTTACTATGTGCTGTTTCTTCAGTCTAGTACAAAATGAACACCACACAGCTGGACTGATACAGAAATGCATGTGAGAAAGCAAACTTTGCCAGGAGCTTTTCAAAATGCAGCACTATCAAAATAGAAGATTATTTATATTTGTGATGATGTATAACAAAATACCGTGCGACATCTAAACAGCACCCTGATTTCATTCTCTTCGCTTTTACTGTAATTCAGGGAAAGAAGAAACATATATGTACCAAATAGAAGAAGTAAATTCATAGTACAAATAGCACATTCTCAATACCACTAAGAGACAGTGGTATTGAAAAAGGCGCAAAGACAGGTGTAGAAGACAGACATCTTTGTTATCGTATTCCTACTGGGAAAGTTGCCACAGCTCTCACTGAACAGCGAGCTATTTATAGGATAGTAGAGCAGAGAGGAGCACCAGCACCAGTCATGCTGGTTTTGATTTATTAACTCTACAGTAGGAATTTGACAACCATGATATACGCAAACTGCAAACTATACAAATCTGACAGTTCCTACATGATTTGTATGATTTTGGTTTGATTAGACATTGCATCGTATGTTTGGCTTCAGCAGACTACCGTTCTATTCTTAATCTTCATTTTCTGCAAGATTAGCATGTCATTAAATACTTCATACCTTAAGTTCCCTCCTAGGAAAGTGAGAACCACCACCACTACCTACCTAAATAATTTTAGTTCCTCCAATTAAATAATACATACGTGTACATAGATATTTTACATGCACACCCAATTACCCACGTTCTCTTTTCCACATACACTTTATTTGTGCTACTAAAATGCATGTCTCAGACTTTATTTACCACTGGTGCTTTTTTTTTCCCTCAATAAGCTTAAATAGAATATGATACGCCTTCATCTATCCATCAAGCTCAATGGATAAGGCAACCGTAAGGTTGTTCAGAACTCATTGCTTCATTAATAAAATGTTTTAAAATTACAAGAAACAGTACACATACATTACTGTATCCATAGGAATTTCACCCAGAGAAGGAGAAAGGAAAAATAATGGGAATTTCCTTATAAGCAAGTAAAAGGTAGTTGGTTTCTTCTGTTTACTGAAAAATCTCCTTTTCTGGTCAGAAATACCACTGTTAGTTATAAAGTCTGACGGTTGTCTATCAAATACATGCCACTGAATGTTTTTAAAATCAAAGACCACTGCTCCCTCTCATACAAAATCACCACAAAATTCAGGCAGTCTGAAACTGTAACATTCACTATCCCTATTCCTTTCACTATAATTTTTACACAGGACAGTAATTAAGTAAAGAGTTTCCCATTCTTGGGGATTGGAGATGGCACCTTTCAGTGTCCTCAGCTGACAGGCAACTCCAAGCCCACTTTCACTAGCTTTTGAAGTCAAGATGCTGGACTTTGAGCAGTAGTGACTGAGGTATGGGCATACTTTCCTCTCCTGGCTCTGTATGGATAAGTATGCTAATATATGGAAAAATATATGGAAAATAAACTAAATTCTTCAAAGCCTGTCTGCCCACAGCTTCTTGAGGTCTTCAGAAGCATCCAGACTTTCCCCCTGACTGCAGAAGGAGACAGGTGGGACTATTGTGACCACCTAAACAACACTTTAAAGGAACACGTCTCCTTAGGAAACAAGGTAAAAAAAGTTAAGGTATCTTACCTAACTTGTGCGGTGTCGATATCATTGATTTGCTCATTAGTCTTTGCATATTAAATTAAAACTTCCACAATTATCACAGCCCAGTAATTCACTCTTCAACATAGTAAATATTGATGACAGAAAAAAAAAATCCTTAAAAAGGGAAAAGCTGTCAATAGGTCCTTATTCAGAGTAATACTGCTTGACTGGCAAAAAGTCCTATCACCACCTGTTTGTTCTTTGCTCCTTATGAGGAGGAAGACACGTGCACTGCACAGTGTTTGTGGGCATTTTAACCAAACACCCTCCATCTCTCTTACAGATGAATTTTGAAGGTAGTATAGAAATTACACCATAAAATGTTTTAAGGAAAATTTACAGGGTCTTGAGCAGAGGAATGCTTACTCCTTATAGCTGAGATACTGGTTCGTACAGGTGGGGAGGACATAACCTCTTCGTATCGTTGGAATTCCCGGGACAGTTTCTCGGCTAACATGTCCGGCAGTTTCTCCACAGCCGAGACACAAGCCCATAGGGAGGAAGAGAGACTTTCTTCGTATTGTTAGAGTTGGCCAGCCAATTCATCCAGCGTTGGTCCCTCTCCATCTTGCCAGGTCATTACTGCCAATGAGTTGGCATATGACAATGGTGCACTCCATACAAACTTCTGCCACATGGGTCGCATGCACTTGACTTCATCTGGATCTTTGGATAACTGCTTGTTGTCCAGGTCACCATAAATCACCTCTAGCATGGCTAATTCCTTCAGGTACTGGATACCTCTCTCCATGGTGGTCCATTTGCCTGGGTGACATATAACATCTTCCTTGAAGATATACCTTTCCTTCACGCCTGACAGGAGTGAGGACTGGCTGAGGACTTGTGCCCCTTTTCCAATCTCTGTGTCAATGCTCCCTTCCCTAGAAAGGGATCCCAGCTGCTTGGCTTCCCTACCCTCTGATTCCAGGCTACTGGCCCTGTTATCCCAGCATCAGAGCAACCAGGTGACAATGTGCTCACCTGGACAACAGCTGAAATCCTTTCACATACCTCGCAGCTCACTCAGCGATCAGGGTCAGGTGGTTACCGTCTCATTTATGAGTTCTTTCTTGCCCTCCAAGGAAGAGGAGGAACCCTCCCGCTGAGTTCTTTCTCGGGGGGATGCGGGAAATTCTTCCTCTTCCTCGTCCTGTTCTCGTGATGGCCCTGCTTGAGAGTAGTCTGCCTCCTCGCTGGCAGGGCAGTATGCTTCTTCCTCCTGCTCCCTCTTCGGAGAAGCTTCTTCATCCCTTACTAAATGAGCTGACTTTCGCTTCCGAGATTTCTTCTTGTGTATGGGGACGACTGATACCGGCATGGGTTGGTTCTCTGGTTCAGCTGCAGTGCCTGTTGCTGGGGTTGGAGTAGCCGCAGTGTTCTTAAATAGTTGTTTAACCCTAAGCAAGACCTGACACACATTCAGGAGACATAGCAATAGGACCATGCTGGTTTGAACATCCCAAGGATAGTCAAAATTCTCAAGAGCTATTGTAATTAGCCTGGAGGAGAAGGGGAAGACAGAGGAAGGTGTCTCCCCCTTAGGTTGGCTCTCCAAGGGCAAAAAGTAAAAAGGGTAATTGCTAATAATTTCGATAGATGGCTTCCAAAGTAGAGAGGAGATGGAAATGCTGAGTACAAATA
Organism: Mycteria americana; assembly: GCF_035582795.1. Taxonomy (NCBI): domain Eukaryota; kingdom Metazoa; phylum Chordata; class Aves; order Ciconiiformes; family Ciconiidae; genus Mycteria; species Mycteria americana. The sequence goes on from NC_134366.1 coordinate 167,559,330, forward strand.
CCAGATTGATCTCACAACCAATAATTTTATCATACCATAAGCCAGGGTTACACAGTACAGCAAAGCCATAACCTTAATCCACCTCCCACAGGTGATAAACAGCACATAAATACTGATAAACAGTATATACGGCACATAAATACTGATAAACAGTATATGCAGCAAGTAAGGTGTTACATAACACAACTCTGAGAACAAATACAACACCTTTGAGAGCAAATAAATCAACATTGTGACCAGAGACTACTAAACGAATATAACAAATGCTTATAACAAATCTGTTTTAACACGATCTGGTCAGATCTGTCATCTCGAACCCTTCATGCCCCACGATGGGTGCCGAAAAGGACTGTCGTGGTTTAAACCCAGTCAGCAGCTAAGCACCACACAGCCCCTCGGTGGGATGGGGGAGAGAATCGAGGGGGGGGAGTAAAACCCATGGGTTGAGATAAAGACAGTTTAATAGGACAGCAGAGGGAGAGAAAATAATAATAATAGAATGTACAAAACAAGTGATGCACAAAGCAATTGCTCACCACCTGCCAACCGACGCCCAGCCAGTCCCCAAGCAGCGATCGCTGCCCTCCGGCCAACTCCCCCCAGTTTCTATACTGAGCATGACGCCATATGGTATGGAATAGCCCTTTGGCCAGTTGGGGTCAGCTGTCCTGGCTGTGCCCCCTCCCAGCTTCTTGTGCACCTGGCAGAGCATGGGAAGCTGAAAAGTCCTTGACCAGTGTAAGCACTGCTCAGCAACAGCTAAACCATCAGTGTGCTATCAACATTATTCTCATGCTAAATCCAAACCACAGCACTATACCAGCTCCTAGAAAGAAAATTAACTCTATCCTTGCCAAAACCAAGACATACAGGTTTCCTAAAATCAGAAATATTGCTCGTCTTTTGAATACTCCAGCTACTAAGACGTAATAACAACACTGAATTGGCTTGTCTACAGGAAGTCCATGTAAGAGAAGATAACTGAATTTCTCTAAACTCCATCTACTAGGGCTGACGGAGGCTCTGGTCAAACTCCTTAATTGGTATAAGCTGTTCAAATTTCCTTTTTTATTACGCCTTCAGTTTAAGCTAGTATCTTCAGGTTTCATTCTGTAATATCTCAAAACCAAGCAACTGTATGTTCTGTCTGGGATTGTTCTCTTGGCCGTGTTACCAGGGTTTCCCTGGTCCAAAAATTATTTTATTTTTTCCTTCCTCCCTGATACAAATTAAACACACTCAACGAGTTTTTAACTCCAGTGCTCCAATGAGATAATTGCTCAGATTGGAGGGTAAAAGAAAGGAAGTTTTGTGGCTTGCATACCTGAATATCTCCTCTATTTTTGGAATGTTCTTCAGGTCATTTCCTGTTTTATTTTAACAATGAGTGAAAAATTAAGCTTTAAAGGTTTAGCTAGATTTCTTTCTGCCTCACTTCTGTTTCTCTGAAAGAACAGCACGGTTGCATAACATGTGAAGTGCAGTCCCTAAAAACCATCTGCTCAGTCTACTTTCATTAGTATAGCACATCGAGGGTTTTGGTTTTTTGGGTTTTATTTTTGTAACACAGACACCATTACTTAAACATCTAATAAAAATACAGGAGTTCAGTTTTCGTGTTTGTAGAGGGAAGCTATACTAATAAATTAGTCATCCCTGTCGTATCTCAGCTGTCAGTTTTGCAAAACTTGTTTATGATTAAACCCACTTATGTATTGTGTACACTTCACGTGCTTTACATGACTGTTTACATTTGCTCATATTTAGCATCTCCAGATATATTCTGAACCATAACTGAAGCCTGATTAGAATCTCGTTCATATTAATGAAAGCCAGAAGAAAATACCTTAGAAATCAGTGAAGTCGCCCAGATGTAATGGAATTTAATGGAGTGAGAATCTGGCCTTCAGTCACAACAACTACAGATCGATTAAATGCTCTCAAGTCAGCACCACTATTCTGCTATAAAAACAGCCATCAAATCTAATTGCTACATGTGAGCTATCACTGACATCAAGGCATTGGAAGCCATTAGTTTAGGGTGACCTCACCTATTTTTCTAGCAGAAATGCTGCAGCTCAAACAAAAATTCAGGGAAGTTCGGTACTCTAGGATTTTCCAATATCCCATCTGGATGCACTGGAGGAAATCTGTCTGAGGGCCAGCAGAACCTTGACGTACCTCACGGTTCCCATGCACGCAGGCCATGTCTGCAAGGGCTTCAGTGCCGAAGCTGTCAGTGAAAGGTCAGAGCTTGGCATAGTGCAAACCTCCACATGCCCGCTGTCACACGGAAAGAAGCATTTCAGTCCTCTCCCTGACTCCTGAGAGGCATGGAAAGCTTCTCATCCCTACCACACACCCCCCCTCTGACACACACTTCCTTCCTTCCCCCAACAATCCCTTTGGAACTGTGGAAACTCAGCTTTTCATTCTACCATCTACAAGCCTATACAGATCCCTGGACAACCTTTCTCAGTCACCTCTCACGAAATACATGTAATGCCCTAGAGATTCTCCTGTTCCTCTACTCCTGGAGGGAAGCAGCACCATCAGTAGCCTGGGAGAGAGCCGTGACATGGCTGCAGAGTCTGCAGAAGGTATTGTCCTCCTCCACTGAGGTCTATCAGAGAGCAACAGCAAGCAGCTGAGTGTCTTCCCCAATCCCTCCACATTAAAGTATGATGATGACTACAAGCATGGACATACCTAACTAGGATATACTGGTGGCAAGCCAGGGGGGCTGAATGGCACAGTTGGTAGAAGGAGGACAAGAAACAAACTAGAGCAAAGTAAGAATTGAATGAGTAAGTCCCTGCCATTAAATAACTTCTTAGATTGATTATATCCATCCCCAAGCTTTCTTCTGGAGTGTGCAGAATTGGTTCCTTCCAAAACAGTCATCCTTGAGTTTTAAGACTATTTTGCTTCAGGAACACCTTCTAGTAGCCCACCAAGTGGGCTGCTCCTGCCCTAGAGTCCTCTAACACCACCCAAGCAATGCTACCCTCGCACCCTCGGGCACCAGAATACACCCCCACCGTCACCCCCAGGCGTGCAACACGCACCTCAGTTTCCTGCCCCGAGAACACTACTCCAAGGAGCTGCAGCACAGCCTCCTGGTATCAGGCACTTCCAAAAAGGAAAGGAGAGAACACACCCCCATGTATTTGTCTTATGACAGGGGCACTACGCAGGTGACGGAGGAGGTCCGAGGTCCGATGCTATGTAGTGCAGATCCAGCCAGGTAGAGGGGACAGCTCTGAGCACTGTGGGTGGAATCTTTTGGGTGGTGGTGGGAAAGAGCCAGGGGGAAGGAATCACTCCCTGGAGCAAGTGTATTTATCAGTATAGATGTAGCACGTACGTTGGACCGATTCAAGACTTATCCTACATCTTATTTACAGGAGGAAACTTTTCTATCCCTAAACCAAAAAGCATAAACTCCTCCTACCTTTATACAACAGTTCACAGATGCACAGAACGTGCTTGCCTGCTTGTAAAATAAAAAAGGTATTTATCAAAACAAACAAACAAAAATAGGTCTGAGGTTTCATTAAAATGCTTCTACATCAAAAGGGGCTATTTTAATAAAGTATTGCAGACTTGGTTGTGCATCCCACAATAACTACTGCTCCGTCAGCTGAAGTAGTGCTAAGTAAACCTTCTTATCAACACTGCCCTAGAAGAACCTTACCTTCACTAGATCTTGATTTTTCTTACCGCTACTATATATACAGGTTTTATAGTACAATACCTGAGCTTTACACTTTAAGCAGTCAAAATAAACAGAAAAAAGTTTAAGATTAAGATCTGTACGGAAATTACTTATGATCTGTTCAACACACAATAGATTGTTCTAGTCTTAAAAAATACAGCTGAAAAACTACACCCAAAACTTCACTCTTACCATGAAACACGATCCAAGTTTATTATATTTATTGTCTGCTACTAAACAATCGAAATGGCCAAACAAAGTTTCTGTTTCCTGAATTCACTGGTTAAAAATAGGAACTTTTAAGTGCAGTAGCAAAAAGTCAAAAAGGTTCAGAAAGGAGCAAAAAATTTAGAAATCTGGGAAATCCGTGCTTCACCGAAAGCCTACAGAACACCAATCAATTTAGTTGATCAAGAAGCATCTGATCATAATGTAGAGAACATATGCGGAAAAGATTCCTCACAACTTCTTAACTTAGTTTTCACTAAGTTTTTCTAACGAGAGGAAGCCAGAGATACACATAGATGTATATGTACTACTGGGAGATGTCACGTAGCTGTTACAATTCCTGCAGAACAGAAAGAATATAAATAAACAAGTTAAAAAGGGTCCTTAGCCCACCATGTTTACAATAGGCATTAGAGAGACGACATCCATACGAGAGTCAAATGTTCCACTGCTTAGTATGACAGGCAGCTCTCTCAGAGCAGCACCTAACCCTGACGAAAAACCCAGCCTTAGCAGACCTGACACAAAGAGAGAGTTTTAATGAAGCTTTCCAAGGGTAGTGAGTTCATTTTTAACAGATGTTCAGAAGCAGCGACTCCGAAGAGCAGCTGTGCTCAGGACAGCAGCAGTAAATAGATGACATTATACAGATGGGCTGCTTGTGTGTTGCCACATTGTGATTTACTAGAAAATAAATATGGAGTTTCAGTTTGGGCATGAAGCTCTTTTTTTTTTTTTTTTTTGTGGGGGGGGGGGGATAGGCATTTTTGCCATTTTTCAGTATCTTAGTTTAAAAGAAATGGGCAAAGTCTACCACTCTGATACTTATATTTAATATATTTCAGTAAAATTACATCCTATTTTTGGTTCAGAAAAATCAGTTTATAGTATGGTCAAATATTGATTCTTAGATAGCTTGAAGAAATGAAGTTTTATTCCATTTTACAGTAAAGATACATATTACGTGTTCTCTCCCTGCCAACTCCGGGTTTAAGTATTGCTAGCCAACGAAAATTTAAGTAGCAAAAAAAAAATCCTCATGATTCAAGTTACCAAGGGTGCAATTTAAACTATTCCTACAAATCCCTTAAAATCCTTATAAAATGTTAAAGTGTTCTTGTAACATTGAGAATAAATTAGCAGCAAGTTTCCCTGTGTTCCCGTATTTACCAGTCAGTTGAGTAGGTCTGTCTCATAGCGTACGCCCAATGTACTTAAAACCGAGAGTGATAAAAGAGTACTCAGAATACTTCCCTCTGCTTAATATTTTGTTCTATCTCTGTGACAGAAGTCATAAGACTTCACACGTTGGCAAACTTTCAAGTGGCAGAAGGTAAAATTTTGACGTAGCATGCCGACTTTGGGATAGTCTCACCTGATTCACCTTCATCTTTTTGATTTTTTTTCTTTTTTATTCATAATCTCAAAAAATTTGGATTCTTACACTCTGTGAAGTTTTCCTATTCTACATAAAATATGAAGACTGATCGCCACGCATCCAGAAACCTCTGAGATCAGGCTCTGGCCTATGTAATGTTTGTTATGACAATTTAGTGGTCAGAGATGGACAGTTTATCTTCATAATATCAGTTAAGCTTTTGGGCCTTCACAGAAGTGTTCTCCGAATTAAGAGGGTTTGGTGAATCCTCTTTCCCTGGACAATATCATCTGTAAGACTTGCCTGGTATCTTTCCACACCTAAGAAAATGCCATCTTGTCAACCCCCTAGAAGATACCCCGTGAAATACTCCTAGCTGCAACTGACCCTGACAATGCAAATTCCGTAAAACACAAACCAGCACCATGTTGCCTACTCCACGCGTTTACAGCTCAGAGTGAAGAACAGGCTCCGTTTAAAGCAGTGAAAAATTATGTACCTGTTCCTGATACCAGATCTAAGCAAAAGGAGCCTGAACTTACTCAACCCGTAGAGATCAAGGCGGTCTTAAAATAACCCTTGTTAGGCTACAGCAACTCTTCAAAACTGCATTCAGACGGGTGCATCGAACAAATTTAACTGCCACGGAAAAAGTCACCTCCTATAAAACAAACAAAAAAGGAGAGAGGTCCTTGTGAACATTTCTGGATCCTTGTGAACATTATCCGGTGAACCCGGTTCACTGGATAATCCTTTCTTCTGTTTACTGCCTACAAATAAGGTTTGTACTCTGGTAACTCTGGCAAAAAAAGGTCCTTCGTACCTCTGTCTTTGTTAAACTTGGAGGATTTGCTCCTCCCTTTCCGGTGTTCTCAGGACTAAGGCCACTAAAGACACTATCTCTGATTTTGCCTTACTGGCGCTTGCTTCCCTGTTCTCTTTCCTTGGGAGGGAGAACTCTTCCTTTACTTCTAACGAGACAAGGCAAAGAATTCCTTTATTTCAATTAAAGGAACTCTGCATTTCCTTTTGTCTGAAAGGAACCAACTGGAACGCTCTGCAATTTCTAAGTTTGGACAAAGCTGTGAACTTTAATTTTGTGAGTGGATTAAAAAAAAAATTTCAAGGACCAATGCTACACCCCACAAAATAAATACAAATTTGTCATAAACATGTTCTTCTATTTGCTTTCAATGTCTTTTTAAACATGGCAATCCAGAAAGTCCCAAAACATCTGTTCCTAACAATGTAAGTGCCAAAGTGTTTTTATTCCTGGAAAAAAAATGACAGGGTCCAGTTAAAAAAAGAAAACCTACGTCACGACAACATCACCAAAACATTCAAAAGCCAAGCAGTGCTCGTTCTCTGGCACTCAGGTGTACACGGTAGAGACCACAAGCTTCAGAAGAAGGACAAGGGCAATGGAGGTAGTGACGTGCCAGTGTTTCCTGTACAGCTAGACGGGCAGGTCTGTATGTGCGTGTCTCCGATAACATGACTTGACACTGCAGGCTTTACTAATTAGTCTTTATGGGAGTACAGAAAACTTTATTACAGAAATAGCAGTACTAAATTCCTGCATGTAAATTCACTGCACAGTAATCTTAAGCTGTGAGGAACACCATTTTGTGATTAGGACCATACTAAAATGTGTTCTTACTCCCTTTTTTTTTTTAAATTGTTCATTAGAAAATAACTAGCCCTTGTGGCTCCAGGGGCAATCTTCAAGAAGGGAAGTCAGCGATGGTTATGTCGAAGCAGTTCTTTGTTGCAGTCATGCAGCCAGCTGGTATATTCCTGAGCACCAGCGAGGCTCTGGCCAGCATGAGAGCCAGAATGTCTCAATACAAGCGGGTGAAGCTTCAGACTTTTGTGTTCTGTACAAACTGAGACAAATACAACACAAGCCCGGTAGGACCCTACAACACTGCCACAAGAGTGGAGGAAGGAAGACACCTTTCAACAATCCGTTCCTTCATCTTGCTATAAATAGCACTTATATTAATCGTATCAAAATAGTTTGGGGTAGGGGGACATATGCCTCATCACTAGAATTTAAATTTTGGACCCGAGACTCTGTAGGAGCCTGGACTACTTGACAAAAAAAAAGGAAGACTCCAACAGAGCACTTTACTGAAGAATTCTGCATTTCAGTAAGTAATATTACTTTCTTAGGTAAATTTAATCAGGTCCTTGGAAGTGGAAGTTTCTCTTCAACATTGCAGTTTAAATTAAAACATGTCTTTAAAATACAATGCATTTTACAATACAGGCAAGCATTCTGCAGCTGAATGAAATCGTTATCGGCCCTGCTGAAGAGGTAACAGGCATTGAGAGGCTTGGTTCTGCGCAGAAGCTTCCCCTCAAGTCTGATGGGAGTTGTGAAGGCAAGAGGTAGCAATGCCCGGAACAGGTCAAACAGATGCGATGGACTAGTGACACCATCGCTCCCCCGCGACTCAAAAACTAACCAGTCCACGCTTCCAGAAATTCAATGCCGAGCAGCAGAATATGAAGCAGAGTTTGAAAAATTCAGCTCATTTCAAGTAAACCAATAATGCAAGAACATGAATGTCAGTAGTAGCATTGGAAAGCGTATATTCTAGTAGTTAAAAACCCCTAGCTGTTCCTGATTAACTCCACATGAGAAAACGAGTGTCTGGTTTCCATTTAGCTTAAAACACTTTCACTTGTTCTAGCATAAATGCATACAAAATTAATCTGGAGCCATTTCTGGACCCAAAGTTCAATATAAAGCACGATGTACAAGTAAAAGAATGGAAAATGTTCTTATCATACTGCCACCCACTTACTCTCTAGCAGCACACATTGCACATACTGTGGTATTTAGGCATTGAGAACGGAAAAGAAAGTTTATATGGCAAAATTCAGCAAAAGTAAAGATGTCTCTGCATTTTAATGTCATCCCAAGAAGTTAAGACAAAACCAGAAGTCCAATCCCGCTCTCCCTGGAGCTTAAACTGGCTTCAACAGCTTTGTTTACACACATAAAATACTAATAAGTATAAATCCCACTTATGCTTAACTCGCTTGTAGAAAACAAGAATTTATCACATAATTGAAAATACAGAGCTGGTATGTTAACCAAAATTAAGCATCTTCTGAATGCTCCTTGATTGGAATTATAAACAACCTATTTTATTATTAAAAAGTCAAAGTTTATTAACATGCACCCGAACGAGCATAAAAATTTTGTCATCTCTAATGCAAATCTAGCATTTTAAGGATTGACCATTAGAACTTCTAAATGATGTGGTCTAACTGCATAGGTGCAGTGGCAAACAGTCCTGCAGGAAACTTTGTATGCAAAGTAGGGCTTCTGTTATTGCCATAGAGCTGTCATTTAAAAACTACTCGAAGACTTAAACAGTTGACTGAAAAATCTCAAACTGTGCAAGTGTCCTCTGAATTGAAACTGATATTGTGTATCAGTGTATTGTGTATTGTACATGAGCCAGCAGTGTGCCCAGGTGGCCAAGAAAGCCAATAGTATCCTGGCTTGTATCAAAAATAGCGTGGCCAGCAGGACTAGGGAAGTGATCGTGCCCCTGTACTCGGCACTGGTGAGGCCGCACCTCGAATACTGTGTTCAGTTTTGGGCCCCTCACTACAAGAGGGACATTGAGGGGCTGGAGCGTGTCCAGAGAAGGGCAACGAAGCTGGTGAAGGGTCTGGAGCACAAGTCTTATGAGGAGTGTCTGAGGGAGCTGGGACTGTTTAGCCTGGAGAAAAGGAGGCTGAGGGGAGACCTTATTGCTCTCTACAACTACCTGCAAGGAGGTTGTAGAGAGGTGGGGGTCGGTCTCTTCTCCCAGGTAACAAGCGATAGGACAAGAGGAAATGGCCTCAAGTTGCGCCAGGGGAGGTTTAGACTGGATATTGGGAAATTTTTCTTCACTGAAAGGGTTATCAAGCATTGGAAGAGGCTGCCCAGGGAAGTGGTTGAGTCGCCATCCCTGGAGGTATTTAAAGGACGTTTGGATGAGGTGCTTAGAGACATGGTGTAGTGGTGGTCTTGGCAGTGTTAGGTTTACAGTTGGACTCGATGATCTTAAAGGTCTTTTCCAACCTATATGATTCTGTGATTCTGTGATCAGTATTGTATACAAATTGAATTTTAGCGCTTCTCCTTCCCTTCCCTAGGTTTCTTATTTGGAAGTAAGTTTGCTAGAAACCAAGTCTCTACACATTTAAAAGTGGCAGGGTTTTTGGTTGTTTTTGGGTTTTTTTGTTGGTTTTTTTTGGGGGGGAGGGGTTGTTTGTTTGTTTTTTTATTTTTTTGTGGTGTTCTTTGATTTTTAATCAGCTTTAGCAAATAAAAAATGGGAAGCAGCAGTAAATTTAAGATACAAAGGACAATGCCTCAATTCTCTGAAAGAGAACAGGTTACTTTAGTTAAGATAGCCACTTTTGGATGTTTGTGGTTTGGGTTTTTTTTTTTCCCTTTTTCAGCTTTTCAAAGAAAAGTTATGAAGTTATTTTTCAGCGTTTGTATCTCAGCCATACCTGCAGCTTTCACTTCCCTTAATTCGGTGTCTTGAAGCAGAAGCCAACAGATGTTCTCTTGGCCTCTAGCACCAACACCACACATACACTAGTGCCTCTGACTGGAAAACTCAATATTAAGGTACCTTTTTTTTCCCCCCTCCTCATGAAGATTCCTCCTTCTGGTAAGATCCAGTTTGCTTCTTGTTTTCCTGCCTCTATCCCACACCACCAGCATTTTTATAAGACTGATTTATGCAGGAAGAGGTAGAGGGTGTTTCTTTGTTTAATAGCAGAAGAAAGATTTCATTAATGCTTCTCTGAAGGTGACTGTCTGAAATTTGTGTCTCCAGCTGACAGAGCTAGACCAGTAAAACCAGGTGAATGCAACCGAGAAGCGCCTACACCTGGAGAACCAGAGTAGCTGCAAAAGTGGAAATACCGGGTATACGTTACGTCTCCATTGCAGGTAGGAGGAAGCAAGCGGCCTACAACAGCTACAGCAGCCAGTTTAATAGGACGGGCAAGACTTCATGGGTAGTGGGCACAAAAGAGCTCCTATTGCATGAAATCACACTCAGCTGTAACATTTCTGTTGACTATTAATAATAAAGTGGAATCCAGGTTAAGGAGAGATTTGCTAGCTTACAAATTCCTTAGACTTTAAGTGTGAAACATCTCCAAAAAAGAATATTAATATATCCTTTTCTACTAGTTAGTAGTCAATTCAATTAATTTATTAATATTTGGGGAAATGTGTTTATAAAAAAATGCATTAAGCTATGCACTTAATGTATATATTTTCAGCATGTTTTCCATCACCTTAAGTAAACAGAGTTCAGATCAAAAAGCATCTTTCATCCCTGCCACCTCCCTTTTTTCCTGTCAAAGATAAAGCCTGTATAAAGTTTGGAAAAATAATTTTCCACTTTATTAAAATGGCAGATTTGTAAGATAGGTAAAGCCATGTTTACAGGAAATTATTTCTCTACTGAGAAAGTGATGTTATCGGGCAACAAATGATCCAGACTGCCATAAACTGCGTTTCCTTCATTCTACTTAGAGGGCCCATGCATTGGTTCATGGGTTAGGCTTTTCTCTCTTTTAAAGACGCACACGTTGGAGGTCTGCTATTCCTTAACAGAGGGGGAAAACAACCCCAAACAATTTAGAGCTTTCCTAAACTGTCTGAACAGACTTGAGAAGAGTTAGGACTCTTACTATTCATACTCAACTACAACAGAATCATGTGGATTCAATAGCAATTCAAGAGTATTATGTGGAAGTTTTAAGTAATTTAACTATGCCTTTACTCACCACACACACAGAACCCCTATAAAACATGAACTAAGCTAGTTAGAACTGGCATAGCTGGTTAAGAGGGACTGCACTGAATTACGGGAAGAACAATCTTAGTGAACACCACAATAGACAAGAAAGGTGGCTATCAATGTACCTTTATTTAAATAAGCATTTGTATTTTTAGTGTAAGACAAAACCAGGAGGAATTAAACAGAAGAGTAAATGCGTATTTTCAAAATTGCCATGAAAAAAACATTAACTGTGCCTATGTGTTTTTCAAGAGAAATTTAATTTTTGACCAATGTTAAGTGACTTACCGTTGCTGCAATATCTATGTAAAACTTCCAGACAATCTTATAAATCATGCACACTGGATCCTTTTCCCAGCTATTTATCCAATTTTGTTTTATGCCATCACTGGTGCCATGGGATTATGACTTATCTGTTTAAAAAGCACCAACACAATGGAAGAAAAATGTGAACTACATGATTTAACACAAAGCTGCAAATTCTGCAGTGTTATTTTATGCTTGGAATCCTTGAACATACATTCTAGGTTAGAAGTTTAACTTTTTGGTTTACTTTAGCACAAACTAGAATAACGAACATTACCCAATAAATACAGCTGAGGTGAAGCAGGATGAGAATTAGTCTATTTAATTCTCAAATTAAGACTTTCACAGAAGTAAAACAAGTTAGCAGCTTACATTTTGACACCTGCATGTGCAGCCAAGCACATGGAAGGATGCCTACAGGCACAATACTCATTCTCCTATCAAATCCTCACTAAAAACAAAACAAAAACAAGCAAACAAAAAAAACCCAACAGTTTGGCTTACCTTTAGAAACTTCATCTCGTGACACTGGTCCTGACACTTCTCAGTGAGTTATCTCCCTTAGGAGGAGCCAAATTACTTGAAATTGTTTGATGAGAATATCATTATAACCTCCTCTACTGCCCATTTATCCAAGGAGTAGCTAAACAAAATTTAACCCCCCAAGCCTGAAACCACTATAGAACTCAAACTACTGCAAACCCCAAATATTCAAAATATTTTAATTAAATTCCAAGCTTCAATAGGCTCTTTGTTTTTACTGATTTTAACATTTTACTCCTACTTAATTTTTAAGCGTCCCACCAACAGCAGTCACAACTGTTCTTTCTATAATAAAAAAACAGTAAGACTCTAGTTTTGGCCATATTTATATTTCTGCAATATGAATTCTACATCTCAAATGCATTTAAAACAAACCTGCTGAAACACCAAACACACATCCACATCTGCTCAGAGTGTTTACTCACTATCCACGCTACCAATTAATTCCAGATAGAGGCATTTGCTGAAAAGATGAATCTTTACACCTTTTGGTTGGCAGTAACATTGATTTGAGGATTCTTTCTTACCATCAAACCCTTTTTTTTTGTCACTGCACTATCCCACGGCTACATCAGCATGTGGCACCGCAGAATACACCAAGCAAGGGAACTGATCCAGACTGAGAAAGAACAGCAAGTGCATTTCACCGCACTCGCAGCGAGGCAAGAGAGATGTGCACACACTGCATGTTCCTTTATATAAGCAAGGGTAGAGATCATTAGTGAAACAGGTCAAGAGCATATGTCAGCATTAATCACCACATAACACACAACAGCAAAGCTGCAATGCGTTACAGCTTCACAGTATATCCTCCTCGCCTCTCAGCGCCTTCTCTGTGCTTCTGTCCTGCTGTCAAAATCTGACAATCCCAGAGCACGGCAACTCGCACTAGGATGCTTTTGCAGAATGGAGAGAAGAGAGACACCAGCAACCTCGAGTGAAGTTCTCTCAGACATAGTTAGGGATGCCACGAGGCATCTAACTCGGGAACAGAGCAAAGACATGCAGGTTCTTTTCTGGAGGTAAGCTTTTTTAACTACATGATCTCTCCTAAGGAGGACAGCTCGCATCCCTCGTACTTCCTTGGTTCACCCCAACTGGAAAAGTCAATGCATTAAACATGCACTAAATCAAAATCCACTAGAACTTTTTATATACATAGACACGTACACACAGTAAATACATGGTTGTACTGCAGTGTTCACACACTAGAATTCTGCCTAAATACAGGATTTGATGCATTTTCTTGCATGCAATTGTTTGCAGTGCCATATATTACATGTAACCTGCCCGCAAGGACTTCTGCAAGTTAAAAAAGATCTATTTTAGTTTGGAAGCAAAAAATAAAAAGCACAGCAAAAAGCTTAACTATAGCAAAAAGGTGCTCATGTATGTGAATTTAAATACAGAAAAATTCTCTTGATAATGGATTTGCCTTATAAGCAAGAAATACGTTACATCTCAGTCTAGGCCTTTCAAATATTCACAGGGATACAAAATTGTAAAAATGATCCTCAAGAAGCCAAGTTATCCTTCACAATTATAATGAATCCCATGGCCTTTAATCTTCCATTTTAATAAAAATATTTGAGTTCTTTTTGAACAGTTAAATTTGGTACTTAATATTCTCCAAATGCTGGAGCCATACTTCATTTAACACCACATCCATCACAAGTAGGAAGGGGATTCCAGGAGGTAAGACACGATATAAGAAGAGTTACACGGAAAGCGAAAGATGCTCATCTCCTTCCTTGCTCTACCCAGATTTTCCCCGTCAAAACGAGATGTTTCTCATTTTGTTAGATATAAAGGGCAACAGAAATGGTTAAATCTTAGTAGTTTTACTACTTTAATGATCTGCTGGTTTGTTGTGGGTTTTTTTTGTTTTGGTTTTTTTTTTTTTTAGCATTACCCAATATATCTATTCCTCCTTTGACAATGAGCAAGCAGATAACAGTAATAAATCACTGCTGCAATGGAGACTTCGACATTCAATATGAGATTTTAGATTATTTCTTTATCATCAGGGTATCAGAAGTTACTTTTCAAGCAAAGACATATTATCACAGTTTATTTGCAATTAGAAAAAAGGTACAGATTTCATCAGTTAAAGACTGCTTCACAATAAACATGTATGCCTTTATACAGCCAATATAAATCATAATTTAAGTATTAAGACATTTCTAGAAATACATACTACTTCCACAGAAATTAGAGTATTTACAACACAATAAGCTTAGTTGAATACTACTGAAAAATAGTATTCCGTTCTTGCCAATATGTCACTTGATCATTGAGGAAAGCTGCCTTTCCAAGTCAGTTGAAGTAAACATCCACCCCCCAGCCCTACCACTTGTTATAGCTGAGTGTAGGATGTTTACAGGAACTAAAAGTTAGCTTAACAATATAAATACATCATTGGCTTTCATGATATCCAAAAATGAATCTCCACAGACATACTTCAACATATTGCGTGAGCTACAATTTGCGCAACTTAAGGCAGGTGCAACACTTATTAAGCCTTACTAACATTATGAAGTTGGAACACATTTTTAACATTTAATCTTCTAAATATCAGAACACAGTAATATACAGGTACAGTCCCTGATGCTGTAGAGGTACAAGAAGGAAAATAAAAGAGTTTCTCACAGCCCGTGGAGATCAGCATTCTGTTGCACTTACCTGCCAAGGCCCTTGATGCTCAGAGAGGACACCTTCTAGAAATCCCAAATTCAAATAATTTTCAAAACTGAAACTCACCACCAAAATATATATGGGAGATTAATGGGGTGGTACAAACTGGGTATCAGTCCTCAAAGATGTCCATCTCAAACTGTTTATGCAAAAATAAACCTTTGTGGTGTTGAACATTTCAGGTTTCCTTAGCGTGCTAAATTTTACAGCTTCTGTTGCTACATTTGTACATCTTCCTATTTGTGTTGTACTTTAAGCTAATTCCCATTCCTCCTCCAGAACTTTTTCAAGCTCCTTCTATTATTTCAATCTTTTTCATTCTTATTTTCCTCCACATGGATTTAGCTACTCAGAAATCCAAGTCATTATAACAGCAAGAGAGCAGAACACTATTACTTTAGCTTCAACACCTGATCTTAGATTTTACAGGTATGTTCAGTTTAACGTCTACAGTCTCAAACAAACAAGATCTCAGCAGTCCAGGAAAAGAATACTTCAATAAATTCCATCAGCCAAGAGGCCAAGCCCCAGCCTTCTCAAAGCTCTTGCCTGAACAGGTGTTCTGCAGATTTACTGGGGGGAAGGAACCACAGCTACAGATTATTTCATACATAGAGAAGGGGTGGGAAGCCCTCCAAATGTTTAACAGTTGTTCTTTGTATGAAGAAAAACATGAGCTCAAGCGTTTCTGCTGAATGCAGCTGCGAGTTCACAGCAAGGGAAGACAGTGCTTCACGGAGGCCAGTCCAAAGTCACCGAGGACTTTGATGTATTGCTTTTAAGCAGTCAAAAAAACCACTCTGAGGAAAACCACAGGCAACTAATCCAGACCCCAAACACTAGTCTTCACAGGCACTCCGCTTGCTGAACAAGTGAGGACCTGTGTATTCCTCCCTAGCTTCCATCTCCAAAGGCAACTGCACATCGCACCTGCATATACAGCGTATGACAGACACCCAAAATTACTGGCTGTGTGTCCACAATTTCACTGGTGGCCTCTGGACCACCAACCTGGTTTTCATTCAGGTATTTTCCTCCACTTTGAAATTAGTGCACCACAAAACATCAGAAACTGATCCATGACTCCTTAGAATATACAAAATAGTCACGGGCCTCACGAGATGGTTAACCTCACAGGATAATGAGATGGGGTAACTTGCTTGTTGATCACCAGGCTGATGTGTCAAATCTGCCTCTTCCATTCCCAAAATTCACTGTTAGAGTTGTGGCCCTGTGCTGCCTAATTCTGCATCGGTTGCTTCAGCTCCTCCTCCCCACCAGCAGAACTGCACAGCTAGCATGCCAAATTGCCATCGTCCCTTCCCAGCAAATCGCAGAACTGTGCATAAATATGCAGTTGGACAACACTTTAAGAGACCCCACCTTCTTCAGCTGCAAACAACAGCCATGTTTGACACATGTTAAGATGTTCAGTACTTTGTATTTCATGTATAGGAAAAAAAAAAAAAGATCCTTGTATTTCAAACACTTGGCAAAAAAACCTCAAACAAAAATGCAGTGTGTTTTTTTTTTTTTAATTTATTTATTTCCTGCAGTTACAAGCCACTTCAATTTGTTTTCATATGAAGACATATGACAGCTGTGTTTGAATACATGTATTAGATACTAGTACAATATAAATTCCACAAGACTGGACTGACAAACTGCACACAAACTACGCTTATTAAAAAAAGCACTGTTATCTGGCATGTGGAAAGGCTAAGACAGCACTAACCAAAATGTCTACTAGATTAATTATGAGATAACATGTTTACTTTGATCAGAGAAGTTTGTTAACAGAGAACACTTCCTTTCTTCCAAGTCCAAATACTATATAGAACTAGGAAATGCTAAATATATACAGCAAAGAACACTTTGAAAACAACTACCAGCATCTTTAAGAAATCAAGATCTGTAGATTCTGCTTAAAAGTCCTTTTTATAAATATACCTACATGAATTATCAAGCCAAACAGGTAACAGTTAAAAAAACCCTGATTTTAACTGAGATTGTATTAAGTATGCAATTGCTTTAAAAACAAATCTTTATAGAGGTGCTAGCAATGAATTGGATCAATAAATAAGTTCACTACCTTCTATCACTACACATGTTCCTACATCACCAGACAGAACACCCAGGTAACAGAAACAAAATAGTTATGGTGACGGGACCGTCACAGAATGGCTTGTCCTTGGTTCACGTTTGGTCATTCACTGCCTGCTTGAAAATCCTTACCTTTCTAATTCTTATTATTCTAGCTTTCCCAGGACTACGAAATCCTAATAGTTGTAATTCTGATAAATTGAAGAGAAAATCTTTCACTTTTCTAAGTATTTGTATCTTTGAACATAATCTTCTTTTACAGAATCGCTATAGCAAAGTTGAACAAAAAAATACCTAGGTTTACTATAATATCAAATAAATTAAACAGTTTTTCTTTTAAGTGTTAGGGAATAAAAAGATAACATTTTGGGAGGGGGAAGAATGGAGAGCTAAAATAGCACAAGAATATTTTCTGTCTTAGCAGCCGCAGAAGTTACTTGCATAGGCCATTGCTGTAAAAAATAGAAGACTAGAGAGAAACAAAGGAGAAAAGAAATCCCAGACGAGATCCAGGAAACAGCATGTGCAGATCCCACTCGGAGAAAAGTGGAAAGCGCCGAAGCTTTTTTGCAGATAGCTGTTCCTGTTGACATGATTGCTTTAAGTCATTTTGACTTAAACTGAATCAGTGGAGAGTGAATTCTGAAGAAGTACTTTCAAAAGCTGTTATTTACATGGAAAATAAACCTCTGCAGTGCCATGGTGGGGGGTAGCACAAACCCAAGATGACCATACCACAAACAAGTGTATACGCTATGCATTGTTAGCGCAAAAATACATCCTGTGTCGTATTTTTTTAACCTTTATTTTGGCCTTGGGTTATATCCAGCTTACAAACAATAAGAGCACCACCCACTCATAAGGAGACTCAGAACGTGGAATTTCAGAAAAAACAAAAAAGCAAGGCACATCAGATAAAATGCCTGCTAAGTATTTGA
This sequence comes from Mycteria americana, assembly GCF_035582795.1. NCBI lineage: Eukaryota > Metazoa > Chordata > Aves > Ciconiiformes > Ciconiidae > Mycteria > Mycteria americana. The sequence continues at coordinate 167,577,075 of NC_134366.1, forward strand.
CAGCATTTATAATAATTTTTCCTAAGAGTCATAAGTAACAGAAGCTACTAAAAAAGACAATTCATAAAACAAGTCTGGTTTATGGATAATTGTACAAGAAATGAACCACCGCTTGCCATTATGTTCCAGTGAAGCATAATTCCGTAGCTCATACCACAAAGCAGCGAAGAACTCTGTTTTGAGTGTTACATATGCACCAGCTTTGTATCTCCATTGCAGACTAGATATCAAGAAATCATACCTACGCTATTAATAACAATCAGATTAATTCATTTGAAGGCAATTCAACCGTGTCTATAGAAACAGTGTTAGAGAGATGCGCATATGTATTTATGACAGCTTTTCCTTCCGATGTTGTCCAAGAATAGCCAGGTGCAGCAAACATCTGACTGAAAGCTAGAACTGGTACAGCTTCCAGTCGGGGATGTTTACAGCAACAGACTACTATGCATCACTGCAACTGTCTAACAGCACAAAGCAGCCGGTCACCTTTAGAGGAGGGGAAATAAAAAAAGAAAAAATTTAAGACATGCTTTTATAACATTCCAACCAATTACTGTTCAGCTAATTCTGAAGAAAACCTTATTTTCACATTCAGTAACAAAAATACAGTTCTCAACTTACGTTAAATTAACAAAGTTTCTAAATGCAACATATTAAGAATTTGTATTCTAATTTTTAATATACATTTTGAGACCTCTTTAGGTTCAAATGTATTTTTATCTTATTTATATATTTTATATTTATTTATAAATATTTTATTTGTACATTTAAAATAAATATAAATAAAATAGGGGTTTTTTTAAAAAAAGATCCCTTTACTTCCCTATACCCTCATTTCTGGAGCTCTCAAAAATAAATGGACTTCCACTCTGAACATCCCATGAATTTTGCAGATAGCTATCCTTTCATCATTATTTATATTTTTAAATAAAGCTATATGCAAAATTAAAGACAGTAGCAAAACAAGCCATATTAATGATAAAGAAAGTATCAGAAACAGAAACTTGGCAAAATTCTGAAAACATTGACTTTCAGTGTCAGAATCCTACCTGATCAGTTTAAAGCTCTGTTACAACAAGTAATAAAAGAAAACCCAAACCCAAACCCACTTCTCTTTGGGTAAACATTAAAAGCATAAAAAGGAGAGAGACAGGGTGAGGGAGGGGGAAAACAACAACAGCCTCAGGATGGAACCATTTCACTTCCCATTTTCAACAAGTTACTATGAAAACTCCCACAAGACTGCATTCTGTTCTGCAACAATCAATTTCCTCTAAGTTAAAAGAACCTTTATAATATTAAAAATTAATATTTACAATGCCTAACACTTAAAGAGGAAATAATTTAAACCAAAGTAATTTATTAAGTGCATTGCACCGCATTAGTTGTTGCATATTCTCCTAACGCCCCGATTCCACACTGTTGTGCATAGGAGTAATCCAAAAGTCAAAATTCAAAGGACTCCTGCGGCACTCCTGCTGTTGCTAAAGTTTCCCCCTTCTTTGCGACAGGCACGGAGGGTCTGAAACTGCTATCAGCAGATTTTTTTTTTTAACCATCCAATTCAGGCTTGATCATATTCACATAATATTTATATGCCTTCATTTTGTAGTTTATAGTGGAAACTCTTCCTTTTACTAACAGAGCTGAAAGCAGATTGATATACTCCCGTTTAGCAGTCCATATCCCTTCAGAAAGAAAAGAATTTTGCAAGTAAAAAGTTTTCTACTGCCAGATTATATGTAGACTTCAGCAATTTAAGGTTGCTTGTTCTTGGGGGTTCTGTTTAGGCCTCCACAGCAACTCATAAAAAAAGAAATTATGACAAGGAGTTTCAAAGTCAATAAAATCTACAATATTTAAGATTTCTCAGTTACAGAAACCCAATCACATCCAGTTTTCAAATAAAGGTTTCCTCCTGAAACATGAAAACTTGTCAGTAGTAAGTGAATTTCGCTATTACAGCAGTATGCCAAGATTAACGAGGAAGCTGCATGCAGTCACTATGGATACCATGCTGACCTTCATTATTTTTGAGAATAAATAGTTAAAAAGCCAGTGGTCATTTGCAACAAAGGCCTCTTCAGGCTGTTCCAAAACTAAAAATTCCTATTTTATATTGGAAGAAATAGGCTATTTCATGCAGAGGTAGGCACATGGTATTTGACTAATCAGGCTGCTGAGCATTAAGTTGCAATGAACCATTTCTTATACTGCTTTCCTTTAACACTTACTTCTTAAGGAATAATGAAGGTTACTACAATGTCACCTGCCCAAAGGGAACAAACTCCCCGCAACCTCCTTTTGTTTTAACATGTAAATCATCATAAAATAGCCAATATACATGACAATGAAGTCTCTTGCTGCTTTATCAAACTCACTGTCAACTACAAATACACAGCATCTTACAAAGTGATCATACTTGTATAAAAGGCGTTGAAATTTTCATTTCCAAATGTAATGTTAAAAAAAGGTAGAGGCATTACAGATCACTTTGTACACCTACACGCTTGAAAGACTGAACTTCTATAGAAGTTCAATCAAAACTGAAGCTGTGTATTTATTACGAAGCATCTTCAGCTATTCTCCCAAACACTTTCTTTTTTTAAATAAATACAAGTAGACAGTATACCCCAGCTTTCATTAAAGGCACTGCCCTCTCATTTTCATAGAGCTTAAAAGCACTGAAAACAAACAGGATTTATTCTAATGTCATCACAAACCAAAGAATATTGTTCTGGTAATGCCTTTAACTCATCTTGTTAAGAACAGCAATAAAGATATCACTCTTTGAAGTGTGAAATCCCCTCCTAACTCCACATGTAGAGAACATAAAGAACAATGCAAATCTTTAAGACTACATAAAGTCCTTTTGACACAGGAAATTTACCTATTTGTCATTTTCCAACAGCAATGTATGATCACCTGCCTAGGAACTGTTCTGCAGCTGTCAATACCCTGGAATAACAAAAAAGGTTTAATAGTACAAAAGGGACACCATTCTGATACCTAAAGTTTGTGTTCATTCACAATTTCCAAATCAAAGCCATGAAGGCCACAGAGATTTACTGCAATTTTTCCAAGCCTCAAGCATTATTTTACCACTCGCACTGAACTTTTACTGCACCTTACATGACCACCTTGAGCAAAGAGTTCAACAAGATAGAAGGAAGGAGGGGAGGAGGGAGAACGGAAGAAGGTGAGGAGGCAAGCCACCAAAGAGCGCTTCTTCCTTCTCTTCTCCCCACATCTTAAGACATCCTCACTCTACAACCAGCATGGCCACTGTAATTCATTGAATTTGAAGCCTCAGCGGTCACACAGAAATAGTTAAATGTAAACGGCGTCAAAGGAGTCTGTCTGTGCATGCATGCTCGTGTGTGTGCTTTGGAGTCAAGGTCTTGTCAATCAGTCCATCCATCAGTCAAAGCAGTTTAGCCACAGATGCCTGATGCAAGCAAAAAAGTGACTAGAACTGACAGAGGGGGACAGATGCTCACTTTTGCTATGATTTTTTTAGTCACGCATATTGACCAGAACGGAATTGAGAATTAAACATTAAATCCTAAATATAAGAGGGATTCTTGAACTGCCCACAAATTTAAAAAATAGTAAGAAGAACTTCACAATGGAATTCAACAGCCAGCATTCACCAATTTTCTAGTAGTTAAATCTGGATTTTAAAATTCTATGGTATACTATCGTACAGTCTGTTTAAAAACTAAGGCTACATGAATTGATATGCTCTCAATATGCTCTTTTCTCCTTCCCCCACAAACTCCTAAGTATAAATCTAGGCAAAAAAATTAATACAAATCCAAACATTTGGTTTTAATAGATTCTTTCCCTTTGTACCTTATAGTCATGTAATTATACCGAACTATTTAAATGCGAACCCATTCCTCTGATACTGTAGTTAAGTACAGATTTTATATTGGAAGTCCCTATTTTTTTTTCCCTTTCTTTGGTGGGGGAGGAGGGTCAGGGAGGGGCGAACAACTTCTTTCCACTAGACAGTTTATTTCTAAACTAAATGCTCAAAGAAATTTATCCAACTCTAAAGTATTAAGTGATTAAATTCTCACAATTTTTATACATTTTTAACTAACCTTATAGTTCACAAGCATTTTTATTACACTTTTTCAGGGATCACAAAGAATAAATTAAGCTATTTGCCCTGGGTCAAACAGTGTGTCTGAATCAGCATTACATTTTAAGAACTGTAGCTTGCAGCTTGTACGTAATCCAAATCACATCATCTCCAATAGCACTTATGTCATGCAGTGATTCAGGTATGTGTTACTGCCTTGAATATTGATTGTATGTTGTAGCGAGCTTCTAACACCCCCCCAGAGTTCACTGTAGCACTAGAAGTTGTTAATGCATCATGAATTATGATGAAGTAGGAAGCATACATAAGTAGTTTTAACACTGCATTTCCTGCGTATTCTCAGGAAAGCACACACTCTGCTTCTTTTGATCACTAATACATATGCAGTACAACTAGCAATTTTGGTACAAGAGGTAGAAGGATTTTTTTAAATTGGGCCATGAATTCTAAAACAGTGAAAGAGATTGAATCTAACATTACCAATCGTAAAAGAAGAGGGGAAAAAAAGTGTCTTGATATTTTAAAAATGTATGGGAAAGCAGGAAAGTAGAATATTACTAACACAGCTGAAACCAAATTTAAGTGAGAGCTGGATGCATATGCCATACATAATCATTTCAGAAAAACAAACACCTAGAAGTTTGTGTTGTAAAATAAGTTATCTGACAAAAGGAGACCTAAGGAGGACAAACTACAGAAAAAGGATGATGGTGTGAGCCAAAATAAAGTTCAGACTCAAAAGGACCTCTGCCCAATTGCCCCACATTTGAGTCTGAGCAAAGTTAGAACAAAATAATGAATTTAGTCTGCTATGGCTAAGAATGATGGCAGCAATTAGACATCCCCCACCCCACCACCACAGTCTTGTATTCCTCAGGCTAAGCAACACAGCTCAGCCTGAAGAAACAGTGTTTATTTACAGAATACCATCTTGGCTCTCCATTAGGTGGAGTAACATACCCAAGAAGTTATTCAGCCAAATTAAGTCTTTCAGGTAACTTAGGAAGTTCTGCAGTAATCGGTCATCTCCACAGTCACCACAGGGGGCAGGAAGTGGCTAATCCAAGATCATTTTGCTTTAAAAAAGAAACTAAAAAAACAAAAATCCATCTACCACATTAAACTTATCATAATGAATTACCCTCATAAATATCCCAACCAATAGGTTAACCTGCAAGCAAGAACAGAAAAAGGAAGAAAGAATATTAGCACCTTTACTTGCATTTCTTTTCCTCAGAGCACAGACATTCAGCAGTTTATATTGCTACATGATATATAGCAACATGCACTGCTATTTCCACTTTTTTAGATTTTAAACTTTTCTAGCAGGATAGCTACATTGCACTGCGTTGACCATAAGAGAAACCTGAACAACGAGAACTACAAACTTGGGAGAAACCCGAATACTCTGAACGTATTAGGCCGGAATTCTCAAAGATTCGATCCCTTTCCTTATGTTCCCATAAATGTATTCCTTCTTCAGATTTATCAAGAAATTTTGATTATACAAACTCAATGGGTTTAACATATAACTCAATATTGCTGTCTGCAGTACAGTTCTAATTTCATAGTTTTCTCTATTTACCTCTCTTTTGGTCACTCTTACAGGAAAGGAATTTTTGTCTCATTCCTGGTAAACAGCTACACAAAGTAGCTTGTTTAAATCTGGGGTAGATTCTTGGAGATACTTAATTAGAAACTATTAAAACAAATAACTAAATATTTTACAACTAGCTCTACATGACATGTCTCCATGTTATCTTGAAGAGTCTTCCAATTCCTAATTTGTGCCCATAGTCTGCCTTTTCTTCTTTCAAGATAACCAGTATCTCTGGTCCAAGATGACAAAGCTGTCTGTAGAAAATGAGCTCTTTCTTTTTAAAGGCATCTTTAAGTATAAGATTCAGAAGATCCTCCGATCTGAAAAATACAAAGAAAGTTCATACTACTGAATATACAATAACTGATCTGATCACTCTCTCAAAGAGAGTGGAAGACAGAAGCAGGAGGGCAAAAAGTCACCCTAACACTTGACAAGAAATAGAAACAAAGAATACATTTAATAGGTGTTCTTTGCAGTAGTACAAGAAGAGCTCTACCCATAAAAAAAATAACCTAAGTACAAATAATTCAGTCTTTACTATTTCCAGTACCAAGTTTCCTAAAATGTTGAAGCCCTCCATGCCTCCTGACTCAAATATCGCCAAGCATGAATGGAAAAACCTCCCTAAAAAGATCAAGAGCAAAAAAGCTACATAAATACGTCATTAGCTAGGCTAGGTTGTTGGGGGTTTTTTTGTTTTGGGTTTTTTTTTTTTTTTGAGTGGATATCAATTGAGTCTGGTGTAGCAGACTCGAATCAATGACACATTTAGCACACTCCTTCACTTAATGACTTTTCACGCACATTTGCAATTCTAATTCTCTGGTGATATCAGCTGGCAACAATAGTTCTCTGTAACACTGTGATGGAAACAAGTTGAGAATTGCAAGGAGACATTCATACTGCAAAGTCTCTTTGCTTACCTTTGCTGAACAAGGACACATTTGGATAGTCTGCTTACATCAGCAGTCAAACAATTAAGTCTACACCATATTACTAGATTGCTGGAGAAGCTGGTAAGGGCCAGGGCATCCAGAGGTCTACAGGGAATACAAGACAAATGTCCCCATTTTAAAGGTAATCCTGTGTGAACATATTCCAGTCCTTGCAAACATGACAAATCTTGGCATTCTCACACTTAATTTTGCTAAGCAGAGCCTGGAGATTGTTACTGCAGCCTGTAGACTTTGGTGAAAGTACAGTGTCGCAACAACGTATTTCCCCTGCTGTATAAAGTGAGCTCAACTCCTGCATTGCAATTAAATCCTGAAAGATACCAGACTGAGAAGCGATCTGTACACCAGTATCAATCCTAACCTTGCTCCCAGAGCATATACAATTTTTTTTTTTAATTACTTCAAAGAAAATAAGCTCAACCCAGCAAGCATGCAAGTCACGACCATCAGATAAGTGCATGGCACTTGGTTTTACAAAACATCTTTGTCCTTATGCACAAGTAAAAAAAAAGTTGGGTATTATTGCAAAACAAATAATTAAGAGACCCATTCTTCTAAGTACACATATATAGCCTGCTTCCACAAAGGAAACAGTCCACACAAGAACAGCATGCAGTCATGGCATCCACTTCAGGATCAACAATTTCAAAAACACAACAAAAACCATACAACATAAAAAAAACAAAACAAAACACCTTTCAACTACTCTCAGAACAATTATCTGTATTTAAAATGTAGATTTCACCAAGTTCTTTCCAGAAAATAATATTCAGGATTTACTGACAGTAATGGGAAAAAAACAAAATGTGCTGGCAAAACAGTTAATCCTGAAAACATTACTCCATATTCTCAAATCGATCTTACATAGGATCTGACAAATATACTTAGAAAATTACTACTTTCATAGCCTTTCTCTCAAACACCATTTCCTCTAGAATCAAGCCACCTCCTTCAATAATTTATAACACAACAAGAATTAAAATAGACTTTCCTAGTCTGTAAATATGCCAGGAGCATATCTGACAAATTTGAGTCATGTTTCCCTACTTGGAGCAATGTAACATTTAACATTTAGTTACTGGACCACAATAAGAGAAGGCACTCAATTTTTTTTTTTTAAGACAGAAGTGACTTTTAGCAGGAAATCTTTTTCTAAATAATGAAAATAATCTTTGATTTTCATACTGGCTGTTAAAAATTTTGCTTACCAACTACCAAATGCATTAGTCGTCTTTTGCTGTATTCTATACAGAATTACCAGTATCATCTAGAAAAAAGTGTCATGGCATTCACAGAATGTTCCTGACAAGCACAAAAGCCACCATACTCATGTCTGAGAAAGTCAAGAGAGGAGGTACGGAGTACCACCAACTTCTAGAAGGCACATGGAACACACCCATTTGGAATTAGTTTTTTAAAAACGTGGACAAAAAGATAATCATGAACAGTTAAAGATTTCTCAAAGGCAGAATGTACCCAACCAACCTCACATGAAGAGCTGAGGGGCTACTTTGATGAAAGTTGAATGGCGCATGTAACATACTTTGACTTTAGCATGGTTTTCAACACAGTCTCCCCCCACAGTCTCACCTGGGAGCTGAGGAAGCCTGAGCTCAACGAACAGAAGGGAAGCTGAGCTGGAAAACCGGCGGGATCTCTGGCTCATGTGGCTGCAACCAACAGCTGAACATCCAGCTGCAAGCTGGCAAGGGGGGACCCCGGGGACAACACAGGGCTCCAAACACACTCGTCAGCAACCAGGAAGACGATGCAGAGTGCACCCTCAGCAAACAAGCAGGAGATAGTAAAGTGGAGGTGGGCAGAGAAGAAGATGGCGCTGACACAGTGAACGGCAGCGCTCCTACCAACAGACACAGACCATGATAAACCCGAGGACAAGGCCAAAAGAAACCTCCTCATCAGGTTCAAGAAGGAAAAGCGCAAAGCTCTGCGCCCAGGGCAGAACCACCCCATGCATCAGCACAGGCTGGGGAAGGCTGGCTGAGTAACAGTCCTCCTGGAGAGGGCCCAGGTGCTGGGGCAGAAGCCAGCTGAAACAGGAGCCAACATCTCACTGCAGAGAAGAGAAACTGCAGAGAGGACTGCAGGTAAGGGATGTTATCCCTTCTCCGCCTGCCAACTGGCAAGGACACTCTGCAGGCACCGGGTGCTCAGGTGAGGACCCCCACTTCAAGGAGGATGCTGAGGAACCAAGGAGGGTCCAGCCCTGGGCTACCAAGGTGGTCAAGGGCCTCAAGGGCATCATCCACAGAGAGAGGCTGAGGGAGATGGGCCTGTTTTCTCTGGCAAAGGGAAGGCTAGGGACCATCTAAGAGCTGCCTACAGCTACCAAGATGGGAAGTATAAAGTCAGTCAAGCCAAATGCTTTCTCAGCACTGGCAGATAGGATAAGAAAGAGAAATGGCCACAAAAGCCAGCATGGAAAATTCAGGTCGGCCATGATGACAGACTTTTTCACTCGGAGGGTGGTAAAGCCCAGGAACAGGCTTCCCAGAGAGGCAGTGGATTCTCTGTCCTTGGGGGTTTTCATGGCTTCATAGGACAAAGCCACGGCTGACCCCACCAAGTGCTGCTTAGAGCCCTGCTTTGAACAAATGGTTGGACCAGGGACCTCCAGAAGTCTCTTCTGACCATTCTACTTGCAACTCCATGATCTCATTAATTCCTGTGATATGCTTCCAGCAACTATAGCCTTGTTTATATAATTATCCTTAGCCATGATGAAGTCAATAAGTCTTTGGAAAAAGAATTATCCATGACATCAGTACAGACTTTGCTATAAATAGATAGCAAATAGATAGATAGGTGTTATCAATAGACTACAGTGCTAGCAGCTGCAACAGTTCTGAAATCACAAATATTTGATGTTCTTAATCAGCTGGCACCAAGTATTTTAAAAAAATAAAACTACAGCGAAAAGAGAAATTGAATACTTAAGCCTACTGAATTTAAATATCCTGCCAAACACTATCCCATGGTCACCTTTGTAGATCACTTGTAATGTTCTTCCAGAAAAAAACCTTCAAGATTATAATTTTATGCCAGTATCTTTAAGAACAGGCAATATGAAATATTTTCACTTAGCTTGCTTGTAGAAGCTCCCTCGAATTTGAAAAAGGCAGTGGAATGTTTCCCACAAGACAATATTGACCACAAAATTTTATAAATGTCACTCAACCAATACACAAGGATGCCTTACATTTAAAGATAGACTACAGATTTTAAGTCTATTTTTCCCTAGCAAGTCTTGATTTTGTTTCCTCCCATTATTAAATATAGCTTTTCAAATCATAATAAACTAAATACAGAAGATGGACAGTATGACCCATCAAACTGTTCTTTTGTCACACTACAAATGCAGAGCTTTAGTGATAATCAGAATTAAACCAATTACAGTAAAAAAACAGTTTGGGAATAACTTAGGACTAGAAGGACTGGTTCCTACAGCTCACTCCTAGGACCTTAGGATTAAGCAACAATTCAATACAATAGACAAAACAGCTTGGTGAAGGCAAAACCTGACATTATAATCCTGCTTTTTGGGTACTTTTGGTCCAGTGAACCTTGAATTATCTCATGCTGTCACTGAGTTTCAAAATAAGAATGAAAGGTACACAATTTAATCAATAAGACTATTAGCTAAAATGAACTCTCTCTTCCTTGCATTGACTGGTGTTTTTCCCACCTTTTGGTGAACTAACCAATGTATTGCATTAATCTAAAAAAACCCACCCCTAGGCCCACATTAGTGGGTAGTGTACTGCAAGAGGAAGAGATCTGCAAAACAAAACCATTCATGCTGAAGACAATATTCAAACTACATATATTCCAGGGGATCTCATTTCAGAATTAGCTCTAGTCCTATCTATGGTCTCAATAGCCTTAAACCAAATGCATTAGTCAAGTCCAGAAGCACACCTTTCAATTTTGTTTCATCCAAAAGAAGTCGATTTGCACGTTCCACAAGAACTGCAGAACAGTAATTGGAGACCATCAGAACAGTCACGTCAAAATTGCATTCCTGATCCCAATTAAAACATGAATGTAGTTCACTACATGACCTTTCAACTGTTGTGCAAGTTGAATCAGTTTAGCGAGATGTCCACTGAGTGCCAAAGTCAAGTAAATGGCAAGAGAAGCACATAGAGCAGGAAAGCCTTTCTGAAGCTTTAAGCCATTAGATAACTCAGTAACACGAATAATATCCCAATGCAGCTTCATTTGGCAGCAAATTTTCTAAAAAAATTGGAAATTTACAGGCCTATTCTGGGGTTCACATCCACGTTCACCGTGTCAAGAAATATCCTAAACCTGCATTGCCAAATGCTATCCAGTCAGAGCCACTTCTACTATTTGGAGAGCCCTGCTCTGAGCAGGATTTAAAAAAAAGTTTTGTAGGATCTGCTACAAGTTAACCCTATATTCAGTCTTGGTGCAGTACTCTGTCAAAGAAAATTATTTAGGATTCTTCATCTTCCTCTCTGAAACCTACCACCTTAAAAAAAAATAAAAATCTATTTCTTAGGGGACAAAACAGGATCACCAGCAAAGAATGCCATTATCCAGCCTATAGTGATAGGCATTCTGGAGATAATAACGGACAGTTATTCCAAAGTTAATCCTGAAGCAATTTTCATTAGCTGCCTTTTAAGTCACAGAACCTAAACACTTACATTTTATGCATGCCTGCAAAATACAGAGTAATGCATGAATGCAATGATTACATGCAGCTGAGATCTTTTTCACACCTCAAATAGAAAACAACTGCGCAGTAAGATCATAATTTATTGCAATTTAGTATTGCTTTATAGTTATCTTAATGAAGGTGGCTGTTGCACAATGACTATTCCAAAAACATGAAGAGAATACTCACGTCACAGAGCCTGACTACTGGTGCATTTTCAGGATGGTTTAAATTGAACACAGTAAGGACACTATGGCAGAAGAGTAGTCCTGCTCTGTCTTCCAGCTGAGGGATTCCTGCTTCCTCCACTGTTACAGGAATTTTATAATTTCATTATGCAAGCTGCAAACTAATCCTGGGGGGGAAAAAAAAAAAAAGAAAAAAGAAAAAAGATCAGTTTTCTGCTACAGCAGGTAGCTGATCTCAGTTACTGGATGGCAGTACAATCCCTAGCACCAACAAGAAGAAGGTACTGTATAGGGCAGGACTGCCCGTTTTGGTGGCAATATAGTGTTAAATCAATATAGGTGAATTCTTTAACCACGACAGGAACCTTTCCCCACCACCCCCTAGAAAAAGATAGCAATACTTAAGACCTCTAGTATCAACGTTTTGAGTGGGGAACAGTACTGTGAAAGAGCTGTATATCTCAAAGACACAGTAAACAACAACAAAAAAGAATTTGGCAAAATCATGCTCCCTTAAAGGCAGTATCAATAGTATAACCATTGAGATGTGGCTTCAATACTTCCATGCCTTGCAACAGGAAACTAACATTTGAAAAAAGAAAAAAAACAATACAAAAACACAGCAGAGGAACACCAAGTTGCCTTTCACTCTCTGCATCAAAGCACACCCCAACTGCAAGTCTGAAAACTGTCCTTCAGCATTTTTTGTTAACACTGCATGTTAACATGGTGCTGTTCCCACAGACTTCAATGCCAAACAGAGTCCGCAGACTCCACCTCCACGAAAATCAACTGAGCAGGACTTACATGGCAATCACTTTTTCTAAATGCTCCGGGGAGTCAGAAGTCTGTCTTACATTACCAATGCTCCACCTGCTGGTATGCAGACAGTACAGATTAGTCCAGAAAGCATCTTGACCTTGGAGAGGCAAAGACAAACCAAAAGAATGCAAAAATAAACAAAAAATGTTTCCAAGTAGTCAGAAGCATCTAAAGCACCTAAGGCAAAACCTCCCCTGAAAAACTTGGCTGTATAATACATTTCTGAATACTAATATTCCTGAAAAATATTTGTGAAAACCTCTAACCAAGGATGTGGTTCAATCCTCCTTCGGTGGCTGGCTGGCTACTAACACATTAACATTAGTTACTTCACTAGGTCAAGGGTACAGCTCTGCAGAAAAGTTTGCATAAGAGATGCAAGCCAAGTCCAAAAGTAGAGCTCCCACACAAAAACATCAAGCCTGGAGTTTCTACATTATAAATTTGATTTTATCAGGATTTAAGTGAACTTTACTAGTGCCCAAAATAAAATTTCATTAAAGCCAGGCATCTCCCCAAAACAAATGAGCTAAAAAAAATTAAAGCTGCCCACCTCATTTCACCACATTTACATATGAAAAATAATGTGCTTACAAAAATTAAAAAATAAGCAAATGCGTGGCTCTTCACTCAGTTCATAAACCAGATGATGCTCCCTGAAAGAGGCTTGAAGAGCAAGGATACTACAGTCCTTAAGACTTATTTCACCTGTTTAAAGAGCTGAAACGTATCTTCATTCAGCTTTCCACAAGGGCTATCATCTGTTTCAAATGCTTTTTTAGAAGCCAAAGGAACCAGGATAGGTAACTGAAGAAAACTCTCAGGGTGTTTGGAGATTGACTCAACTTGTAAATCAGCTATTTTCCTCAACCTCTTCCATGTTGTTTATCTGCAAGTGTGGGACAAGTTACTGAAAGCACTTTTTACAGACACCCACTACTTCTGTTCTTTATCTGAGTGACCAACTGCAAATTCTTAGTCAGTTTTGCAGAACTGTTGTATCTCAAGCAGAGGTCAGTGGAGTCCATATTAGCTCAACAGAAATGTAAAAACATCAAGAAATTCCTCTAAGGAATCAATTCAATTAAAAAAAAAAAAAAAATCAATTTCATGTGCAGTTTGTAATCTTCTTCCCACATGAAGAATTAATATGTAACTGGTACTAGAGTAGTAAGCATCAGCCAGAGCATTTCTAGAACAAATATGGTCTGTAAAAATAGTTAAATAAAAGTTAACCTGTACAATGGGACCAATGAGGGTACACTTAAGGAAATGCTGCAAATACAGGCTTCTAGTCATTGTATAAAATAATCTTAAGCACCAACAACAGGTCAAAACTCACTGTCCTTCCACAAAGCCACAAAGAGTCAGCTGCCTTAGGCTCCACTTAAATGCAAGAAAGAGAGTATCACAGTTGGCAGTATTTGTCAAGCTCAATACGCAAATGAAATCTCACATTTAATCTTTCAAATTCCAACTTAACTACAATACTATTTAAAAGTAGAACTCCTCAAACAAATTATATTCTCCAACTTAAAGCAGCAGCTTAGAAGACAGGAAACAGAGTTATCAATAGCCTATACACCACAGTGCTTCAGTCTCCAATGATCTGAAAGTCCTATCTGTAAAAGATTAATGAGACAGCTAAACTAACTTCTTGATTCTACAGGGGATGAAGGAATTACTAAAGCAGACAGCCACATAGTTCAAATTAACAGCATATTATAAACTGTCTAAACTATTAAGGAAAATTCTGCAACAGTAGATTTGTAGTGTACCAGTAAATTGACAGAAAACCAGTATTTACCTTTTCATTTAAAGCAGGTGACTTAGGAAGACATTCCCCTTTTCACAAAAAGAAAAATAATTAATAATTAACAGTTTTTGAGAATTGCAGCAGAGGTTTGGTTTTATTGGCATGCCTGGTATTCTTAGGAGAAATTTAAAAGTAATACTACGTATAACAGCAATTCAAGCTGTGTAAATAAAGGTCTTGTTTCTTAATTTATATATAAGCAAGAAGTCAGATATCCTTAACTGCAACAATAAAGAACTTCGCACTGAAATTTGTGTTGTGTAAGAAAGAGCAACAAATAAACCAGTACTTCTCCCTGATATTGGAGTATGCAACTTCACATTAACATATAGAATCACAGCTGCAATCGGTTTTTTAGAACCAAGGAATGTTTGAGTACATAGATTAATTTTCCTTTCCTGAGATTTTACTGCTTCTAGTTAATATTTGGCATAACCTGACTTTTAACTGAACCACCAGCTTAGCAGTTCCTGATCCAACTAGCATGTTTATCAAGACCAGTCATTTAGCCACCATATTCAAAGTGAAAAAACTCATTGTAAGAGGTTTTTGAACTCAAAGCAGTCATACAGGCTGAAATCAAATGAAAAATACAAGACCAGATAATCATGCCTAATCACATAATATCTGAGGATATCAACTACTACATTTATTTTGTAATTAATAATATTAAAAGCATTGGATCAGATGTGGCAACTCATTTTTCAAGTTACAGAGTGATTGAAAAAAAAAATCAGAGGAGAGGGAAGAGTCAAAATAGGCAGATGTGTATTTTAAGCAAAGAAAATATCACAAGTTTTCTTGTTAAAGAATCTGTCTTATATCACAGCTGATTCAAGTTTTTAACACGGCAAGCTCTGTTTAGTGTTACAGTTTTCTTTGCTGCTATGAAGGCTAGAGATACAGCATATAAATCTTCATAAAGCTCTAGAAGTCACCTTAACTTTCCTTGATATTTCCTTGAAGTACTCCCTTGATATATTCAGAACAGATGAGGGACAGGTTGCAGAAGAACTAGCTTCCCTGATACCAGAACATTCCCAGTGTTCCAGTGACCTGAAAGTGCCTGATCCTGTCAGCAGACGGCTTAGTTATCCCACAGCAAAGGGCCATGTGAAAATGAAGATGTCCTTGACCTACAGGGAGATCAGAGGGTTTGGCTCATAGAACCACCATCAAGGAAAACATTCTTGAAAACACTGCCTTTGTCTTATTGACATAAAGTATACACCTGTCAAACTAATATTAAAAATTAGTTAGCTGTAGTATTTCTTATCTTAACCTAATTTGATGGGAAAAATGTGTTTACTTATCCTTCTAGAAGTGAGTGCAATATCGATTTCTCTTAAGTTAAAGTTTTACTGGTTAAGTTTACTGAACAATAATTTAAGATAAGCAAAACTCCAAAAGAAGTAGGCTGAGGGGCAATAATGAGAAAGAATATTTATTTACAAGCACGATCTCTATATAATCAGATCATTTAGTTACAAAGTTTATCAGCAGCACTAATAATATATCACATGTGGTCTCTATAAAAAGCTAAAGATACTCTCAGAAAACAGCAGGTTAGCAACACACATTACACTAAGCGTATCAGTGTGTTGTAAGAATGTATGTTAAAATCATGATGCGTATCAAATATGGACCAGTCAGCCAGCAGAATGAATATGGATAAAAACAAAAAGCAACAGCCTTTAAGCACGAAGTTGCCCAACTCCAGGAAGAGCCACAAACAACACACGGCTTTCGCACCCCCAGCCAGAGCGCTAGTAAGGATGAGGCAAAAGAAAGGAAGGTGTGATGGAAAACTCACAGCAATTTTAACTTTACTTACTTAATCAAAGCTAACACTGATGCGAGACTATTGCTATGAGTACTGACTCTCCAGGTTCAACAGCTGAGACATGCCTTAGAAATTCTAGGCAACAGCAGCTAAAGAGCTAGACAGGTCACCACGTGCTTAAACCAGAACAGAGTTTTCAGTCTGTTCTACTTTTACCCTTTTATTTCCAATTTCTATCTTACTAAATAACTCTGCCCTCTGTTTTACTATTCTGTTTGCCTGGTACTGAGGATATGGGGAAAGGAGAGAGTTTGCTGAAGGTTAAAAAAAGAAAAAAAAAAATACTCTGCACCAGCAGCCCCAAGCAGTCTGTACCCTGGGATATATGCTTAGGAAGCTCACGCACTAAGGAGCATTTTCTGCCAAGCTGCAGAGGGTCAGAAGGGCATCTTCTGTTGCCAAGCATCAGCTTTGGGAAATAGTACTTTCCAGAAGGTATAATTTGAGCCTTTTCTGTAGGTTATCAACAGTACACAACATACCTCACCACTCACCCAAAACTGCGAACTCAGACTGTGATTTCTGCATATAAAAGTACTCAGTTAGCACACTGAACACTCCAAACGATGAACTGAGCAGTTTAAGATAACACATTAGAAAAGAGCTCAGTCTTCAGCAACACTTAGAAACACTTTCAACATCAGAAGAATGACAACCCTGCATTTGGCTGAACCATGCTGTATCTGCAGAGAAAACAGTGACGTGAATGAAGAAAGTCCTCTGAGGCTCATATGGCATTTTGATTTATTATACTCATGATAAGCCTCCAACATTCATTCTCCATACAGCTCTGACACAGCAGAAAATTTGTTTTGGACTAACTTATTTTATCTCTATATTCTTTACATAAAATGCCCACATTCTTAAAAACACCACTAATACCACTTTGATATCGAACATCATGTTGATTCAGTGTGAAACAAGAATTAAACAGCCTTTGAGTAGTTTAGCTTCCTCATTCCCATAGGATTCAACATGCCCTCAGACATGAAACAATCTTATCTAGGGCACTTCTTGTGAATATTTTAAACTTTTTTCCTTTATCTTTCTAACCTTCATTTCTGCAGAAAAAAACCTAACTCCCCTCAACCTTCTTGTGTTGTTAAAACTTTACTGGTCATGTTCAGACTGAGGCATCCTAAGATGACAGTATACAAGGACCAAACTGATGTTACTAAAGGGTAACTTCAGGCATAGAAAATGTATCTGTACTAGATAAATTTTAAACTGCAAGGTGGGTTGTGCTTCTTCTCATTAAGTGCCAGCTCAGACAAAGCAATGCCTCTTTACTGGGGAGCAGGGCATTCTCCAGTTAGAGCAGTTCACTGCTGTTTTAACTTACGGAACTCCCTTAAAAAAGAAAAAAGCAGGAACATTTTGAAACAAATATAAACAGGAAAGACCGAGATTGCTATTGAATTGACAGAGTTACTGATAGGCTGATCAACGGGATCTAGATACACTCACATAAGGTGTATGCCTTATTATTATTATAAATTGACATTATAACATTTTTGAAGCAAGAATCAGTGGGGGAGGAGTTTTTCCATTTCTGGATTTTTTATTTTTTGTATAATCCTTAGCATTGTGCTAGGTGTTATGAGATCAATCACAGTACAACCATCCCTTTGTTCTTTTTTACCTTCATCACTGCAATGGTGCCTCCAAGCAACAATCTGGAAAAGATCACCAAGCCAGGCAACAAACAGTTAGGCTAGACAGCTACCCAAAAAGTTTTCAAACAAACACGATAAAATAAATTATGTAAACAAATTATCACACATCTTGCTACCTTCTAGACCATTTCAGGAAAAAAATAAAAATCTATCATCACACAGCACATCCATATTATCAAGGCTCTAAGATTTCAGATTATTTTAATATTATTCCATGTTATACATGCCAAAGACCTGAATAAACTTGCAGGTGAAGTCTATAAAACTGAATAGGTTTTTTTTAAGGTTTCCCAGTCCAGATAGTTCTGAAAGCACTGACCTTTGTACTCATCCCAGAAGTTCCCTCTGACAATGGCAGGCATGCTTTCACCATTAGATATGCTTCCACCAACAAGATTTTTACCTCTCTGTTCCATAGATCACAACAAGAAAAATCCCTATCACTTTAAACCAAAAATGCAAACAGCATGCAAACAGCAGCATACTCGCTTGCAGAGTCTATTCAGCTTGTTCTCAATCTGATTATTCACCTGTTTCGTACTGACTGCCATCTGCCCACTCCTCCTCCTGTCTGTCTCCGACACAGACTTTGTGCCATCTCATAAACCTCCCCCCCCCTTTAGCACCTTCCTGCACACTTCTTCCAGGTCACTGATACATACGGTGAATAAACTTAATTGCAAGATTGCTCCCTGGGGCTCCCCAGTCATCACATTTCAAATCTGCTCCAATGGAGAGAAGGTATTGCCACGTAACACTTAAAAAAACCCTGTATGCTTATTTCCTGTCTTTAAATAGATTTATATACATAAAATATGTATGCAGATAAATTATACATATTAAATATGTATATAAATCTATTTACATACCTATTTAAGACAGGAAATAGATTCAAGACCAAGTCAGCCACTACTCACGCTTATTTTCCCATTTAAACTGCAGCATGAGTGCTAATCACCAGTAGATACATACAAGAGTAAGCATGCAGGTATTTTTATTTTAGGCAAACAACCCACTGCTTCACAGAACTTGACAGTTGTCTCCATTAATTCTATGGCTGTTATAGCCAAATCTTATCATGTGTTGAAAAGGACACTGGGATTAATTATGTAGTTCCAATCTGGCCCTTTTATTAGTATCAGGAATGTTCGTTTTCTAAGTTGTACATGACAGTCACTTAAAACTCCATCTGGCTTTTTTGATTTGCACCAGGAACTTCTGTGCTAAGGGTTCATGAATATATTAACTGAACTGATTTTATTTTCTTTTCTTTAGGAGAGGAAAAAAAAAGTTTAACAAAATGCTTAAGTACGAACAAAGCTGTAAATGCCTGTTAGCATTCGGAAATTTAGGAAGTAACAAAGAAAGATTCCATGCTTCTTTACACAAGGAGGGTTTGTTTAAAAAAAAAAAAAAAAAGTAGAAAAATAAATCCAAAAGAGCCTTCACTTTATTTTATCTGCCACTGACCTTTAGACCTGACACCCACTGCATCCTGTGGGAAACTTTTTCCAAGAGCCAACTTTCTTATAAATATTTTAGCAGATTTAATCATCCAGACTACATTTTATTTGCCTACATCTACAGAACGAAAAGGCTATTGAATAATTACAACATATATGTGGACTTTCATATTCACATAAATATCTGTAAAGCAATAAAATGTAATGGAATCTTGAATCTGCTACATGCAGGTGCTTTTGAAGTATTTTTTTTTTTTTTACACAAGGTTTACTCTTACAGCTGCTACATCTCTAAAATGCATACAACTGCATTGCTGTCCATTTTCCTGCATATGGTACTAAAACAGATTTGCATATCCTCCAAAAATAACAAAAGCACTAGAAAGCCCATGCATTCCTAGATTTGTGTGATAAAAGCAATAGTGATAATTCAATTCCCTACTCAAAATGAAAATTCAAGTCCCTTTTAGATGTTTTGCCAAGAAATTTCCTTAAACTCTGCAAGAACAGCTCACTTACAGGAATTTGTTTAGCTTTTAAGTGTCAAAGCACTGCACCTGTTCCTTTTCAGATAACCAGTCTCCTTGTCAAGTCTTATATTCCCCTTGTTAAGTCTTACATTCCCTTTGTTTCTCCATTACAATAAGAGATTGTTTTGTGCAGTACGGAACAGATAACTTGTGGAAAGTCACAGGAAAGATTTCTTCGTTACTTCCATGGGCCTTCCACATCAGCACTCCTCTCCAGGTGCACTTCTCCTCCATGTCAACCCTCCTTCCCTTCCGTATGTGGTTCCACTGCAGAGCTATAGGTCTTGTACAGTCACATACATGACTGGACTACATCAGGCTCGTAAGGAAACTTTCCAGCTGTTCAAAACAAGCCATGGAGCCAGACAAGGACAAGCACGTTCACCAAGACAGGTAAGCAGGAATTTGGCTCCCTCACGCTCCTAGGGCACTAACAAAAGAGACTGGAGTATATTTAAGAAACACTTTTCCTTTTTTTAAACTGAAACATTAGATACTGTTCAAAGAAGGTGCCCGATTTATTTAAACTATAAACATTGCACTACTGCAGGATTTTATGCCAGCAAGTTTCAGCTAGATTTAGCAACCACGAAAAACAGAAGGAATGTTTGGTTTTGAAAGCTTATAATGGAGGGTTTGCTTCTATTTCACCCATCAAGTGACAGTATCTTCATTATGTATGACTAAATGCTAACTACAAGAACAAGTTTAAAGCATCAGTACCTGAAGGCACAATTCCTCTTCCAAGACCTTGTGACAAGAAGTGCACAGTAATAGTATATAAAAGCCTCTATTTTCCACTCCTAATATTATCGAAGCTTCTGTTGAAACTTCAGTCCTTTGGTTTTTATGGTTGTTTTATCACCAGCCATCACAATTGCATTAGTGGTCCATCTATGTACGATGCAGATCAAGGCTTGTCCAGTAAAACCTCTCTCTCACGATTATCTCCATAGCCACATTACTTCACAGTGGTTACAGTTCCCATTACCAAAAGGAGCAGGAGGACAAGCTGTGTCTCACTCCGAGTTACTCCTCTGATGTCTCCTAGGAGGACAGTATTATGCTCCTGGCATAGATCTCTTCGGCATGCTCATAAGAAATTTGCGTGTAGACATTTGAGACAACAAGCAGCCAGTAACTATTCTGCTCTCAAAACCTACAGTAAGATAACGCCAATGAATTTTCATGCACGAGAACAGCAGGACAGGATGTACAGTGCAAGCTTACATAAGACACAAGGCACTGCTGGGAACCAACAGAAGTGACTAGCATAAACGGCTCAGAAAAATGCTGATGTCACTCGTATACGTTTGGGTTGCGCTGGCTTTCCGTACACCAAGTTTCTCTGATCCTAAAACTGGCCTTTCCAGCTGTTCGTAAAATCTCACAGTTTGCTCTGTTTTACTGAGATCTTGAAAAAGAACTTGTTTTCAAAAACCTGTGTTTCTTCCTAATATCAAGATGAGTGATAAAAAATAAAATCCAAGAAGTCTCTAGATTTACTGTAGCAGTTATAAGCAAGAATCTAAAGAAAAACAGAAAATGTAATGGAGAACTGGAAAAAGCATGTAATTATGTACATAAATACTTGCTCTTAATACTTACTGAAAAAATAGTTCAAGCATAACTTATCTGTGTTAAAATATGACCTCTGCAAACCTACTAAGGTCAATGAGACTTAGAGTAGTTACTCAGTGAGCCCTGCTTGCATAAATTAAAGACGCCTAAGGGTAGCTATGAAACCGGGTATTTGATTTTTCCAGGGCACCTACATATTATGAATTAACAATGAATTGCCATTTTACCAGAGAAGCTTACAGTTTTGTTAAGGGGAGAAAAAACAAAACAAACAACCCCCCCCACACACACACAAAAAAAAAACCAACTGTGTTGTGCTTACCTCCTCCTCAACACATAAAAGTTTCCCTATTTAATGTTAAAACAGATTATGGAAATTTCATATTAACATGAGTAGACAAGTGAGAAACTATAGATCAAGCTACTTTTAAAAGCCCCCTAAGATATCAGTCAAATAGTGCTTCTTCCTGGTGTATCCTTCTACAATAGATTAAAAAAAAAAAAAAGGAGACAAGTAATCTAGCTGCACAAGTTAGCATAAAGCAAAACTGTAAAGAGGGAATACTTAGCTGACTCAGGTCAGTATTCAGAGCAGCAACTTCCAGCTCTGTGCTTGACTGCTTTCACCTGTTATTGCAGTGGCTGCACACCACTTCAGAGCAGTGTGTGAACCATGACAGGTAACTCCTTCACAGTTCTAGGGTTCCTTTATTGAAGTTTTTGCCTATGGCATACTTAAGGCATTTGAGTTTCTATAGAGAGCTTCATATAAGGTGAGAGGGGAAAATACTGTTCCTAAAACTGAACTACTCAGTTTATCTTTCATTACACATGTAAGGAACTTAACTGTCACTCCATTTAGTATTTTCTTGCAAATACAGAGGCGCCCTGAGATAGCATCAAGTTAATGCAAATACCCAACCCTGGCAAGTACAACTAAATAGTATCACAATAAGTTACAAACCAATGCCAGAAGTAATTTCTTCATATCAAGTATACCAGAATACCTCTTCCAGTTCCCTACCAAAACACCATATAGCTGAGAGATGCCAGCTATCAGAGATAATCAGCCACATTAGAAATTCCACTGTTTCCTTAGCAGTGGAAGAGGACACCAGCTTTGTTCTAGGCAAACAGGAGAAAAAAAACCCACAAACTATTTGCACTGTGGAACAGCAGCTCTTTGAAAGCGTATTAGAGCACACTCTTCACAAAAATATGAAGTGTAAGATGACTACACAGCGCAAATCATGCAACATCACAGGTTATTATACGTCTTTTAAGCAAGCGCCAGTTTCCATCGACGTGTAGCTACTACAGGAAAATTCTGCAAGCAAAACACTTGCAGCCTGGCTACAGCCTGTATGCTACTATAGCAGAAATAATATCACTATCTACCTGTTATTGCTATAGCAGATAAGCATTTCACAGTCATTAGTATATTTATTCCCAGGATGTTTCTGGAAAGCATCACTATTCCTGATTCATAAGCAAACAGAGGACTGATGCAGAGAGACTGATCCAAGGTCACAGAGTAAGTCTGTCGTAAAGTAAGAAACTTCACCTGGTTTCTTTCTATTAGTGAGTCATTGCTGCTCCTCTAAATTATTCTTTGAGCATGAAGAGACAACAGACTGCCTGTGGCATTCAAACTCTACATGCTAATAGCAGCTTCACTCCAGGGTTTTCTGAAAAAATTCACGCCCAAGGGCCTTGTTCTATACTATCACAGAATCCTACTTCAGCACTGAGCTTCTGTGGGAAAAAAAGGGATGTACATATATATATTATTAGGAAGTCTGCCTTGTTTGTGATTCAGCTCTCTCACTGAAGAAAAAAATCCAGTCCTTGAATAATTTTACTCCCTCATGCTACAGACCACCGGGCAAGGGCAAAGTGCAGGGAGGAAGGGACAGTCAACTCGGGAGACAAGTTATGCAAAGCTGGGGGCCGGGGCGGGGGGCAGAAGTCCCTACAGCCCACTAAAAGAAAAATACAAAAAAAAAAAAAAGCCCGACTTCTGTTCCCAGGTCAACGGGGTCAAATCGCGGTGTGTGGGGGGAGCACAGTCCCCAAGGGCTGTGCGGTGGGAAAGGGACCCCCCGGCCCGGGGGGGGGGAATGAGGGGGGGGCACGGTGAAGGGTGCGGGGCTCCTCTCCCTGCCCACAAGAACCCCGTCCCACCCCGCAAAGTGCGATGGGGCGGGTGGCCCCTGCACAGCCTCACCTACACCGCCGGGTGACGGGAGGCTGCAGACTCCCGCCCCCCCCCGCCCAGGGCACCCCTCGCCCCTCGGCGCAGCGAGGGCGCTCCGCCGCCCCCGTCCCACCGCCCCAGGGCCCCCTCCCCGCGCCCCGTTCGCCGCCCGAGGCCGCGGCCTAGCCTCCCGCCCCAGCCCGCCTCCACGGCGGGGCGGCCCCGCGGGGGCTCCGCTCGCCCGTTACCTGTGAGGGGAGGCGGCGGGGGGCGGCCGGCTCCGCCACGGGGACCGGAGGGGCTGCCTCGCCGGGGCTGCCTCGCCCGGCCCGCCCACGGCCCCCCGCTGGCGGCCGCCGCCCTCGCTTGGCCGGCGGGTCCCGCGGAGCCGCCCGGGCCGGACCGGCTCGGCCTGGGTTCGGGCTGGGCCCCGGCCCCGGCCCGGCGGCGGCCGCCTCTCTCCTCGCCTTTAGTTTGACCTTTTCCGTGTCTCCGCTCCCTGTCCCCGACACACTTTGACGTCACTCCCATGGCAACCAATCCCCGCCCCCTTCCACCTCGCGCGCGCGCTGCCCGCCCCCACCCTACCCCCCCCCCCACTTCTGCCCGGACGCACGCACGCACGCAGGCAAGCATGCGCGCACGCGCCGCCGGGGGAGGCGGGGCCGCCTCCCTCGTGGCCAATGAGCGCGGGCCGGGGCGCTTTCACCCCGCCTCCCGGCGGCGCGCGGCCTCAGCGTGCCGGGTGCGCAGGGTGCGCGTCGCCTGTAGCGCGTGGGGTGCGGGCTGTGCGTGGTGCGTACGGTGCACGGCGTGCACTGAGAGCGTGGTGTGTATGGCGTGTGGGTGCACGGTGTGCATCGTCCGTGTGGCGTGTGGGTGCACGGTGTGCATCGTCTGTATGACATGTGGGGTGCACGGTGCGCATCGTCCGTATGACGTGTGGGGTGCACGGTGCGCATCGTCCATATGACATGTAGGGTGCACGGTGCGCATCGTCCGTATGGCGTATGGGGTGCACGGTGTGCATCGTCCGTATGGAGTATGGGGTGCAGAGGGTGCACGGAGTGCATGGGGTGCGTATGGTGTATATGGTGCATGATGCACAGAGCACCGTGGTCTGTAGGGACCACGTTGTGCGCTGTATGTACGCATGGTGAGCTGTGCACGTCATTCACGTCGTACCGTGTGCTGCGTTGCAGCCACCGCCAGCATGCAGTTGACCGCTTCCGCACCGCAAGCCCTAGAAATATTTGTCGGCGATGTAGGCGGGAGGGTTGGTGGTGGAGCATGCGGGAGAGCACGTCGGAGGGAAAACAAAAGTTCTTGGCGAGGGAGATGGCGCAGAGGTAGAGGGATGTGGAGCAGGAGCGGGAGGAATGCTGCACGTGGCTGCTGTGGAGTAAAGGCCTCTAATCCTTCAGGGGAAAGATGAGGGTGAAAGAGGGAGGACACGCTCTTTCACACTCCTCAACGGAGTGAATCCTTCCCTCCTCTCCAGAGGGAGAACGGAAATCTTAACACATGAATTTAAACACTGCCTTTTCTCCGCAGACGCATGCATAAGCCAAGCTAGTGCCGTCATAGTTTGCCTGCTCCTTTCCATCTGTAGTGTTCTTCCATACCCCACGGTGCTTCAGTATTCCCCGAGGATCGAGCTCCTGCCCCAGTCCCACAACTTACAGCACGTTCCCCTTGTTTGGGGAGCAGATGGGCAATTGCATTTACTTTCTCCAAAATATTTGGCATAGATATCATATATGTAATGTGTATAACATATGGAAGGCTGCATA
Organism: Mycteria americana; assembly: GCF_035582795.1. Taxonomy (NCBI): domain Eukaryota; kingdom Metazoa; phylum Chordata; class Aves; order Ciconiiformes; family Ciconiidae; genus Mycteria; species Mycteria americana. The sequence goes on from NC_134366.1 coordinate 167,602,362, forward strand.
TCTCAATGCCTCAGTGCATAATGTGTGCATAAATTTTTTATGTGTAAATACTTTGCTTCAAACACTCTCAGCTGTGAAAAGGTTACGCACACACAGCATGCAACCTGTGCAAGGTCGGTGTATTAGACTCGGGGTTTGTACCTTGTTTCATGAAAGGTGTACGCGTTAACAACACGTTACGTATTGCAGGCTCTACGTTGAGATAAGTACGCAGGCATGATATTTAAATACGCTATCAATTAGCAATTACATTGCGCCTTTCATCTACCCTACATGCAGAACACACTGCGTACTTTATATGTGCCACGGATCTGTCAGAGCTCCAAAATGACAGTTTCAAGTGATTTTTAATCAGAAATATTCATTGAGAAATACAATTCAGTATTCATTAGAAATACCTACTGAGATGTATTCACCAGACCCTTCCTGAAGGTGGATAAAAGGGCACGGGTACAGTTTCCCTGCCTTGAAATGCATCATACCTTTCTCCCAGAGTATTAAATCTGGGTTAATTAAAACCAGTTTAAATCCTATCACGGCAAGACCAGGATCTGCAGTGTGAATCCATACGTGGTCTGGGTCTTGCTCATTTGAAGGCAGAGACCAAACCTATTTTAAAGAGAGCTTTTTAACTATCACTGAATTTCTGACATGGCTTATTTCTTATCAGCCCAACTGGATTTAGTGTTGTATTCCCAGCTGCCAGCCAAACACTAAGATTTGGTGATACTCAGAGCAGGAGCGTTCGGGTGGAAGGTGGTTCTTGCACAGGTGCAGCGTGGGGTGCGCGGGGCTGGGTGCTGACCTGCTCGGTGAGGGTAACGCCAGCCTGTCCCGGGGAGCCCATGCGTGGATCTGCTGGCTTTGCACAGTGGTTCTGGTAGGTCACGGCTCTGCTGGAGCTTGCTTTTTGTTAGGTCTCTTTTTTTCTTCCAGTCTCCAAACCACGAGCCTGACTGTGGCCAGCTCGCAGGGCTGCGAAGGGGATGAGTTTGGCCAGTCAGCAGCAACCAGGAGCAACCTTACTCTAACGTAACAGACAACCACCTGGGGCCGATGTGACTCTCAACCACGACGGGCTGCGTATTAAGACACCAGGGCTTGGACCTTCATATTTGTAACGCTGGAAAACTGCAGCATCCGTGTTACTGATCCCCGCACAAAAATCCCTCTGGAGTCAAATCAGGAGGAAGACTTTGAACTGCAAACTCTTGGGAAGGGCATAAATAAATATATCACCAGGGATAACATCAGTATGACACCAGCGTGTCCCCAGGGAAGTGGTTTCCTTCCTGCACATCGCCTGTTGCCCTCCAGTTCAGCAGGGACAGTACTTTCTTTTCTCCTGGGGGGTCAAATGGTGTAATCAGTGCTTGCGTGCCATATATTGGCATAGGTAAATACAGTTCTTGGCTTGAGTAAATTCATGTAAAATCCACTTACTTGGCATTTTTATCCATGAAAACTTAAAAATGGCAAGATAAGCCCGTAATGACTAATTGGACATGATGAAGAGGAGATGGCACAACAATGTTGGTGAGGGAGGAGATGGAGAAATCAGTCCTGAGGAAGGATCTGGCAGTCATGAGGCATGAGAGAGCCAGAGCTCATTGGTTCAAATATAATCTCCCAGAAAGGGAGAGGGGAAAAAAAAAAAGCAATGTCTCTGGTTCTTGCATGGACAATGCCGGACTCCGCGCCTGATTTCCATGAGAAAGGCCTCCTCTGGCATTGACATTCTGCAGCATCGAGTCCCTGCCACAGACCTCCTCCTCAATGCAAGGCTGAAAGAGGAGGGGAGGAATAAACTCTGCTTTCCAAAAGGGCTGGAGCTGCCAAAGAGGCCCATGGAAAGCAAATTGTGCAATGAGGGAAAACAGGGAGAGAGGATCCCTGCTCATAGACGCAGTGAAACGCCTGCCGAAAATAAGTGGGAGGAGGGCTAAGAGTCATTTTGATACATTTATACAGACTTCGAGTGAGCGTTGGTTTAACACGAAATTGTTGACAAGGACGCTGATGTAGGGTTGATTTTGAATACTGGAGCGTTGCGCTGAAGTCTTTCCTTCATATGCGTAACATCCATAAGTGCTGCTGATTTCAAATCCCGGCTCACACAGAGTTTTTATGAGTACTTTTCATTCTTAGATCTTGGACGGCTTTACAAAGGAGAGCTATAAATAAGACAGATGGGAAAGGGAGGAATAGAGAGGGGCTTTTAAAGGGCGATAGATTGTTTCTTTAAGGGTTTCTGTGTATAAGAACTAGATAAGAACTGTCATTTTACCAAATATAAAATATTTTGCAATGCCACATTGTGCCAAATGACTTGCGCATATATATTTATTTATTAAGGGAAAGTTTTGTTGTGCTGTGTACAAATTGCCTCTAGCTAAGCTTTTGGAAAATACAAAAAGAAAAGCATTTAATGTTAGATTTTAACATAGTGTATGCATGTTTTAGGCACTTTTAAATTGAACAGATCAAAGCCTTTTATTCCTAAATGCCAGAAATCCAGTGATATTTGTGTAACTATGTAATTTGACCTGTCTGTTTTACATGTTCCCAAGGGTTTATTATAGGCAGCTTTCAAATTAAGTGGGCTGGAACATTTGATGCTCTCTTCCCTGGTTTTCAAAGCCTATGCAGAGCCCATGCTGTGTGACTGACACTGCTGTTAAAGTTCTAGCATTTCAGTTTTATCACAAGGTACGCAGCGCGGCGAGGGAATGGAGGTTACCCTGGTCCTGATTCCGGCTCTGCCGCTCCAAGGCAGCCATTTCATGTCTGCCTCCTTCATCTTTCCCCTCTGCGGAGCTGAGTACAATATTTCCTTATCCTCCAAGGTGTCATGAAGCTTAATTAACCTTGAGAAAAGGAATGGGTAAATTGCAAACGACAGGGACAGAGTGGGGAAGGCCCCGGCAGTTTAAGCGTCTCCGTGTTCATACTCACCTGCGTGGGGCCGTTTTACCCCTGATGCTCCATGGCACGCAAACTCGGCGAGCTTGGGAGAGCCTCACATACTTTCCCTGCCTTTGAAATAAGATTATTATATTACCGGGAGGCAGCCATAGGCTGATGGCTCAGTAATGTTTTATGCAGCAATCCTTTCACCCAACGGTGACCTTGTAACTGGATAATAAAAGCCATATTCCACTCGCAATTGCACCTGTGCTGCCACTATTTACATTGCAATAGCACCTAGAGGCCCCATTGTATAAGGCACAGCAAAACTATCTCTGTCTGGAATAGACTGAAAGTGGGAGGGGAAGCAGTAATAGAAGCAAAATGTTTGTCTCAAGGTCATAGATCAGAAAAGTAGCTCTGGCAGGAGAAAAACTCGGGTCTCCCAAGTCCCAGCACTATGCCCTGCGAACAATGGCTTTTAGGGAAAAAAAAGGACTTATTTACTTCTAGGAATATAAATATAAAATTCCTAGAGATCACAGTGTCTGCAGTAGGATTTGCCCTTTATTCTTCCGGCTGTAGAAGTGCTTGTCTGGTAGTTTTGGGGTTTGTTTTGGGTTTTTTTTTTTGACACCTTCAGCGAATATTAAATCACAGTTAAATTGTCAACGCCTTCATGAGAGGCATGATTTTATCCGAAGTACGTGGTGATTTTCCTAATAACAGACCCAAAGGATCAACATTTCTCTTTCAGATTATTCTTTGTTTGAAAAGTTAATTGTTCCTGAAGTAATGCTTGCTGGTTTTGCAGTGGTCTTTTGCAGGTCATGAAACAATGAATCTTCAAGTCACATCATCCTACTTTCTGTCTAGTGTGTTTCTATGTCACTATCAGCTCTGCTTTGGTTTGATCTAACCAGATGGTATCTCACAAGATGCTAGACATGAATATTTCATACGGTTTAGAAACTGTTTTGCCTCTCTCTTCAGTGGTAAAATGTGTTGATTTAAGACTTTTCACAACTTGAGATACTTTCTGGCACGGTGCCATAACTCAGGCCAAAGACAGCTGAGCATTGCTGTCATCTCACAATGTGGGAAGCAGAGGATGTTTTGGACCGCTGGAAAAATGGAGCCGAAATTTTCCGTTAAGAGAAAAAAAAAGCATTTGTCAGGCAGCAATCTTCCAGTCTAGCTGTACTTAGGTTACATTTTATAGACACAATGTGGAAAGTCAGAGGCATTAGATCAATGCAATTTTTGATCCATTGAATCAGCAGCCAAATTAATCTCACATCTCCGAGCCAGTGAACACTTTGTTTTCATTCAAAGTTGGTCTTATTTCAGTTTAGGACATTTCTAACACTGTTTTCTTATTTACAGTATCAAATCAGCCACTGTATCCTGGGATATAAATCATTTAACAGTCACCTACTTTTATCGTTTTTCACTCAGACTTTACTTTTGCTCCTCTTTGGAGACACGAGTGTTTTCTTTTTTTTTAGGTCTATTTCAACAGACCTAGAAAAATCCACTAGAAATCTATCCACTACAATAGATTATTGTAGTGGATAATCAATATTGAGTTGCAAGTGTTGCACTGAAACTCTGGAGCTTTCAAAACCAGCTTATTTGGCTTCTTCAGCTGCACATGAAAATTTTTATTTTAGCTGTAAGCCATATCAGGGGTGATCCAGCTCCACATTAAGACACACAGAGCTTGATTCAGTTGCCCACACATAGAACTTCAGTGCCATTTAAGTTGTCCTAGAGGACTCTGCCTAACCTCCAGCTCCTGCTTCAGAAGGTCACAAGTCCACTGTAGATCCTGTGTAATTTCTGCCAGTCCCATAAATACATCTGAGATATCCTGGGACATCTCCAATGACACTTGACACTTGCGTATCAATTGGTTAAATGTAAGTGTCTGTGTGCGGGCATCTACCTCTGAGCTGGGTGTCTAAATGCCCATTAGAGTCAACGGAGTTCCAGTCAGTCGAGACTAGAGAGCATCCTGTTGACCAGACCTTAAGTGTCCACTTTAGGGTATATAATCATCATGCTTCTCTGCTTGACTTTCAGATGACACGTATTTCAGAGCAGGATGTGTTTTGCCCTTTAGTGAGCATGCTGGCAACTAATTTAAACACTGTGCACACCAGACAACAGTCACACATAGAAGGAACCATATAGCAAGGAACCAGGGATCCAGGACTTTCTTTCCAGCCAGAAGGCTGACACCTCAAAAAGGAAGGCAAATTCCCAAGCAAAAAATCCTCCTTAATCCAGCTGTGCTGCGTCTCTGTCCCCCAACATGTGCTTTGCAGTCTCCTGGAGTCTTTGATGGTCCATTCATAGAAATGAGCAGTTGTAGTCCCTCAAGCCACACTTTATATCAATGTATATCTGCTCTTGTTTAATTTATGTTCTCTATCATATGATACTCTTGTTAGGCACACACTCCACAGAATCTGGTAGGTATAGATTCCCATGTAATATCAGTTTGCAGGTAAGTAATATCAACCCCTCTTCAGGAAGATGTGGGAGGCAAAGCGCTGAATGGTGGTGGAAGAAGAGCTGCGAGTTGAAGTCAGAGATCCAGGATGATGGGGACGATCAAGCAGGTGTAGCACAGGGCAGAAGAAAAGAAATAAGGAGGAAGAATGAGATGGATGGGAGAACACAAAGATAAAGGAGAAGAGGAATAACAGGTATGCTGCTTCAGAGGCAGTGTCAGACAATGCTGGAAAAAATAGAGGATAAAGCACAGAAGAAGGCGTTGGTCCTTTGGCTGGACTACAGTGTCTCCCCAGGATACCAGAGGAACAAAGAAGGAAGAAGAGTGTTGAGATTAACAAGAAATTTGTGAAAGCAAAAGAAAACAGTTAGGCTGTGTTTACTAAAGCAATTTAAAGAGCAGTGTAATTTTGCCCTGATGGCAGAACAGCATGGGGGGGTGCAGAATCTCTGCCCTCTGACACCAGCCCTGCAGGGCCAGAGGCAGAGCAGCTCCTGGGTGACTGAGTCCCATCGTCTGCTATTACAAAAACACATGATCTGGTTCAAAACCTGTCAAACTCTGTCAGAAAATAGTTTGGATGCCCCTCCTCAACACACTGCAGCTATTAGTGAGCCTTAGGACATCCCTATTCGGCTGGTTAGAAATGTTCTGGACTAATTTTTTTCTGAGCCAATTTATACCACTTGTTTTTGCACCAAAAATGGCTTTTCAATTAAATAGTTCTCCCCAGTGTTTCCCTCCCTGCTGTATTTATAGAAAGCAGTCATGTTCCCTTGCAGCCACTCTTCTGCCAGACTAAACAAGACTTGTTATGAAACACGACATTGTAAGGTAGACTCTCCATTCCCATGGTCCTTCAAAAAGCCATTCCTTTCACCTAGTCCACACTGAATTTGTCTTTTCTGAACTCGGTCAGTCAGATGTGATCACAGTTTTTCAGAGAGGCTAGATGGATGGCAGTGTTTGCTTGGGACCATAGCTGCACACCACAGGTCTCTGAGACTTGCTTTCAGCCTTGCCAGTCATTACACACTTACAGCATCCATAGCGGCTATCAGTCATGGTCCCTACATCCCATTTCTGCTCCTCCCAATGGAGTACTTGAGGGGACATGGGTTTTCAGACTCAGCCGTTCCCCCCAACAGAGGCAGGACCCTGCAGATCCTCTCGCTGGTGGTAACTTGCCTCTAGGGAGGCAGTGATTCCCGCTCCTCCTCACTTCTAGAAGTGCAAAAACCATTTGTACAAGATGAGTTGCATTCATAGCTTTATTCAAGATGGCAGCTGTTAGCTCCTGCTTAGTTTTGGATCTGCCACCTGTGTCCAAGCCCCAAAAGCCTGGAGTGCATGGGGAAAAGATGTTACCACACAGCTGAGCAGCACTGTTGGGGCTCTGTGAGGGATCCCAAGCCCACCAGCCCTCCAGCAATTGTAGGAACATAGCAGTAGTTGCTCAGCTATACCTTTGCTGCAAGGAGCGTTCCCTGCTATGCTTCCCTTGAAAAGACAGCAGCAGGTTTTTTTCTAAAAAGCAGAACAGAACAAAACAAAATAAATGTCCAAAATAAAAAAGGTGTGATCCCTTGTCATCTATCTTTATGATCTCGCCAACTTTCTTTATACCACCTTTACCTTTATTGCAGTCTTTCCTCAAGAGGACTTAACCTTCAAGCTCCTTATTCCAAACATGGGAACTCTTTTGCAGTGACTGCAAATATTCTTCTTGACTTATATTACTTTCCTTACTTATCAAAACTAGTTGGCCACATTTTTGTTTTACAGCTGTAATAATCACAGTCATTGAAATGCTGGTCAGAAGAGACTTCTGGAGGTCCCTGGTCCAACCATTTGTTCAAAGCAGGGCTCTAAGCAGCACTTGGTGGGGTCAGCCGTGGCTTTGTCCTATGAAGCCATGAAAACCCCCAAGGACAGAGAATCCACTGCCTCTCTGGGAAGCCTGTTCCTGGGCTTTACCACCCTCCGAGTGAAAAAGTCTGTCATCATGGCCAACCTGAATTTTCCGTGCTGGCTTTTGTGGCCATTTCTCTTTCTTATCCTATCTGCCAGTGCTGAGAAAGCATTTGGCTTGACTGACTTTATACTTCCCATCTTGGTAGCTGTAGGCAGCTCTTAGATGGTCCCTAGCCTTCCCTTTGCCAGAGAAAACGGGCCCATCTCCCTCAGCCTCTCTCTGTGGGCGATGCCCTTGAGGCCCTTGACCACCTTGGTAGCCCAGGGCTGGACCCTCCTTGGTTCCTCAGCATCCTCCTTGAAGTGGGGGTCCTCACCTGAGCACCCGGTGCCTGCAGAGTGTCCTTGCCAGTTGGCAGGCGGAGAAGGGATAACATCCCTTACCTGCAGTCCCCTCTGCAGTTTCTCTTCTCTGCAGTGAGATGTTGGCTCCTGTTTCAGCTGGCTTCTGCCCCAGCACCTGGGCCCTCTCCAGGAGGACTGTTACTCAGCCAGCCCTCCCCAGCCTGTGCTGATGCATGGGGTGGTTCTGCCCTGGGCGCAGAGCTTTGCGCTTTTCCTTCTTGAACTTGATGAGGAGGTTTCTTTTGGCCTTGTCCTCGGGTTTATCATGGTCTGTGTCTGTTGGTAGGAGCGCAGCCATTCACTGGGTCAGCACCATCTTCTTCTCTGCCCACCTCCACTTTACTATCTCCCGCTCGTTTGCTGAGGGTGCACTCTGCATCGTCTTCCTGGTTGCTGACGAGTGTGTTTGGAGCCCTGTGTTGTCCCCCGGGGTCCTCCCTTGCCAGCTTGCAGCTGGATGTTCAGCTGTTGGTTGCAGCCGTGTGAGCCAGGGATCCAGCCAGTTTTCCAGCTCAGCTTCCCTTCTGTTCGTTGAGCTCAGGCTTCCTCAGCTGTGGTGAGAGACTGTCTTGAAAGCTGCCCTAAAGTCAATCTTATCTGGGTGCGGTGGGTTAACCTTGGCCAGCAGCCAACACCCCTTCAGCTGCTCTCTCACTCCCCCTCCTTAACAGCACAGGGGGAGAAAAGAGGATGAAAAAGCAGTTAAGTGATAAACTAGATAAGTGATAAAGAAAGGGAGATCATTTACCAAGTACGTTCACAGGCAAAACAGACTCGACTTGGGGAAAAGTAGTTTCATTTGTTGCCAATTAAAATAGAGTCAGGTAGTGAGAAACAAAGAGAAAAAATTAAAATGACACTTTCCCACCCTCACCTTTCCCAGGTCCAGATTCACTGCTTTAATCCTGACTCCTCTCCCCGCACGTGGCGCAGGGGGACAACTTGGTCCTTCAGGGACAGGTGTCCTTCAGGGACAACCTGCTCCCGCCCGGGCTCTCCACGGCCGCAGCTCCTGCAGGAAATATCCCCCTGCTGCGGCCTGGGGCCCTCCCCGGGCTGCAGGGTGGGTCTCTGCTCCAGCGGGGTCTCTCCAGGGCTGCAGGGGATCCCTGCTGCGGGCCTGCAGCACCTCCTGCCCTCCTCCTCCTCCGGCCTCGGGGTCCCTCTGCCGCTGCTCCCTCCTTGGCTTCCTCCTCCTCTGCCGCCTTGTGCCCTTTCGGAAACCTCTGTTCCCCCAGGCACCCCCGGCTTGGCTGAGGGGCTCAGCTGTGTCCTGCGGTGGGGCCCTTGGAGCCGGCTGGGACCGGCTGGAACCGGCTGTGTCTGGCATGGGGCAGCCCTGGCCTCTCCTCACAGAGGCCACCCTGCAGCCCCCTGCCAGCGCCTGGATGTGGCCCAACCCTGCCAAAAGCAACACGCTGGGCTGCTCGACTTTCATCGAAGGTGCCCCTCAGCTCATCACGTGAGGCTGGTCAGGCAAGATCTGCCCTTGAGAAGTTTTCATTGACTATTTCACAAGTGGAGGGAAAACTTACTTAGAAAATCTTTAACACTGAAGTCTCTCACCCAGAACATCCAATTTTCTCTATTTAAAAAATTGATTGTTCTAATTTGTCTTCTAATAAAAACAAACTCTTCATAGTCAACTCTGTTTTTGTGGTTTGGTGTGCTCACTTTGAGGACAATTTGCAAGTGGATCTGCACTAAGGCTTTGGCTCCGCTCTGGTCCCATCACAGGGCGTCAAACCTGCCATCGCATCTCACCCTTGTCACAGCTCTGTTCTCTCGCTACACGTGCCAGAAGAATTTTGCTGGAGATCATTATAATCTTTGCTCACTTCCGAGTCCCCTCCACAATACAGTCATGTGTCTCACTGAAAACTGAAAAAAAAAAATGTTCTTTCTGGTTTAGACTGTAATTAGATTATCTTTAGTTATTACTCCACTCTCTCTGCTGAATAGATATACTTTTACCCTCTTCTCTTTTTAATTATAAGGCTAGAAATCCTTTACTGTGATATATCTTTTGTCTTGCTATGTTAACTTTTCTCTCTAATGTTTCCCTAGATCAGAACAACATCTGTGTACACCACAGAGGCCATGGTTCCCATCATTTTTTGATGAATGGACCTCCACCAACCTTCAGCATTCCTCGCTGAACACCATGCGCCACTATTACCTAAAAATTAATTGGAAACATTATTGGAAACATTGCTTAATGTAGCTCCAGAGACTGGCTGTGAATTAATTGCTATAGCTAACTGTACCCCATCCAAATTTTTTCTGAAAAACCTGAGGTGCTGAGGACAGACTGGATGGCGAGCAGAGGGAGTGATCCAGCCCCAGCAACTGAGCTGTGATCCTGAAGGGCCGTGTGTGATGCTCTGTTTTACTGTATCAGACCCCTGCTGATGGGGGTATATCAAATATACAAAAATTTTTGGTGTCAGCCATTTCCCCAAAGTCTCTTTCTTTTGTAGGAAGTGGATCATATTCCTTCATTTACCTACTTGGTTAATTACTTCAGATCTCTGAAAGTATTCTGTTGGTTTTTTTCTACAGTGATCAGTGAGGCAAAATCTACAAAATAAAAAACATTGAGTCCATTATCTTGCTCAGGGCTGACTGGCATGGTTGACTACAGTTATATTTTTAAACTTCTACCATCCAAAACAGGATGGCCTCATCCAGACTGCATGGTGTGCAGGAATTGTTTGGGAAAATGCTAGCTAGCTGAGATAAACCCATCACTCTTCTCACATTGTAAGACAGGGAGGATTCAGTCCTGGTGCCCAGGAACTTTCCCTGCACTGTTCCATCCATTTGTATGGGTGTAACATGCATCACAGCTCTGCTGATTTATGTTAAAATAAATTATATCTTTAAAAAACAGGGGAAGGGAGGTCCCACAACTGTAAATCAAACATTGCAGCTCTGATACTTGGAAAGATACTGAAATGAATTATTTGCTCATCCCTAGGGGATTATAAGCCTATGAGAAGCAGCCAAATGGATTGGTTAAGAATAAAGCATATCACATTAATTCAGTTTAGTTCTTTAACCCAGTGGATAAAGGCAAAACAGTTTTGTCTTGGCTGTAGTAAAACTCTTGGCATAGCCCTGTGAAATGTCCTCACTGACAGACAAAGAAAACTGGTCTAGATGAGCACTGCTTAACCCAGATGATACCCCACATCAGCAGACGAAGTCCAGAACATCAAGTCCCTGAGGCCACTTTCTGTGATGAGGCATGAGGAGGCCTCCACCGGCTGGAGGAAGGCATGAGCTGTCTGAGAAGGAGCAACATCCTCGTTCAAAGAACATTGCTACGAGGTGGAGAGCACAACTGCCTGAAGAAGTCATGCTCAAAGACAATTTATAAATTATTCATTTTCCACCACTAAGGTCATTTGGGGCTTACAGGTCTGCCCCAGTTCCGGAATGGTTGGATGTTCTCGTTGCCAAGTTTCCTGGTGATATAGAGCACACTCTCATACAATTTGCAGAAGATAACATTCTGGGAAGAAATACAAGTGCTTTGGAAGACAGCGTTAGAATTCAAGTAATCGTGATAACTTTGAGAAATAGGCTATAATTGATAAAGTAAAATTCAATAACAGTGAGTGCAAAGTGTTTTTTCTTTCTGCAAAGTTTCTTTCACCTTTGAAAGAAAAATGAAATGCAAAAAACCCCAAAATAGTGAATATTGGTCTATGCCCCAGTATAGTAAAAAAGAGTACAGGGTTGTATTAGACCAGAGACTGAATATAAGCCAGCAGATAAGATGCTGTTGAGCCATTCTCGTGTATGTCACATGTAAGAGATGAAAGGCTATTATTCCACTCTATTTAGCAGGGGCAAGACCTTTCCTGGGATATGTGTCCCGTTTTGGGCACACATACTTTAAGAAGTAGAGTGTGCGTATGTGCATGCATACATCTGTGTATATAGGGGAGAGCTCCGTGAGAGTGACAGGAGTGCTAAGCGATTCAGACAGCATGACCTATCAAGAAAGGGTGACCAAAGGGGGTCTTTAGTTTAATAAAGAGAGCATCAAATGTGGATGTGGAAACAGGCTTTGAAGCACAGAGAACAGTGCTACAAAGGGGATACTCGCCATTTGTTCCCCAAGTTGAGGACAGGACTAAAGAAGCGTTTGTTATATACTAAGAGCAACCTTGCTTAGACATTAGGAAACACTTAGCAATTAGGAGGATAATGACATACTGGGACACGTTACTGGGAAGGCTATGAAAGCCCAGGAAGGGGTGGCAGGCATCTTTGGAAGGTGTAGGTACTTTTCATCACACCTTGGAGCGAGGAAGTGGTGCGGTTTGAGTTCCCCTCCGGCACTGCAGTTCCCGAGAAAGGAGCTTGCCCATTTCCCTGCTTTCTGTCAGCCTCCACAGCAGGGCAGGAGACATTTCCAGTGGCTACAAACAGGAGGTGGCTTTGGTTTTTTTTAATATCTGTTCTCTGTTCCTATCCCTTAGGATTTTCTTAAACTTTCCATTGAACTCGCATTGATAATGTTTTTAAAGCAAGAATTGCTACTTTTTTTCACTTGGTACTATTACAAATGACAATTTTTTTCTTTTTCTTTTTTTTTTTTTTGACTGAATATTTAGTTCTGCCATTTCCAAGAGTTGGGTTAAATTACGACTGTATGATTGAGTTCGCACTATGTTGCCCTTTAGTATCGCATGCCAACATCACAGTAATAACATTACCTTCCTTGCTGGTGCCCAGTGTAACACTATATCTATGCCTTCCAAATCCTTTCTGCCTTCCCTTATCACCACATTCACTCTCTGGAAGCTGGCCAGATCCACGGCCACGGGCCAAGGGGATCAGGCAGGGTGAGGGAACAGAAAAACAGTGTTTTCTCTGCAGTCCTACACTCTCAGGTAGGAGCTGCCAGGTCGGCAACAGCTTCTCTGAGGAGGGCTCACAAACACAAAGCGGCTCGGTGAGGCAGAGATGGGTGGCTGGAGAAGCAGGAGGAGGCCTGAAGGACAGCTGCAGCTCGCACCATTTCCCCAGCCTAAAGAAAAGGCAATAAGAAGTGAATGCACAGCTTCTCCCTAATTTTAGACCCCCTCTGGCAGATACATTTTATTTTCAGGGTTTGCCTATTCTTACTGTGTTATATTTTTTAATGTCTTTCATCAAATGACTGTGAAGAACATACAACAGCAACAACCAAAAAGCAATCAAAACACTATCCGGAAGAAAGGGCAGCAATTTCTTCCTTCAGGATATTCTTCTTCAAAATCTCTCAGCTCCTCCACCCTCCTGCTCTGATTAGCTCTTCTCCCCCACGTCTGAAATTGTGTTGGCACGGTCATTTTGGGCACGATGAGTTTTGAAACTACAGTTTTAAAGCCAAGGAAAATCCTACCAACTCATGCTCGAGAAGTCAGGAGTTGTCAAAACAAACATTGCTATTTTCTGAACTGCCTCAATCTGCACCTTCTTGTGTTTGTTTCCTCTGTGCCCTGCAGGAGAGTAGAAGTGGGGCTGTGGTCAACAGGCACGTGACCTTCCCAACCTGAGTTTTGTTTAAGCCTGCAGGGAAGGGAATGTAACCTTTGCAAGTCATTTGTGGCATCTTGCAGTTGGCTTTAAGCTTTGCATCAGTTGCCCTAATCCCAACTTGTTTTTCAGTCATAGCATGTCATGCACTGTCTGTGTGTGTGTGTGTGTGTGTGTGTGTGTAAGTGTTGCGGGTACTAGTGCTGCTGCGTGAGTGCCCAAGACAGATACAAGTGGCCGCAGATGCATCACACCTGCAGTTTTTACAGATACATTTTCATTATGCCATGGATTAAAAAGCCAGTCAACATGACCTCAAGCTATACAAGACTCTTGCTCGTTGCAGTGTACCCCAGATTTGTCTCATTTAAAAAACATGAAAATTATTTTACCTGTGTTTTCCTTCCTACTGTACACTGGATGTGGAATAGCTGTACTGTATTGCACTGCACTCTTTTTTTGCAGCCGAGTTGCTTTGTACACTTTCACTTATTGATGAATGGAGCTTTTTGGGAGCAGAGGGGGAGGCATTTGTATGTCTTTGAGGCAGTTATCCAAAACATGTATGAGATGTCTTAAGCTTTCTGTAATTCAGAAACTAAGAAGGAGCCTTTATGCATACTCCAAATTAGGAAATTTTGAGTTCTAAGGGGTTTTATTATTATTTTTAAAATTCAGCAGATCTATGTCTTAGCAAAAAGTTCATAAACTTTCTGGGCATGCCTGCAAAGGAGCAGCCAGCACAGGTAGGGGTACTGAAGCTTGGAGGAGACAAGGATGCTCATGCCAGGGATGCTCATAGAAGTAATGGCTTGGAGGATTCAGAAACTGATGGTCGATGAGGTTGACCACCTGGCACACGAGCTTGGATGAGGTGCCCAGCTTAGTGACAGGTGGTTTTCTTCCTGAGCATTAGCTCTGTCAGCACAAACCCATTAATTGGTTTTAAATAAATGTCACTGTAAATACAGAATCTGTCCTGAATCCAGCAAAGTGCTGAGTAACTCCATCCCTTTTTCAATGAAGCTGGAGTTGCAGGTGGTCTGTCCTTTCAAGAATTTGCTGCTATTCTGTGAAGAAGCAGAAAGAAACCGTAAAAGGCTGTAAAGAGCCTATGTTTTTCCTAAACAATATCTGACCTCATGAAAGGAAAGTTATAGTCTCTCTTCTCTTTGTTACCAGTGTTGTAAAAATTGTATTTAAATAGTATTTTCTCCCTGAAAATTCAGGGGAAATATAAAAATTAAAATGGCACAGATAAAAGCACTGACATTTTCTAATAACCTCCTCCCCATCTCAGAAAACTCCCCAAACAAACCGACCAAACCAAACAAGAAAACTAAGAAAACCAGGGTTGCTGGCTCATTGATGTAACAGTAAAAAAAATCAGGCCTACCAAGAAATTTCTTATTTTCCGTACTGCTCGGTATGTCATTTTTGTGGAGCACTATGTTCTGGTGGTGCCCTGCTGGTGTGGTAACAGGAACTATCTATCAGCATTGCCATTATAAACCTCATCTTTATAACCTGGATGTGCACAGTTGCTGTTACTTGGTATTTGTTATAAAAACATTCCATTTTCTTTTTAATGACTTGATCATTTTTAAAGTAGAAAAATATTAAAAGTTTCAGAAAGCAAAAAAGAAAGGCAATTTTAAAAAAGAGAGAAGAATCTACAAATGACAACGTTGTTAATTATTTTTAGTAGTAATAGCTGTAAGTTTTATTGTATTGCTGTAGTGCCCATATACTCTGTAAAATTAGGCGCTTTACAAACACTTGAATTTTTTTAAATGGATTTAGTGCTGGCAGAAAGTGTTCAACTGAAAGCCTTATGAATTCTTATTTATTATTTTTTTGTCTTTGATAGTGCCCCAGTATCTGTCTGAGATTTGGCTTTTATTGTGATAGATGTTGTACATGTACTCAATTATCTCCATTGTGAAAAGCACTTTAACGCATGCTTACTTTTAAAAGGGAGCTGAAACACTCGCGGTGGAAAAGAGCATTTTTGTGGAGCAGAGAACAAGCCTCATCACATAAAGCATATAAAGCACATATTTCTTGCAAAGCCACACTGTAGAGGTGCAGCAGAGATATCTGAGCAGCCTCCAAATGTGCTGCTGTGTTTATGTGGCAGTGAAGGCATGGGCTATTGGCCCAGATGCTGGAAGAAGCGCAGCCGTGTTAGTACAAAACTCTTAGCGCACTAATCTGCAGGTACTCCATGGAGCTACCTAGCCTGGGGGGACCTCCAAGCTGGTGAGACCGTATAGCTGCTAGGCCCCAACTCAGTGAGGCCCTGAATATGTTTGTTTTTTCCTTGGCTCTGTCTTGCACAAGGAGGATCTACTCTTTCAGCCTAAGGCTAAATTCCTAAATGTTGTGCTTGGGTTGGGCTGCTGCACCTGTGCAAAGCCCCCATGGAGTTTACAGCCTCTGTACTGTGTAATGAAGGAGCAGGTGTCCTACCGGTGGCCCTAAAAATGCAGGGGGAAAAAAAGCGCACTTTGCTCTCCATTTTATGGAGACCATCATTTGGGTATTGGTACCCCACTAAGTGGCTTGCCCAGGATCACAGAGGGTCACAGGACACAGACGCAGCTGGACCCCAGGATCATATGCACAACCATGTTTCTGACACAGTTAGTAGCTGATCCCAGGCTCTTTCATTTGTAGTCCAGTGCCTTGCACAGGATTTGATTTGTCCAGAATCCCTCTTGGACGGATGGCTTAATACAGTCTAATTGCTTTTTTCTGCCCTCAACTAAGCTTGTCAGCAGAGTCAGCCTATGATGTAGCTGAGGATAAAAGCAAACAAAAGAATTGAGGCACTTCTAATTTTAGTAATATACAGTTTATCCCTTTCTCATTACTTAGTCTTGAGCACCACGCTCTCAACTTTAATTTTTACTTTAGTTTTCTTAGATTAACCAATATGTCTCAAACTGGATCTCATCACACACGTAACTAGCTCTTTGGTAGGATGCAGCATGCCCAGACAAAGCATATTGCACTCTTTTTTCATGACGAGTTACGCACACTGCTCGTATAGATTCACATTTAAGCCTCCCTGTCTCATGATGCATTGTGCTGCCTCTAAAGACTAAGTGAGCAGTAAGTTTCATTAAAAAAAAATCATAAATATATTTTACTACTTGGACTTAGTGCAAATGCACAACTGACTCGTTGGCTCGATAGATGTAATTGCTCTCAAGGAGCCTTTATGGTCTATTGTTTCAATTATAAGTGAATTACATAGTCCCCAAGTACTTACTCACTCTGCTTTCAAGGAGAGTGAAAAGACCAAGTCAAAGCAGGAAATTAGACAAAAAGGACATCATTTTATTGAAACTCTTCACCTTCTGAGTAAGGAAGGGAAACACATCAAGCACAGTCCAAGCCATTCATGAATCACATCTTTTATCCGTCTGAAACCATTACAAGCCCTAAATTGTATAAATTCAGACGCTGAGAGAGGAAGGCAAAAATCGAACGTAATATATGCACATGGAAAAGACAAAGTTCATGAGGGATGAGGTAAGAAATAGAATGAAATAATCTTCCTTCCTGTGATAAGTGATTGGACAAAGAGAAAAGGAACAAAAAACATGGACTGGGATTAGATCTCTGAGAAGCTGAACTGTATTTTGAAGGACATGCTGCCATTTTTCCTAAGTAGAAAAGGCTTCTAGAATCTGCAGCTTCCAGTACCACACAGTCACCATTGGAAATCACGACATTCTTCAAGAAACTATAGCAAATGCTAAAATTAGGCAGGAGAACCACAGATATGGTATTACTTCATACAATAAGACCTTCAGGTAACAGTCCTCCCAAGACAAAGGACAACATATGGCAATGGTTTAGTGACAACTTTGGATGAGTTTATCATAAATAAGAGAATGGAAATAGTCTACAGTAACAGAACAATGCATGAACAATAAACAAAGATATTCTGCATATTTCCCCTATGAAGTATCTGAGAAGGGAAGGTATTATAATCGTTCCAAATTTACACTTAAAAATATTGGTGTTTTAACCTATATTTCATCAAGATCAATTATTTTATAAGCTGGCATGTGAATGCTTACGTGAATCCCTTGGGATTTTGGATCAAAAGACCTTCACATGTTTAATTTTCTAGGAGAGGATTGACAGTTTTGTTCCAGTGTACAGAACTCTCTGAAAAATCCTACATTCAACTGGGATCAAGAAGATAATATCAGTGGAAACATTGTTCAAGTATAGCAGAGCTGCATGCACTGCCAGCGTCCCACAGCCGCTAAACAGAAAAAAATATACAGGGTGGTTTGTGGTGTTGATGAAAGGAGACCCATAACTCCTTGAAAGGGGAGTGAAATGTTTGTTTTCTTGTCATTTGGTGACTTGTTTGGAGGCTCTGCACTTGGTTGTGATCTGTGCTGGGTGCTTAAATTGTGGACATGATTCTTGAGGAAGTTCCTGGTGGAGGTTTTCTTTGCCCAGAGGGAGGATTGAGAGAACTCATGGAAGAGATTACAGGGAAGCAAGCGGAGAAAACATGGGATCCAGAGATGGATTCAAGAATGAGGGAAGGCTGTACAGACAACTCAGAGTGTGCAGACTCCTGCTGAACAGGAGAGCCAGGAGGGCAGAGCTGCTCTGGAGCACCAACTACACAAGCATAAAGTTCAGTCAAAGAGACAAACCCAAGCAGGAAAACATGGATAGACAAACAGACTTGGTGCTGAAAAGGTTGAAGAAGGAAAACGGAACAGCAAGGAAGCACGCTGTGCCCTGCCAAAAGAGGGGAAGAGAAAACATCAACCCTAATCAGACACCGAGACCTAGAGTAAGAATGTGATACACAGAAGAAAATGAGAGCTGCTGAACAGGGAGCCACAAAAAATTATCCTACTCAGTATGCTTTTGCCGACAGCTGATCAACAGGAGAATACTTAGGACAGGGCAAGTCCTCCATTGCAGCACACAGTGACACATGAAGACTTTCTGGGAAGCATCTTGACGGAGCTGGGCTCCACTGCTGTGGACTTTCTCCTGTTTTTGTGGTCCCTTCTCTGTCACCCAGGGAACATGCATGCAAGAGATCCTCTGCCAGCACCTACTGGATTGGGTCTGAGAGAAAATAGATGGAAGAGATCCTGCTTTTGGAAGGATGCTCTGCTAAGTCATGCAGGGTCTGGGGAAGTTTTCAGTGGTACTGAAGTGTCACTGCAGCCTCCTGGAGGACTGTAAACTCAAGCAGCAAGGCCCACTGAATTTAGGCATCTTTGACATTTGGTTGTAACTGAGCAGAGCTACTGGGAACCACACTTTGGATTTTGGGAAGGCCACATTGGGGCTCTAGGCAAGTGAAAGGATGTGCATGGCATGGCTGCTTCACACGGTCTGAAACTGGTGCTGCAAAGGACATGTGTGTGATAAGGTCTCCTTCCCTTTATCTTTGCCCCTGATTTTAGGTGGCTACATTGAGCTGAGGCCCCACAGTAGGCACTTTCATCTTTGATTGCCTTCTAGTCCTGAGGGATTTCTAAGCAACTGTCTGCAAGACTCCAGTTCCGCATTGCTTCACCTTCATGCAGAGGCAGTGTGCCAGCTTACTGCTTCGCGGCTGTCTGCTACCTCTGTCCTAACGACTAAAACCATCCAGGGACCACACTTTGGTCCTGAAGACGTGTCATGGCAACACTAATACAGATAAATATCCCCACACATCTTCAAAACAGGGTACCACATCCAGCTTACCAACTGGAAACCACCCAGGGTTCAGTGTCCAGCTGATTTCTGACAATTCCCTCCTTCTGAAGCTCTCTCGGAGTCATGTCACCATCACCACCATCAGAGATGTTATAAGATCTGATGTACTCATTTCTCCAGCTGCTGGGTCACTGTCTGGGACTTTCTCATGCATACTGGCCAGCTGAGACTCTCTTTGCTAGCACCGTACCACAACTTAGAGGTGATATCACTCTTCCAGAGTTACAGTGTCCTGTGCCCTTTAGGCTACATCTTGTGAAACCAACGCTGCTTGCAGCCATCAGCACCTAGAGCCCAGACTGATGCTGAGCTTTTGCTTTGACTGTGTCTGTCTCTTCATGCATCCTTAAATCCCCACAGACTTTGTTACTAGTGAGGTGTACCTTTGGTTTTTTGCTGGACAAAATGCCATCAGATTACATTTATTTTTCTCTGGGGCTGTACCAAAATTTAAAAGCACTAAATACAGCTTAGAGTCTGACTCTCTTTTTTTTTGGCAGCGTTACTAATTGTTATTTTAATCCCATTCTTTGCTACCCATGGGACTAGCGATGATGGAAACTTGAACTGATGTATCTAAATCACACACAATGCTAAAATTCAGATTCAGAGACTTGTAGTGTGCAGGACTTAGCTATGTCAGCTATACCTTGTCTAACAAACTGACTCGGTGTGCAAGGTCACCTCTTATCTGTAGCATCTTCTGGTAGAATTAATTTAGGGAATGATCTAGGACGGGTACTTGTTTCCTCTAGTCAATAGAGGGAAATCTATGCCTATCTACCTTCTGGAGACCTGTGTTTGCTACACTATCAACACAGGCTCTTTGCCCTGGCCTCTGGTTCAAGCGGCATACCTCAAACACTTTTTTTCATTGTTTTTCATTTGCCATTTCTCTGGCATGGTTTTTTATCTTGTTTGATCACTGCATGATTTTTTTTTTTTTTCTTTCAAAAGTTTGCATTAACAATAGGAGTTCCCATCCCCTTCCTCCCAGCTGGCATATCCATACTCCAGCTCTGGACTCTTCGCAGGTTCTGCTGCAATCTGAACACCCAAGCTGTGTCGCCTGTGAAGGGATGGGGTCGGCACTTGATCCCAGGAGAAAGGGCAGTGCTTCCTGAGTTAAGATATTCCGTTTGCTTTGGGGAGCCAGACCTAAGGCATGGTACTTTTCACTGTATTTCCTGGTGACTTAGTCAGGTATGCCTTCTCCATGTGCTAACACGCGTGGGCTCCATTTTCAGGTGTCCAATAGCCCTGTTTGGACCCTTCTGCCATGGACTGGCCCAGACAGGCACTGTTTGTGAGGAACTGGAGAGCCTTTCCCTGTCCTGTGTCCCAGGGCACCCCCAAATGCATCCTGTCTTCCTAATGGGATGAGGCTTGGGCAAGCGACATCCTCCCACCCCACCATTCCTCCTGCTCGTGGAAGGAGACCTGCATGTGTGGGCCAGAGGGGTCTCAAGAAGACCCTCAGGTTGCACAGCTGAGGACCAGAGCTGCAACTGGTGCTACAAGATGCCTCCCCACCACGTACCCTGCATCCCTCTGTGGGTGGTTTTGAAAGTCCCAGCGTACGGGCTGGTGCTCATGCAGCAAAACCAAGCCACTCCTTTCCTCTCACGTGTTGCTGTAACACAGTATGAGACACCCAGGACTAATTGGGGGGTGGTGGTGGTGGCAGGGGCTGTATTTTTTTCTCAGCCACCAACTATTTCCTGGAATAAACAGGTGGACGCAAGCCAGTGTAGATAGATCTCAGATGGCTGCTGGGATATATGCAAATTGTAGAAGAGAATAAAAGCCGATCCAAGCAAGTATATGAGGGAATAATGAGATACAGAATAATTCTTTATAACAATAGAATTATAATAATAACATAATTTAGAGCATAAATTATTCTAAATAAAAGTATTATTCTAGATATAGTTTTGCATAATAATCCTAAATAATTCTACATAAAATGGCATGAGAGTGACAGCTGGGCTTTACAGCCAGCAGTTTTTCAGAGTGATTTTGGATAAAGAAAAGGGATTTGAATAAAGATCTCTTACTTCTACCTGACCCTAGAATAATTTCCCATCCTCACATTTTCCAGACTTTTTAATAAAATGCAACATGAAATTGTCCACATCGCCAGATCGCTAAGTGGTGGTTTATTCTTCGATAAGCCACTGGGCTGTGCTATTACTCTACATTTTAAGGTTTCGTTTTTCATATACCAGCTTCCAACATGTTGTTCAGAAGAATGACTACTGCTAGTGGCAGATTTAAATTGTACAGTATCATAAGAATCTGGTCAATAATTAATGCCACAAGAGCAAATGATGAGCTGAATTTTAGCTCAGTCGTAATTTTCGTTTTCTTTGTGTATCTGTAAATGCGTACAGTAAACCAATTTCTGGTGGATCAAAATAGTTTTCAGGCACATTAAAACTATCTAGTGATGCAGGTTACTTGTAATTGAATGCTGCAGTCCAGCTACCAGCTTCTTTGCAACCAGATGCTCTGATCTCCGTAGGTAAATGGAAAATTTAATCCAAATTTAAAAAAAAAAGAACACGTAGCTTTACTCCCTATTTTTGTACATTTTTTTACAGTGTTGTCTCT
Organism: Mycteria americana; assembly: GCF_035582795.1. NCBI lineage: Eukaryota > Metazoa > Chordata > Aves > Ciconiiformes > Ciconiidae > Mycteria > Mycteria americana. The sequence goes on from NC_134366.1 coordinate 167,624,017, forward strand.
TGTAATTGGTCTCAATCTGTGAGCATCCAGTTTCATCTCTGTATTGCACAGGCTTGGTTTTTAAAGGTGTTGCTCCAGAAAAGTATGCAGCAGTCAATATACTAAAATATTAATAATATTTTAGCTAGAGCAAAAAGATCAAGCACGTGGAAGTAACCCACTCCTCTTTGACAGCCTGCTTGGTCCTTTTGATGTTCAAGGTTGCACTGTGTATTGCTTTTTTCTTTTTTTTTTTTTATTTTTCAGTGATCGAGCTGCAGTGCAAGACGATAAAGATTCCCTGTCTATGCTCACTGGGCTTTAACCTTTGTCAGCCACTCAGTCCCAGATTTTGTTCCAGGATAAAATACTCAAAATTCTGTGTCTGATTTACAAGAAAGTATGATTTACTTTCCAATATACTCTCTTTCTCCTTTTTCTCAAGTTATCCACAATTTTAAAATACTTATGAAGTCTTCTTATTAGGCCCATGTAATGCACCAAATCTGCTTGACTGTGGCAGCATTAAATCAGGAAATAAACTTCACATTCTTGAAATACAGCTTTGAGGAGCATAATGCCTCCGGTATTATTCTATGTGTTTTATATTGTGGCAAGGCTACTAATCGCCAGACCAAGATCCCATCACGCAAGGTACTGTAAAACACAAAACCAGGCAGTAACAGCCCAGATCTTACAATATCTAAGTAGTTTACTAGGGCAATTTGTGCTGTGATTAGCACATCTGCTACAGGGTCTTCAGATCAAGAAATTCAATGGGTTAGGCATTACCTTGAGCGAGGTCCCAAATAGGACTGGCTGAAAAAAGTGCCTAAGTGCTTTTTCAATCTGACAGCTAGTCCAGGGCTGTTAGAAATGTTAAAATGTCCTGGTGGTCTCTGCAGCGTGTAGTGTGATCTCAGACCAGACCTCACCAGACACATGTTCACCCCAGCTGGTGGTGTCTCGAGAGGTCACAGACTCCGTGGCCAAGGAATGACCCATCCTAGGCAGTATTTCTACCTAGTCTGATCTGGGGCATGACAGGGCGAAAAATGTTTGAAAACTTGTTTTTGCACTGACCAAGCTGCAGAGGTTACACAGCCACTTGAGGTTCCAAGACTGTCAATCTATTATCTCTCGGGAACATTACATTTGCTGTAATATCTTGCAAATGGCTTTAATTTTAATGCACAGCTTGATCTATAATTAGTTAACAAGTCTCTCTTGAGCCAGCTATGACAATGATTACTAATTTTTAGTAGCATATTTATAGAACTGGTCACTAAGATATATGTAGTTCCTCATCTTTTTACTGCTGTCCTGGAGCATGTAATTATTTTACTGGATCTAGGGACGTAGCTGAAAATTATTCTGTAAATATATTATTAATAACACAGTAACCATTAAAATAAATTTTAAAAATAACTCACCTTTTTTCCATTAGGAACATTTATTCTCTGTTTACATTATGCAGGGTCTGGACAGTGGAATATGATATTCAGAGCTTTCTTTGTGGTTATTTTCACATTCTGGTTCCCAGGACTATTATAATCAGGCTGCAAACATACCTTTTAGAGGCAAACAAATTACTGTTTTCACTGTGCTTTTGACTTTTCCTCGAATCACATATTTCTAGCGATTTTTACGTAGGCTTGATTTTGATCTGTGGTGCCAAATGTGGCCTGATAAAATAGTGATTTGATGTCTTTTAGAGACACTTGTTTGGATATGTCTTTGGAGCCCTGGAAGAGAGGGCTTGCCTCTGGGAGCAGATGCAGGGGATGGAGGGGGGTGTGTTTTTCTCCTGGGTGTGGAAACATGCCGGTGCCGGTCAGGTTGTGAAACATCCCTCCCTGCAGGGTCAGCTCCTCGCCCTCTGAAAGAGGCTTTAGCATCCTTTGCACACAGATGTTCGCTTTCACACTCTAACGAGATTTCTAGGGGGTCGACCGCAGTCACCAAGGGTGTTGTCCCAAGGGACGTGGCTCTTGGAAGTGCATCACCCTGAGCCGCCGACGGGAAAGCGGCTTATTATCAAACTGCCTCTCTCTTCCAGAAAAGTAAGACTGATCTCCTGCTTTTAATCCTTTTTCACCCTTTCCTGAAAATAAATTAGGTATTTCAGTGCCACAGGGCCTGCTAGCAAGGACTGATCCTACCACCTGAAAGGACACTAGCTACTTTTAGTCTTTGGCTTGCCTTTTTGCCACGGTTCCCCTTCCCCTCTGTACCAGAGCACTGTGGGCACACTGCTGTCACACACCCAGATGTGGCCTTGCCCTGCAGAAAGCATCTGTTCCCTCTACGGTACCACTTGCTGACATCCCAAATATCTCAGCCAACTGACAGATTCCAGCTGATCTACTAATTTCCTAGGAATAAATACTCTGGTCAATGGTGTAGCAGAAGGTGATGAAATAAAATTCTCTTGGATGCTGATATCTTTCGGGTGTCCTGAAAGATATTGCAGTGAGGGGCAAGAAGAGAGTTTCCGGGAACTTTTTCATGCCACACAGTCAGATGTGTGCTACTGAGCTTGCAACTTTTATTCCCGGTGAGTGCTTTTCAATGTCCTTGCCCAACAAGTGCAAACTTCTTCTCTCTTAACCCAGCCACCTCCTCATAAAATGATGGTTCCAACTTGGAACAAACTTGAGTAACTCACATAAACAGAGCCTGTGTCAGTGCATTTTGTGAAGAATACACAATGTGAGTCAGACAGAGCTGGAAAAGCAGGGGGTTTGCGGGAGGACCAAGTATGGGTATAGATGTTGGATGCTTAAAAGAGGACATCACTGTCAGAGATTCTCCACTTTAAAGTGCAGTTATCATCTGGAAAGTGTAAAAGTGACATCCTGGTATGCCACATTTATTCCTCCTCCGCAATTTCTATTCCAAATTCACTCAGTCTTCAAGTCAATACCATGTTTTTTTCTCTGACTGCCAGCACAGCTAGCTCAGCCTGTTACCTGAGAATCAAGCTGTGTTCTTTCTGCTTATTAAAACATTGCCAACTGCAAAGCTTCTGGAATCAGACATTAACTGGCAATACTGTGGGAGAGGCAGGAGAGCTGAGCGCAACATGGCTAGCACATCCCTAGCTACAGGAAAGAGAGAGAGAGCAAAAAACCAAACGGTCCTTAAGCTCAGCACATATGCCTCGGGAGACCCACAGAGAGCTCATATTTACAGCACCTAGGTGCCATTTTTATGCAGTTACTTTTCTGATTATCACTACATTTCATGATGGAACAGCTAAATAGGGAGCCAAAGAGCCCCTTACTCAAGTCCCAGCTGTGCCAGATTTCCAAAGGATTCATTATAGAGGAAACAGGGGAAAAAAGCAGGAAGCCAGGATTTATTTACTATTGACTTGCTCTGTCATCTCTAAACTGCAGCACCTTCTGCAGCATGTAAACCTGGCCAAGGTGCAATTACTCCTTTTCTTATATTGTATGTGTTTAGTTGCTGAGATAGTTTAAACAGGATCTTCACAAAGGGATTAAGATTTCTGGGTAAAAGAAGGAAATGAGAAATGATGAGTGAACAAAAGCTTTAAATAATTCAGAGCTTGTGCTGGTTTCAGAAGAGCATTGCAAAGTCCACAGGCTTATCTGGAGCTGAGCTGAAGTGTATGAACTCCTAGTGTCTGAAAATGCAGGCAGGAACCCTCGTGAGGTCTCTCAGGCACCGGTGCTGCTCGTCCCATCTGGAAACACTGCAGGCTCGAGTCGTCATTGGCTTTGCACCCCATGTAACCACTTACCTTTTCAAAGACTGAAAGCAAAGAAGGTGCAAAATGCTAGAGGATTACAACGTTTCAGCACCTTCTCTCGCGCACGGGCGCAGAAAAGGATAATGAACTGTTCAGAGCTGCTCAGGCTGGTTCTCATCCCAGCAGCTTTACTGATGTCTAAACACCTGCTTTCCTCGAGGGCAATATGGCTACTGAAAGCAGCAGATGAGCTGCCTTAGACAACTTTCTTGGTTTAAGTCCAAAATATATAGGACTAGGGAGCCTTTTGGGATCTTAATTTCTCCCAGCTGAAGACTGCACAGCTAACAGTCCACTGCCTGGAAAATTACAATCTGAGAGAAGAGAAAAGAGGAGAGGAGAGGAGAGGAGAAGAGAGGAGAGGAGAGGAGAGGAGAGGAGAGGAGAGGAGAGGAGAGGAGAGGAGAGGAGAGGAGAGAAGAGAAGAGAAGAGAAGAGAAGAGAAGAGAAGAGAAGAGAAGAGAAGAGAAGAGAAGAGAAGAGAAGAGAAGAGAAAAGAGAAGAGAAGAGAAGAGAAGAGAAGAGAAGAGAAGAGAAGAGAAGAGAAGAGAAGAGAGAAGAGAAGAGAAGAGAAGAGAAGAGAAGAGAAGAGAAGAGAAGAGAAGAGAAGAGAGGAGACGAGACTATTTCAGTTGGAAGGGACCTACAACAATCATCTAGTCCAACTACCTGACCACTTCAGGGCTGGCCAAAAGTTAAAGCAGATTATTAAGGGCATTATCCAAATGCCTCTTAAACACTGACAGGCTTGGGGCATCAACCACCTCTCTAGGAAACCTGTTCCAGTGTTTGACCACTCTCTCGGTAAAGAAATGCTTCCTAATGTCCAGTCTGAACCTCCCCTGACACAGCTTTGAACCGTTCCCACACATCCTATCACTGGATACCAGGGAGAAGAGCTCAGCACCTCCCTCTCCACTTCCCCTCCTCAGGAAGCTGTAAGAGCAATGAGGTCGCCCCTCAGCCTCCTTTTCTCCAAACTAGACAAGCCCAAAGCCCTTAGCGCCTCCTCACAGGACATTCCTTCCAGCCCTGTCACCAGCTTTGTTGCCCTCCTCTGGATGCATTCAAGGACCTTCACATCCTTCTTAAATTGTGGGGCCCCGAGCTGCACACAGTGCTCAAGGTGAGGCCACACCACTGCTGAATACACAGGATAATCCCCTCTTTTGACCGGCTGGTTATGCTGTGTTTGAGGCACCCCAGGATGCGGTTTGCCCTCCTGGCTGCCAGGGCACGCTGCTGACTCCTGTTGAGCCTGCTGCCGACCAGCACCCCCAGGTCCCTTTCTGCAGGGCTGCTGTCAGCCACTCCTCTCCCAATTTATACTTGTGCCCGGCGTTACTCCATCCTAGGTGCAGAGTCCAGCATTTGGACTTGTTACATTTCATCCCCTTAATCATTTCCCAATGCTCCAATCTATCTAGATGCCTCTGCAAGGCCTCCTGTCCCTCAGAGGGTCAAGAGAACCTCCCAGTTTGGTATGGTCAGCAAACATGCTAATGGTGCATCCGACTCCTGTGTCCAGATCACTGATAAATATATTGAACAGAACTGGCCCTAGAATTGAGCCCTGAGGAACACCTCTGGGGACCGGTCGCCAATCTGATAATTGTAAGTTATCTATCATTTTGGTGGTCTCCAAAGGAAGGTCAGAGTTTGCACACAGAGGATGTGGTCCCTGACTGCTCATTGTGGGGTGCCACTAGCTGTGGCATCATGCAAACTGACTGTATCAGTCAGTTATTGTAGTGGCTGTCTTTGGGTCAAACTGGAAAGAAGGTTAATGGGGCTTAAACAGTTACCGTGTGTCAGCTGATTTGCAATAAGTCTCCATGTGCCTGAATCACAGAATCGCAGACTGGTTGAGGTTGGACGGGACCTGTGGAGGTCATCTGGTCCAACCCCCCTGCTCAGGCAGGGTCACCTGGAACTGGTTGCCCAGGACCGTGTCCAGACAGCTTTTGAATATCATGAAGAAGGGAGACTTCACAACCTCCCTGGGCAACCTGTGCCAGTGCTCGGTCACCCTCACAGTAAAAAGTGTTTCCTGATGTTCAGAGGGAACCTCCCTTGTTTCTGTTTGTGCCCATTGCCTCTGGTCCTGTCAGTTAAAGAGGTTGTATGTAATAGCCTGCAGTGAACCAAGCAGATGGAAGCTAATTCATGTATTTCATTGTGGTGTCCAACTGAAGCACGTAGCACAGGACAGTCCCTGGCAAAATCTTTCCTTTGTATCAGGGAAAGAAAGATGTGAGTCTTGCAGTTCATGCTGAACCATGCTCAGCACTGTCAGCCACTTGCAGATGCAGGTTTTGGTACTGGACATGTCTTTTAATTCCAAAGGTGTGAAACATCCCCTTCGGTCAACTTGACAAGCCATTTTTCTTCCAGAATTTAGTCTTCAAACCCACAAATCTCAGCAGCAAATACCACACAAATCTTTAAAATTGGGCAGTGGATAGGACTTTCTTTTCTAACCTTTGGTGAGGTCCTGTTCCTTAAATAGCTGCTACAACTACCTAATTTCCCACCCCTGTTTTGCCATTTGTTATTTATGTATTTAATTAATTAATTTTTAATATTTAATTGTTTCTTCTCGCCTGAATGGTGGAAGATAATAACCATGTCACAGTCATGCAGCACTAACTCCAGGCACCAGCCCTGGGGTTGTCATGGCTATGTTACAGCAGGCAGCCACCAGCTCCTAGAACCAGCCCTGTTGATGTCATGGCTGTGTCACAGCAGACAGAACATTGGTGGTGGCCGTGTCACAGGGCGGGCCCAGGACGGATATAAAAAGAGCTGCTCCAGACCAGGCTGGCAGACAGCAAGCCAGGTGACCAAGGGCTGAGAGGGGAGGGCAGGGGAGGGATGGGCAGGGGCCGCCCATGGCGATGGAGGGTGGCTGCTTGTCCTTTGTTGCTTCTGCTGTCTATTACAGCCAGATGACTGGATAGGGACGTGACCAGACCATGGCACACTGCTGTCCTCCCTCCTCCAACACTCAGCCAGAGAGCTGTCAGCGTGCTCCAGGACAGATAAGATTGCCCCAACCTATACCCCGTTACGGTCTTACAGGGAGCTGGGAGCTCCCTCCAGCCATGGCAAAGCCATGCATCCTTTTTCCCCAGGTACCCAAGGGCTGGGCCACACATGAGCTCCTGGCACCAGCCCTAGCGTCCAGATCACAGCAGGGAAAACACTGGTGGTGGCCCACGTTGCAGTGGGGTTGGTGACATGGTTGGCCCAGGATGGGTGTCTCCTGTCCATCAGGGAGACATTGGATGGACAGCCTTGATGTGAGGCTGGGAGACCCCTGGGCAGGGAGGCAGGGGCTTCTCGTGGCAATGGGGGGTGGCTGCTCTGTTCTTTGATGCTCCTGTCTTTGTCAGCTACGTCCGCCAACAGGGACATGACCGGACCATGGCACTCTGTCCTCTCCTTCCTCTGTGACTCAGCTAAAGAGTGTTGCAACTTTCTACAAGGACGTTGACCTAAAGATAAGGAAACACACATAGCCCTAGTCTGTTCCCTGTTATGGTCCTACAGGCTTCTGGAAGCTCCCTGTAGCTGTGGACAAAGGGAGCTGCACACCACTCACCATCTCTGTATCCTGTCATGGTCCTACAGGCAGCTGGAAGCTCTCCATAGCCGTGGACAAAGGGAGCTCCGCATCACCCACCGCCTCTATACCCCGTCATGATCCTACAGGCAGCTGGAAGCTCTCTGTAGCCATGGACAAAGGGAGCTCCACACCACCCACCATCCTTGTACCCTGTCATGGTCCTGCAGGCAGCTGGAAGCTCCCCATAGCCATGGACAAAGGGAGCTCCGCACCACCTACCAACTCTGTGTGAAACATCTCAAAATAAAGTTTGAGATTAATAAACCCATTGACTGGTTCTTCTGGTTTGTGCTGTCATTTTGGGGGAACCTTTTGGGGCCTTTCTTTTGCATTAAGTATTGCATAAGCCAGAATATCTTAGGAAAAGAGCCCACATTGACAGGCTCTTCCAGACAGACCACCTCTTTGCCTGCAAAGACTCACTTTTCAGTAGCTCTTGGCACATGTCCTTTTTCAATCTTTGGAAACACACCCCAATCTTTCACCCTCGTTCCAATTCTCCTTTTGGGTAGCAACTTTCATTACCTGATAGCAAAACTGCTTTTCCTCACATAAGGCCAGAGTCCTTGCCCTGCCTTTCTCACTAAACAAAGAGCATGAAACAAAAGGGAATGGTATAAGAGCATCACAGAAGCCCCATCACTCTGTCTCCCCCAACACATTCCCCTTCAGCTGCAGAAGGACAACAGAACAGAACAGCACTAGAAATGCTGGAAAAAAGGCACGTTGGCTTCTTCGTGATTTAAATAGCTGCCTCGTGATCACAAATAGCCAGTGGCGATGAGATACACTTTTGAGGACACCCTGGCAGCTCAGCATGGAAGCTTTGGGTATGCCATTTCATCCCAGTCCTTTAGTGCACGCAGTACACCCCTGTTTGTACAAATCTCTCATTACATTAGTTTTCTCATACCTTCATATTGGAGGCATCAAAATTCATATTCTCATATGAAATTTTCATCAAAATTCTCATCAAAAATTCAGATTCTCCTGTCTTCATATTCTCATACCTTCAATGGAGGCATCAAGATATGTAGAGAAACAGCAACACAGCGGTGAGACCCTTTGGGGGGGCGGCCTCTGGGGTTTGCAGTGTGGGGGTTAGACCCAGGTATGATGCAGCTCGTTGTGGGAGGGACATCAGCGAGCTGGCAGGCTGTGGCACTCAGCAGTTTTGGTCTCCTTTGGGGCACAGCAGCCACCTGACTGTACCAGTGTGCTTGTTCGACTGATGCTCTGATCACCCGCTGCATTCCCGGCCAGGAAGCCCCTAGGATCCCCACGGATCCTCTTCCTATACCCTTTGGGAGGTCTGCCTGAAGATGGGAAATGGGCAGGCTGTTTTGTTCTTCTTGCATGAATCCAGACCAAAAAATTACTTTCTTACATAAGCAAGCACTGGAGTGGAACTGGAACAAAATGTCCGGGGCATAACTGTTCCCTGCTATAGGCTTGCAGGGTTTCCAAAGGCAGCAGATTCACACTTTCCACCACGCTGAGCTGGATGGTGCATCTCAGCACACAGGAGGTCAAGAAGTATTTGCTAAATGAGTCAGGAAAGAAGAAGATGAATGGAAAAATAATTGCAGGGCTCAATAACGCATCTGATAGGTCAAAAGCAAAGAATACAGAAGCAAATACAAGCAAACAGATGGATGAGGCTTGAGACCGTGATAGCCTGCTGTGGACTGCAGTAGGATTAGCCTTCTGGGGATGACTGTAAGTGGTGTGTGGAAATTTAAGTACTGCCTGTACTTAGTGAGCAATTCATGGGATGTAATACTGCACAAGGAGGACTATGAGCATCCAAGCAGCCCTTTCCAGAACCCAGCCATGCTGCTGAAGCCTCAACAAAAAGACTCAAACAAAGGAACAAATAGAATAACACGGCAGTCACGAAATGCTGGCACCACCCCTGACTGCTGTTATTCTTCCTGGCCGCGTAGGTGATGGAGCATGATAATAGCACCAAACATTCGTATCAGGGTCCTCTCCCCCTAAAGCACCAAACATTCGTATCAGGGTCCTGTCTCCCTACTTGTGCATTAAGACAGCTAATCCAAATTCAAGCTCTGCCTCTCTGAAATAGAGTCACTAGAAGGCAGCATGCCTTGCTGGGTACCACCTTTGCAAAACGATAAATTATGCTAAGTTTGATGATGTGGTTATGCTGATGTTGAGAACCTTGGAGGATTCTCTCCTTCCTAGCCATGACATTTCAGGAGCTTCATGAAGAGAGAAATCCCGTTTGAATTCTTCAGCTTCATGGGATAAAAAGTCCAACTTACCTCCTAAACACCCCTGGAGCATGATGACAGGATCCATTATGCTGAAGCTGCTTGGGCCAGTGCTGATTTTAGACCCAGGTCTAGGCTCTGAATGTTGTTGCCTGCAAAATTGGGCCAGTGAGATAGAAAGAGATGGAGACGTACAATTGCTGATATAAATAGTATAGCTCTGCTGCAGTTGGGGGTCTGGCCTAATCCCTCTGATGAACAGAATTACTTGAAAATTAGACACTTTCCTTTATGGTCTATTTTTTTAATTTTCTGTCTCAGGCACTCCATATATAAAGGCATCTGTCTTCCTATGAAGGGAGTGAAAAGATTAATTTGTTAAGTCAAATATTCATGACTCCCAGAGAAGGGAGATGAAGTCACCTGAAGATCATTTATTATGGGCAAGTAGCTGAGGTTCCTCTGGACAAAGGTAGAACTGCAAATCTGTGACACAGAGGATTTCTGACAAGGGATGAGTCATCTCCTGTCCTCCCTGTCACACACTTGGAATTAAGACCACTGGCGGGTAACAACCCTGTCACATGACGGCTCATTTTCCATTGATTTCAGTGGCTGCTGTTACAAATCTTGGGGTCAGATTATCCAGAGCAGATTCCAGAGCAGATTCCAGAGCATCCCTATAATGGCTGTGATAAGGCATTGTGATAAGGTAGGGGATTAAAGGACCTCGCATCCTCCTGGGGAAAACCGGGCAACTTTGCAAAGTCAAAAGGACTGTGCTGATCAACACTGGTACAACAGCCAGCTTGAGAGTGCTTTACAGGGGGATTTTCCATTTGGCTTAAACTAGGAAGGTAAACTAATTACGTGAATGAATGTTTCCGGCTGCGGCAATAACAACCGTTTGAATGCATTTAGCCAATGGACTATTAAGTACAGTATATCTTCAGCATCACAGGAGACAATACCTTATCTTGCCTGACAGCTAATCATTGCTACCTCAGCTCTGCCCGCTCAGTCCCTTTGCGTGGAGCTACACCCACTCGTAATCAGGCCATTCATGTTCAGTCATGCATACAGCCATCTCCAAATAGACACAGTCCTACTAATCACCACCTCTGCTCTCACTTAGGCTGCCATTTGGAGTCTGATTCAATACTAAAATGGATCTCGGCAGCACAAGAAACCTGTCTTGTAGTCCCTCTCATTTAATGTGGCAGTTCTCTACTCTAATCATTCGTCTGGTGCAGAGAGCAACCCTGTCACTGCGAGCACTGCTCACCGTAACGTTAGCTGTCTGCAGCGCTGTTGCATAAGGCCGGTCTGCGAGCTTTAAAAAGATGCAGAAAGGGGCGTAGATTTTCATGGGCATGGAAGTGTCTTCCGAAAGCACCTTGTCCCTGTAGAAACAGAGAGTTTTCAAAGATTCACCTTGAATTCTTAAATTCATAGGTAACATTTTGGGATGGTCTGGCAGGTCGGCTCTTAGCTCAGTGCTGGCCCTGCAGAGCTGGGGCTGATGCCATGCAAAGTCACCTGTATGCCTCCACGTCCCAAATCTCTGGGCTTCAGGCTGCTGCATGGCTGTTACCTTGTACGAGTACCTGAAACAGGTCTGCATGATGCTTCCAGGGCAAAGAAGACCAGGTGTCCTCCAACAGCATTTTAGCAATATTGTTTGTGCCTTCTGGCTCAGGAGGGAGAAAGGATGCAGAAATTGTCACCAGAGTTTTAATAAAATTTCCTTCTTCTTTCACGTATTCAGGCAGCTCTCTTCTTCCCCCTCCACAGCCCATGGCCCAAGCCCTGTTTTCTTCTGAGGGCTGAGGGGCATTTTCTTAACTTGTCATCTTTTATTGTAGGCTGGAGTAAAGTTTTTTGTGGAGGACTGGCCATCCTGTCTCTGATAAGTAGCTGTAGCTTAGCATAGAGGATCTGTTTCTCAGTGTGTCTCCTAGGCCCTTGACATTGTTACCTGCAATTCCCAAGGCTTGTTGGTGACGAAGATAGTAATGTCCTGGATGTGCTAGTGAAATATCTGGATTTTTTTCAAAGTTACGCTTAGGTGTTTCTATTTAACTGGTCTTTGCTTTTCCTTGGTCATGTCTATACAGGGACAATCAGGAAAGTTGATTTAAATTAACTAAAGGCAAGAGTTTAAAGTGAATTAGCTAAATTGCATTAAACCTCCTGTTTCACAATTAAAGTGGCCTTAATATGACTTAGCCTTGGAAGAGAAGTAAACCAAATCAAATCAAACCCACTTTAATTCTGACAGTTCCCACAAAGGGCTTTAATTAATGCAGTTTAACTAATCCACTTAAAAATTCAGATCAACTTTTCTGAGTAGCTTCATGTAAACAAGCTCTTACAACTGTTCTGCACTGAAGTGATTTAGCTTGGTTGGATAATTTTCCTTCATAAGGTAAATCTGTGCAAGACTTACTCTGGTGGAAGTCCCACTACAGAGGCTTGCACTTGGGTAACTACATCAACTGGAAAAGTTGCATGCATATAAATCCAGGCTAGCTTAGCTCTTTGTAATGCCTACCAGCTCCAAGCTACTGTGCTTTCATGCCATTACACACACACACACACACACACACAAAAGACCACCTCATCAATTTAGGAAGGAAAGAGAAAATGAATGTGTGCAGTCCCATTTCTCTCCTTTGGTTAGCGCAGAAGTCAGCTATGTTGGTAAAGCAGTTGGTATAATTTGCATTGTGCCCTAGTGAGTTCTTATACTGTATGCAGGCAGGCTGCAATCAGGCTAGGATTTATTTTAGGTGGGATGAGACTTACATTAGTGCAAAATTAATTTTCTTCAATGGGCCTTAGAATGGTATAAATTAGGGCATATAGTAATTTTGTCTTTTTTCTTTCTTTTCCCTTTTTTTTTTTTTTTACACACACCTTATATTTGGCTAGTGTCAGTTCTAGCTGGGGTCACAGCAAAGGACATGGCTTACAAACAACAAAAATCACAGACAACATTGGCCAAGGAAAAAAAAAAAAAAGACTGTTTCAGCCAAAACAGACATTTAGACAATTTGAAGTATATCTCATCAGTGTGCACATCAATCTGGCCCATTAAATAGTACGTCCTTTAATTCCTTCTGCCTTTATGAACAATTCCCTTTGTAGCTAAAATGCTTGATGAAGGTAGTGCAGCCTCTTTCTTAGCAGGAATACGGATGTTTGACTTTCTCAATTAGCTGAAAGTCCTTCAGCAGGGGGTTCCCTGAGGCACATAGCATTCCTTGGCTGGTAACCCTCATTCCCTGTGCCGCTTTACCCTGGCAGGGATAGAAAAATGCAGACTTTCCACCAGGGTGTCTTCACTTTTCCCAAAACTTTCCAGTCTGCCAGCTTGAAACATCATCCCGTTTTTTTGGGGGGGAATAATCTGGCTATTCCAAAGCGCCCTTCTCACTGCACAGATCCCCAGACCAGTCTGTGCTGTGCTGCCCCTTCTCCCCTGACCCTCCTGGATCGCATCTGATGGTCCCTGTGTGCTGCCAACCCTCAACGCCTTGGTCCGGACCAGGGCAGGCACCCTGACTGCAGTTAGCGGAGCTCTCACTTTTCATCACATTTATTAGGCTGTATCATTGTGAAAGAGCTCCTCCGAAATAACGCAGGCGACTGCGATGCTCTAGCAGCACTGTACACAAATAAAATATTCCCAGTGAAAAAAGTGTCAGCAGCACCTCCGCTGGATCAAAAGTCATGTCAGAGAAGATATCAAAGCATGAATATCTGCTTGCATAAAAAAAGCCAAAAGCCTGAAGCCATCCCATCAACCTTCAAACAAGCCGGGAGACCGCACACAGAGCTGCTATGCAGCGGTGATGGATCAAGAGGTAACGCAATTTCTAGCCAAACTCCTTCAGCTGTTGCCATCTTCTCCCAAAGTTGTTTTCAAACTGTGCAAAGTTTAACTTCTGGGGAAAAAAACCCCATTGCACAGTGATGGAAACCCTACTTGATTCAAAGACTCAGCTCCTGTCAGGTATAGTTTCGTTTAGAGCAGCAGAAGCAGGAGTTGTCCCATCTCAGTTGGCTGAGACAGACATGAAATCTGTAAGGGAACTGTTTTCTGCCCAGATGTTGCAGGTGTGGGGCACAGCTGGCTCCAGGGATGGGTAATGGGGTGCACAGGCCTCCATCATTAGCTCAGGTGCCACCAGGGCAGGAGGAACCCACAAGTCGCTCAGTCTGATGGAGCCTGTCATTTATTCACAGGAGCCCCTGCCACACACGAGATGCTTTCCAAGCCCTTAAAAAGCGTGATTTATTTTTTCCCCTAAAGAATTTGCAATGTAACAGACAAGTTGCACTTTAGGCATCTTCGAAACAATTTTCCCTTGGAACCAATTTGATTCACTACATGTGACACAGCACCGAAGGCTGTTAAGTCCCCCACGGGGCTGCAGACGGCCTCGGCAGAGCCGTGTCATTCGCAGGCAGCGGCTCGGCAGCGGGTGCCTGCGGGCTGCGTTTCACGGCTGGGGGAGAGGCAATGGGCATCTGGTCGGGTTCGCCGGGCTGCTCATCCCAGCGCTGGATGTCCTCGGTCAGAGGTGGCCACGCATGAGCAGAGGTGGCCCAAGGGACCGAACATCTCCAGTGCTTCTGGGCACTGCTGCTCAGAGCTCGGTTTGGCCTCGCTGCCTTCCTGCTGTGACAGGTGCTGCATATTTCTGTTACATGCAGTTGTCTCTTCTGTCATTTCTCTAAAAGGGTGAGAGCTCATCCTCTCGCTGCAGCAAGACAGTCTCTCTGTGCAAGCGTGAATCAACCATCCTCCTGGAGGCTTTGCCCTTATGAAAGGAGACCCAGAGGGTCATGGATGAAGTGAGGACCAGCTTATAACACATTCCTGCACTTAGTGACCAGCTTGGAAAAAAAAAAAAGAATTCTGCTGTTTGCATTTTTGGAGTTGCATATTGCATTCTGTCATTTTTTTCCTTGGATGTTAATGCAGGAGGATAATTTGTAGGAAAACCCAGGGGTTTCTGATCACATACTTACTCCAGATATTTTAGATATTTAGCTCTACACTGTGTGTAAAGCACAGTGCCTGTGCAGAAGTCTTTAGCAGTTGTGGCAAAATGCATCCTCTGCTGCCCCATAATAAAGAAAACATCATGTGTCTCCTCCTTGCACTGTTTATCTCTTCCCAGTAGGACTGTGAGGTGCTTAGGGACATGGTGTAGTGGTGGTCTTGGCAGTGTTAGGTTTACGGTTGGACTCGATGATCTTAAAAGTCTTTTCCAACCTATACGATTCTGTGATTCTGTGAGGTAGGAGCCCTTTGGAAACACAAAGACTGAGAGAGGGGAGATAACTAACTCATGTCACTTACAGGGGAGACAGCTTTCCCCAGTCCTACCCATCTGGTGTCCCTGCTAAATCTTGTTCTTCACCCACTAAGGCATTTCTATGAAAACCCCATTGTTTCCAGTTCTGGAACTTAAGGGTGAAAAAGCTAAATCTAATGTTTCTACAAATTTGATTCTTTGGTGCTGTTGGAAGGGAGAAACAGTATTTGTCACTGATGTTGCATACGATTAGTGTTGGTACATCAATTCCTTGGGGATATAGGTGCCTCCATTACTGTGCCATGCACTAGTTCAGTCCTTTCCTATAGTCCTTTGCACCTTCACAAACTCGGCCAGCTGCTTCTCTTACTTTTGCAAAGGACACAGACTAAGCAGCTTATGTACTTCTGAAATGGGAACTCAGCGTGTTTTTTCAGAGTTTATCTTGTAGCCTGAAGGACTCTGTTTCTTTGCACTTGCTGTTGGTTTTCCCTGCCTTACTGTGCCTGGCGAGCTTTGGTATCTCTCCGAGTTTATCTATCTGTGCTGAGAGCTGCTCTCTCTTTTGTATCAGGTTATTTCCCGCCGTGTAAGCACACATTATAGTCTGATTTCCTCTCATTACTTTAAGTTGCTCATCTGTTTATACCATCTTTGCAACATGCTATGTCTGCAGTAGCAAGCTACTACTATTCTTATAATACCGGAGACCCTCTGAAAAATCTCCTGATCTTTGTAAACTAGAGTTTTGCTTAGATCTGCCATCATTTTGCAATAGTTTTTCTTTAAAAAGACAAATGAAGCTGATTGATAGTCATAATGTTAAGTTTGACAAATCTCATATAAAGGCGTGTGGATTTTTACATGTGTGAATAATGGAAACAGCGTGCCCGATAATCCCACTGCTGATACCCTATCTCCTATACAGCATTGCTAATCAACAAGAGAAGCCAAACTGTTGAGGAGAGAGTGACACTATTGGAAAGCCTAATTTTGAATTTCAAACTCTGAAGTCTAAATTCTATTTAATATTATTTATGGGATCTTATTATGCGGTTTACAAATACACGGACTACTGCCAGTTATACATGAAAACCAGACTTCCACTTAATCCGTATGAATAGTTGGCCGAATGATGATACTTGGATTTTGGGGGGTTTTATGTTTGTTATTTTTCCATGTGAAAAAAGATATTCCGACAGTCCAATCACAGACTGAGAATAGTGTCAAATAGCTCTGTCACGAATAAAACAAATATGAGCACTTCCCAAACAGCCCTGAATTTGCAATTTTGTCCAGAACTGTTTAGTAGGTTCTTTTAAAAGAAATAATAGAGTGTGCATGCATGCATGTGAAAGTGTGATTTCTGGACATAGTCACACTTATTAAAAATATTTTCAGTGAATAATGCACGTGGTCTCTTAAAAAAGCCTCCCTTATGGATGCCTATGGAAAGAAAAAAATGATAAATTGAGAAAAATTTGGGAAGGCACGGGGGAAATCATGTTTGTACAAGCAGAAATTTTACTGTCTGGTTACAGTGCTCAGGTACCGTGGTGAAAAATCTTGACAGTGTCTTTACATTGATCTGATTAGGGCAGTGTAATTTTTTGGGGGGATCAACCTAAAATAAGCTGTTTTCTTTTTTCTGTATGTTCAAAACCTTTCATTTAGATTTAAATAGGTGTTTTGTTCAACCTGAAACAGAACATTTTGCTTGGAGGCCTTTTTTTTTTTTAAAAAAAAAGGAAACCTAGATCCATAAAAGCAAGGAGGTGAAAACAGACCAAGCTCGAGGTGATCTGAGACAGTTGCCTTCAGATCTCTTCTCTGCTTGATCAGAGAAATTTAAAACCAGCCCAAAGTGTGGGTTATGGAGGAAATAATGGAAGAGAGTTCCCTTTGGTAAGTGGCCTCATCACCAGGTGGAAGTTTCCCTCCTGGCTTTCTTCCGGTGAATGCTGCTGTCGAGAGCTGAGGTGCAGAGAGCGGCACTCGAGAAGAGCCTGCAGTTGGGGGTGAGGGGTTCCTCTGGGAGCAGGAAAATGCGGACGTGGAGCCCTGGTTTGACTGAGGTGGGGGGGCAGCTGAAGGAAGGGAGAAAGCGTAAGTGCTGCCACAGCGACTCCCATTTGTTTTGCATGGA
This sequence comes from Mycteria americana, assembly GCF_035582795.1. Taxonomy (NCBI): domain Eukaryota; kingdom Metazoa; phylum Chordata; class Aves; order Ciconiiformes; family Ciconiidae; genus Mycteria; species Mycteria americana. The sequence goes on from NC_134366.1 coordinate 167,641,115, forward strand.
CCAATGCGGGGAGAGTCAAAATACTTGGGAAATCAGAAATAAAATATCACTGCTCCAGGTGAAACTAGCTCAGCTTTTGGCTTGTTCTGACTCACTGTATTCAACTCAAATTTCTAAATGCTTTTGCATCAAATCGGAACGGTCTCTGAAAACACGTGTCCAGGTCTTTTCCACTCCTGGTCTCTTTCGCTCCATTCTGTGGTTATGTCCAGCTGTTTCCATCTTCTATTCTTGTACTGACCTATTGGGTTTTTTTTCAGCAGCCTCTAAAGAAAAAGACGATAAAGATAGAGCCCTGTCGAGATGCCCACTCTAATCCATCGCCAAGGCAGGGCTCTTTGTGTGCAGCCTAGCCAAAAGGCTGGGTTGCCATTTTCTTGTGAGCCTGAACCAGATCCCATCCTTCCCTGGGGGGGGTTGGGGGATGATGCAAACACAAAGGCTTGGATGCTGCTCTGGCTTGTGACTAATGCACAAGCAAGTGGGAGAGAGAGTATAATATTTCCTTCCAATTCTCCAAGCCATCGGGCAGCTGGGAGCCAGGAAGCCGAGCCGTGTGCTCCAGTGTACGAGCACCACAGGCACGCTGGAGCTCAACGGCACAACAGCTGGGGTCTGGCAGCTGCTCCGTGGGCAGCATCTGCTGTGCTTCCAAAAGGAGGTGGGAGAATCAGCACTGACCGCCTGGAAGGGCTGTGCCTGTTTCTTCTTCCCCTGGTCCCGTTCAAGCATTGTCCCCGTGTCCCTTGGCTCTGGCCACTCGAAAGGAAGAGCCCCTGGTCCTCCTGGTGGGTAATCAGCCACCGTTTCTTCCCACATCTGTTTGCATGTGACAACGAATGATGGGGGAGAGCCACGCTGCGCCTCAACTTGAGTCTCTGCAGACCAGCGGGGTGGGTGTATAATTCTGTGAGGAGCTTTGTTTTCATTTCACTTCAGTTCCCTCAGATCTGGAGAACTCTGAATAGTAAATGCGGCGTTTACAAGCTGGCTGAATTAAGTAGCGTTCAGCTTCACTAGGGGGATGGTTATTCAGCGAAGAAATCAACGTGTACATCAGGTATGCAGTCCAAAGTGCGGGGTGGCAGAAGGTGGGCAAAGACCTGCCTGCAGACAGCAAGGCAAGTATCCATGTGTCCTCTTTGGGCAACCTAACATGCCCACAGCCAGGCAGATCTTTCCCCTGTGCTTGCACAGATCTCTGAAGTGGCTTTTTACAGCACCATTTGTCAGCATTTAATAGCTTCCCGCTTGGTCCCAAGTTAAGATTTATTATTTGTATTACAATATCACTTAAGCATCCTGCATTGCCTGAGCTGGGACTTACCTGGACCATAAAAAAGATCCCAAAGTAAACTTATAAGGTTAGGCTGAGTTTATCTCTTTCTTGTGTGCATTAAGAAAATGAGGCTGTGGTATTTACTATCTTCCAGCTGAGCAGTTGTGACCTTGGAGGCATTTCAGGTTGACAGGAACAGGAAATTTCCATTTCCTGCATGAGCCTGAATGGCAAGCAAACCCCAAAAAGCTTATTGCCAAACATATCTAGTTTTTTCCCTACTTAGGAATAGATGGATACCCAGCTCTCATTTCCTAGGGTTTGAGTGTGTGATAAGGCCTTAGGTAAGTTATTTCTCTTTCCTGCACCTTACTTTCCCTAGTAGTAGATTGCAGATAATGGTGGAATTTGTAGGGTGTTTAAGTAGCTACAGATAAGTGGAAATCTTAAGTGTGAAAATCTCAAGTGTAAGCTTTTGAGGAGGCAGAAACTAGCCTCTCCCTGTGCAGCATCAATACAATGGGATCCTGAGGCAGGGTACTGGAATGTTTGAAATGAAGGTGCATGTTCACAGACTTCAGCTCTCCTTTTTCCTCCCAGGATTTGACTGTTTTTCTAAACATTATAAGTTCTCTTTTTTTCTCCTGAAGCTCTTGTGCCTTTTGACTTTCATTAATGGTTTTGTATTAGCTTTCAGCTTTCTGCCAATCTGTTGTTTTTAGCCTTGGAGGTCAGTTTTTAGTCCTTGGCAAATACTTAAATTTTCAAAGATACTGGAGAATTTAAAGCTTATGAGAGCAGCCCTGATGACATTGGTAGAAACACTCAAGTGCCCAAGCAAGGCATAAATTTAAGAGCCTTGTTGAATAAATTTAAATCTGGAATAATGCTACAGAAGTAGGGCAAGTTGTCTAGATTTATACTGAGTGTTTGGAAGTAGAATCAGGACTTAATTTATTTTACTGGAAGCACCTCTAACACCTTAATAGATAGGTGCTCTGTTGTATAAATGCAGTTAATGAGGATGATTTGAGACTTCCTATATACTGTACTTTTGAAGGTTTACTGTAAGATATTGCAGTTGTAGCAGAAATTGCAGAAAGCACCATGTCCCCACGGTACATTATGTGCAGCACTTCCCAGTGGCAGTAAATGTTCTGGCTTAATCAAAAAGATCACATTTCTTTCTATTACTACCTGCCTAGAGAAGCTAGAATAACTTTCGGCCAAGGAATACATTAGTTTAAATCTTAAATTTCAAAACTGAATTACACAAAGACTTGCAGATGTGATTCATATGTCCCCCATTACTTCCAATCTCTTTCTTTTTCACCTGCTAACTTAAATTTGTGTGAGAATTGTAGTGCTGCTGGTAGCAATTGCGCTGGTCGGAGGCTCTGCACGGGCAGGCACGGCACGCAGGCATCCCTAGTGTGCTGGGACTTCGCTCCCCAGCCTTAGCACAGCCCAGCTGCCTCGCTGGTCGCCTACTCCCGCTGGAGGTCGTTTAGCTAAACTGTTCCTAGCGAATTGTCTGCTCAGTTGGAGTCACTCTCGTACTTCTTGCAAATTATCCTCAAGCAGCCGTAGCTTTAGATTTAAATCACTATGTGCTGCTATTTGCAAGGTTCATGGAGAGATTTCTGTGGGCATTTGTTGGCCTTCGGGCTCTCCCTAGGCCGATCGCTGCAGGCGCATCTTTCAGCAGTTTTGTTCCTACCTACTGTGATGAGTGAGCATCCCAGTTTGGCAAAGTGGGGATAACACTGGTTACCCACCCACTGCACACACCCGTTATGAAGATTTATGAAGTGATATTTTCAAAGTGTAAAGCATTATTTATGCCAGGTGCTGTGATCTATCAATAACAAATGGGATAAACATTGGGTAGTTAAATATTTAAAGCACAGTCTTTGGAACTGGGACATCTGTGACCTTTTCCAGCTCTCCTAATGGTTTCCTGCCTGTCCTCGGATGAGAGACTTCCACATTCCTGCCACTCCTCTCCCCCCAACTTTTATGTAATGCATATATTTAGCTGTGAACTCTTCTGGTGAGCAGTGCTCTGATGAGGTGCTGGCTGAAAGGCAGATTCAGCAGGTCCTGGATGCTCATGAGGCCCTCAAGGCTTTGGATGGAAGATTTCAGCCCAGTCTAAATCCAGGGGTGGAAAGGAAGAGCAGCTCTTCCACCAGCCACCTTCAGTTTTATTTCAACTCTAAACTTTCCTGTTATTGTCTGTTCCCAATATTACATCTGCCATGTAGCTCGGTCTACCAGGGCTGGTTTTGTGTGTCACTGTGTCACAGCTCTGGGAAACATCTGGCTCAAGGCAGTGATAGCTGTATGAAGTGCAATGGCCTGAGACAGAGGAGATGGCTGGGAATAGACTATTTAAGCATCCCTTCTGCTCTTAAATTCTGATTTGATGAACAGAAAACAAATGTACATTCCTATAGATTTGACAACAAGCCTTTTTACCTTTTAAGAGAAACCTGATGTTGACTTTTCTTCCTGGTTGGATCATTTCCCCTAATTCCAGAGCTCAGGTATACAGCTATATAGTGGGGTACCTGCACCTTTTGTATCATACCAAAATACTGATAGAAGAAATTGATGCAGACATACCCCAGAACAGTTCCTTAAACAGAGTAGTGGTCATAGATCTAGTCAAACTGAGGCAATAATCCCAACTCCAACTATGAGAGATCGCTAGCTGGCTCTCACGGTTTATATCATGCGCAGCTGTAGATCTTGAGAACTGACATGTTTTTAGTGGAACCTCATATTTCTCTGTGGAAAATGTCCTCATTTAGTAATTTACTCATGCAGATACTTTCCTCGTCCTGCAAGTACATCTTAGTCTGGTGTCCACTTATTTGACTGTCATCCAGTGGAATACTCAACACAGACATCTTTTATAAATCACATCCAAGGCACTTTCATGGTAATATTCCTTGAAGGACCACAACATAGAGTACACTTTGTCCCTGGATTCTTGGTACCAGCTTCTGACTCAACTGCAATGTGCATCTTTTAACATGGAGCGGGGGGGGGCGTTTCTGCAGTACTTAATGTTCGGAGAGAGTTTAATCAAGAAACATGAGTAATTGGCATTAACATTCACTTCTGAGCAAGAGAACAGCTTTGATAGCATCTATACTCATTAGACGTTTCACTCCAAACACTTCATTACAGTAAGCGCTCTTCGTATTGGCTTTTACTTTGTAAATACAGGACAGATTCTGCTCGGCACAGATGTATGCCTTGAACAAACACTCCGTGGTTACACAAAAGTAAAAAGTTTTAACCGTCGAAAAGAAATAAGTGTAGCATTGCAAGTGCTTTGAGAGAATTCCTAAGCACTCTGCCACATGACATAAAAAACCTACAATGACAGGACACAAGATTCGTTTACTAGCCGCCTAATTGGAATGAGTAGGATTGATGTTGTTCACATACTGAAATGCATGCTTGGAAAAGCTCAAGATTCAACTTGATAGGCCTGATGAAAGTTTGTTGGGGTGCACTTATGGAGCCAGGACCACTTTAGGTAGTGCAGGAGCATAAACCATGCCAGTAGCAAGACGGGAGGGAGCTAGACAGGCATCGGTACTTCGCACTTCTGCCTGCTTATGTAAAAGTCCTGAACAGCAAATGGGTACTGATCCCCAAAGTGACTTATATCAGCATGTCTGCACCACGCTCCCTGTCCTCCTATCGCTGGAATTAGTACAGGTGAGAGACATTTTAGCTCCTTACAATCTCTGTTTACTTTTTAAAATTCATGTTAACTACAGATGTATGAATAAGCACTTCCTCTGTTCACTGTGGAAAAGAAGCACACAAAGTAATGCTGATTTTCAGCTAGCTTATAAAATAACAATAAGAATATTGTGTTACTGTAATATCTAAAATGGCCCTGGGGCAGAAGATAGGAAGTGTGTTCTGTGTCAATTCACCCCTTCACTCCCTGATTAAATTTGCACCCAAATCAAGTAGTTCAAAGTCTCAATTTGTTTAATGAATTGACTTGACAAATAGATCATTTTCTCTTTCAGCAATTACCCTGAAAATGTGAGTCAGCAGGAGCCCTGATTTTCATATCTATCAATACAAACAGAATGGGAATCTTGTTCTACTGTGCTATGATACTTAATGTTTTCACAATTTTAAAGCATTTCTCAGGTAATGTGCCGTCTGTTATTTCAAGTAATGCTAACTATGCTCATGTTGAGTGAAGTACAGAAATGTCAATTGCTTTATGCTGGTGTTTGAGGATAACGTGCCAATGCAAGAACTCTTGGATCCCAGTTGCCTGCTGTGACCATCTGACCTGAGTTTTTACTCATTGCTGCACCCTGCAGGGTGATCTGCAGTAGCCAAATAATTTCAAAAAGCTTCAGCCTCTTTATTTGGTCCATGGCTTCCTGGGTATGGTACAGCCAAGAGCCAGAAAATCCTAGGGACCACTGTTCATTTAGGAACCTCCATTAGAAGAATGCTGCCTTAGGAGCACCTTTCTAATCATAGAATCCTAGAATGGTTTGGGTTGGAAGGGACCTTAAAGATCAACCCCCCTGCCATGGGCAGGGACACCTTCCACTAGACCGGGTTGCTCAAAGCCCCATCCAACCTGGCCTTGAACACTTCCAGGGATGGGGCACCCACAGCTTCTCTGGGCAACCTGTTCCAGTGCCTCACCACCCTCATAGTGAAGAATTTCTTCCTTATATCGAATTTAAATCTAATGCCAGGATCATATGAGATTTGCCTGGTGAGGCTCTTCATCCTGCACATAGCCGTGCAGCCCAAGGAATAGGGCTTTGCTTGGTTTTGGCCAAAGTCTGCTCTCACTGAACTAAATGTGAAATTTGCCATGATGAAGAATATAGTAGTTGAGTGCCCTGGGCCAACAGTTTCCCAGTCACCTCTCCCCATATACAATGTTTTTGCTCTTTCCAACCTCACATTCTTCAAGCCCAGTAAAAAGGCTTAGGTGGAATCAAACCATCTTTCTCCTTTGCTGGGCTCAAGGGTGATCTGGGAGGCTGGCTCAGCATGAAAGTGCCCTGCCCCCTGCTACGTACAGGTGAAGGTGCTGCCATGTCTCACCTCTGACTCTTATTCCCTGTCCTGCTCTTTCCCATCATGGCAGCTGCCACGAGGCATTTGTGGGATAACACTTGCAGTAAGTCCATGCCAGGGCAGACCATCTCGATGCCATTTTCCTATTGCCCAGCAGCAGCAGTATTGAAGGGTCTATAGCCCACTGGAGACACACTTACCAGATGTTGGTGGCCACAGTATCCTTTCCCTCCATGCTGCAAACATCACTTTTCTTCTTAAAAAGTAGTAGCAGCATAGTACTGTTTCTACTGTTGTTGCTTCACAGTAACAGCAACAAAACGTAGGTTGTTCCAGCCAGATAATTTGCATTTCTCATTGCCTCTTTCCTGCTTTTTCTTTACTACTTCTAAGCTTTGTTCTCTTCTTTCTTAGATATCCAGCAGGATCTTACGCTGGAGTAGCAGCTCCCTCTCAGAAGCATACACCACCTCACAGCTGTTCCGAGGTGGGAGCATGAATGTGATGGGTTATCGCAGTGTGGCTGATGTGCCGTGAAGCCCTACCCAACTATAACTCAGGGAAACCGGCCTGTGGGACTGCACTCCAAGACTGTAGCTGTGGTTCTTGCAGAGGGTGGAGGGAGAAGTCTGTCGAGGGGATAGAAAGTGAGGGATTCTGAGCAAGAACAGGAAAGTGATACAGCCCTGATGGACCAGAAGAAAAAATGAGCTCGAGGAAAGAGTGTGAGGGCAGAACAAGGGGGAAAGGTTAAAGATAAGAGCATAAATATGGGCAGGAAGGAGCAACACAAGGCCTTAAGGACAGAATCAGAAATATGATGAAAAGGGTTAAGGACTGTCAGTAAATAGACACACAGGCTGAATGGTAATGGGTAAGGAGCTTTAACTGCAGTGCTGTGAATGTTAAGGAGAGGAGGAAAATAGGCAGCAGAGAGTTTGCAGTAATCTAGTTAGCCAGAAGGGACCTCGACTCAGCTCTTCAGACCTCGGAAGCTCATTGGAACAAGGTGGGACGCTCATGAGAGCAGGTTTTCTTGGGGGATTCACGGGGCTTTCTGGATGGAAATAGCATAGAAAGACCTTTGCACAGCAGATTTTTGTTACTGCTGGCTTCACTCCCAGCTGGAAATGGAAGGTGAAACAAAAATAAATATTTCTTTTCCTCCAGCAATCCTCAATCATTGAAATATTGAGTGAGTCCGTGAGTTTGGTTTAGTCAATGCTGGTCTGGTCAAACTTGTCACTTATAGACAAAAATGCATGTATGCTGGAAGAGAAAAGAAGACCAGAAAAAATAAACACTATTGACAATGACCTTTGAGCAAAAGTAGATGTTGTTTCTCTTACCCTCGTATATTTTAAACTTCCTAGATCAAAGTCCACAGTAGCAGTCAGAACTAAGTTCAGAGACCTTAGTTCACAGAAAGGAGCTTGAATAAATGACCTGATTTGTCAGAAGTTGAGAGCACTGACTTCCCGTAAAAGCAGTGGAAATATCAAGTACTTAGTGTCTTCCAAAAAAAAGTTTTAATTAGTTGTGACACTTTTTCTGATCCCAGGGTCTTTGACATGTCTCCTGTGATGTCTTGGACCTTTCAGCTTGGTTTCCTAGTAGAGGAACAATAAGTGACCCCAAGTCTGGCATGTTCCAAGTATTTTGTCACTGGATCTGGAAAAAAAGTGGCCCAAAACCATGCGGAATTTTCTTATTTTTCTATGCTGAGGGGAATAACCTTAAGAAAAAAGAAATCCTCTGTTTATTCATGGAGCTCATTCTAAACAGAAAAAGCAGAGAAGGATATCTGGTGTAGCTGAAGCTAAGTATAATACAGCACATCTCTCCAAGGCTAAACACTGGTTTGTACTAAGAAAAATAGTCTTGAAGATTATGTGAAACCATACTGTCTGCTGATACCTTCCCTGAGTGTGTCATGGTAGATATTTAACTCTGGGTGTCTGACTCTGAAAAAGTCAGGATAGGGTTTTTTTATGTTGATTAGCTCCATTTTGGCTAAAAGAACCAAATTCACTAAGGGAGAGATGGAGAAATATTGCATACCAGCATGATAACCTTGTGTGACAGCATAGTCATGATAAATACGCTATACATCTAGAAGTTCAGTCTGATACATAGTCTGGACCAAAGGGTTCTTTTGCAATGTGATGATCTATTGTATTGCCCAGCCAACTGGAGTGGCATTAAAATGAATAATACCAGGCTCACGGTTTGGAAATTGTCTAGTCCATTATTTTTTAAGTACAGATTTCTTAAAGGGCAGAAGGAACCTTGGAGAGAGAGAATGAATTGGAAACAAATTGTAACCGTGACATTCTGCCCTCTTTCCTCTCCTTGCCATTTTTGGCAATTAGGGCATTATTTCCTCTTTCTTGTCAAGGACTGTTAGGGTTTGAAAAAGGCCTTTCAGTCTTTTGCCTTTGTTCTGATTTGCAGAAAGCAAAGAAAAGAGTTGTTTATCCTTCCATGCCTGCACAGCAATCTCTGTGCTTCCTTTTTCCTGTTATACATCCTTTTCTTGTTTTCTGATGCAGTTTCATAAAGTGAACATAAGAGATGGACCAATGGGTTGCCCAGGCTAAATCCTTAGTATTTTACAAGTCTCTCATGATGACACAGACCACAATGTGCTGTACTGTTCAACTAGTCTCTGTGTTCACATATTTCTGTGTTTTTATAATAATCACATTTCTGCATGTTCTTGTTCTTCCAGCTGACTCATGTGTGAGGTCTCCAAGTTGTCCAGTCCATTCTCAGGTTACTAAGTAAGGCAACTTTCTTTTATTTTTTTTTTCTTTTTCTTTTTCTTTTTCTTTTTCTTTTTCTTTTTCTTTTTCTTTTTCTTTTTCTTTTTCTTTTTCTTTTTCTTTTTCTTTTTCTTTTTCTTTTTCTTTTTCTTTTTCTTTTTCTTTTTCTTTTTCTTTTTCTTTTTCTTTTTCTTTTTCTTTTTCTTTTTTTTAAAATTTATGCTAATTTTAAATATCCTGGTGATTATGTTGTACATTTCTAATTGTGTAGCTGCTACAGCTTTTGTATTTCTGCTGTAGCTAGAAAACTTTTCAGCACCACCATAAAGATGTTAAATGCATTCTCTGGTAATAGCTAGTGCTTTCATGATATCAGATAGGATGATGCCCAGAAAGACATACTGATTTTGGCTTATCCAGAATACCCAGTAAGACAATGCAATTTTGATCCATTGCAGCCTATCTAACTCTGCAAACCTCCATCTTTCCCACACAGAGCACGCGTACAGGTGCTGAGTGGTATTGTGTGAGTTCAGCGATTCACAGCATTATTTGTTTGCCATCGGTCTCCTCATCTCCCCCTCACCTCCTTTTGGAAACTGAGATCTTACAGGCACTCACTTTGCATTTTGATTTCTCTGGCCTTCAGAGAAGTGTGCAATTTAGTATGATACCCAGATAGACCAGGTGCTAGTCGTGGGTGAATTACCCTCAGTCTTGGATGTGCAAAATTGTTTAGTAGCTTATTGAGTCTAAATGTGGAGGAGACTCACATGTGTTTCATCTGAATTCATATGCAGTTGGCTTTGGATGTGCTAATCAGATATCCAGGAAAGTTGCTCAGATCAACATGGCTTTGATTTTGCATGAAGTCCTTAACAAATAAAGACCTAATTTCGGACTGTGATGCCTAAGTCACCTGCAAGAAATAAGCTTGATCATGGGTTGGTTCCTTATTTTGACAGATGCTAATATTTTGACAGACGCTAAAAATATTGGTAAAAGTACCCTTTTCTGATAGTTCATATTGCTGTCTGCACCATTGGCTCTATTTCTCGCATGGTTTTATGTAAACTTTTCAGTGTGGAATCCCTGTGGAGTGGTGATCAAATTGTCTAATTTAATAATTACAAATAATTACATACTTTGGATTTTTCCAGTGTCATGAGCAGCTGCTGATGGATCTACAGGCATAGAGTCTCTGTTCATGCCCTCCCAAGGCTCTCTTGGAACTGTTCAGTGATGTTAAGCACTTAAGCAGCAGGGACTTTCTGGGAACAGTCCAGCTTGCTCTGGTATTAGGAGCCGTTTAGCAAATGGTGATAACTAATTTAATTAAGATCAGATGCTAATGCCATTTGTGAAGATGATGCCGTATGGACACAGGCCTACTGTTCTTTGGCTCTGAAGCATCCTTCTCTGATTTTTGGAGTGCCATGACATACATGCACTAACACACTGACTGCAATGCACAATAAATGGTTGGAGTATTCAGATATTTGTCGTTCAACCAAGGTATTTTTTCTACCTAGCTGTCAGATGTCGTCAAGACCAGCAGTTTTACCATTCTTGAAAGAATTCATTCCTCAAATGACTGAGTCAAAGTGATCGATGTTCTGAAATTCTTGTCCCTTACTGTGTAATTTACACTTTGGGTCCAATTTACACACTTTGAGTACTCAAAAGATTGGTCTGCACTGATAGCATATGTCTACTTTTTGTCAGTGAATAGAGGGGTTCTGACTAATTGTTGGTGCTTTCCTGCTGTTGTGGACTATGTCTACATGTTCTACGGAGCATGACTTCCATCTTCTGTCAGTTCAGAAAGAAATTATTGTCACTCAATAAGTTACTTTACAGGTCAAGAAAATCCTGTTCGTATTTCCTACGTCCAACAATTTGGGCAATTTCCAGCTAAATCGTGGAGCTCATTGCCACAGGGTAGTGTGGATACTAAAAGTTTGCGTGGTTTTTAGAAGGCATTAGACAGATTCATGGGACATATTGTAATACCTCTTTCTGTCTAGCAATGCTGTTGATGAGAAAGGCCTGACATAGATTATTGTACTCATTTTTGTCAGTCATGACTGAAGACAATTTGGATCGTGGAGTAGATTCAAAGTATGCACGTGCCCATACTTCTACCATTTCTACCCATCATGACTTGTGTCGAACCTTCAGTTGAAACAGTAGCTGTTAAGATTACTAGCAGTGACTCGTGTTTTACCACAATCAAAACTGACCATTCTGTCCGATGATTTATAGACAGAAGTAACAGAAATACTGCTAATACTTCTAGGTAGACTCCTGATGTTCCCTATCCGCAATGGGTGCTGCAATGACAACAGGATCAGGCTTAACAATAACCCTACTATTTTGCTCAGATGTTTTTTCACTGGTCAGGTTCATCCTTGGTGTCCTGGTGGTAGCTGTTGTTTATCCCCTTATGTTTCGCTTGTAGACTTAGCACCTGGCAGTTACACTTATCACACAGCTGGATGACGTTTTCTTGTTTGACAGCTGAGGGCCCTTCGACATTTGCAGATATTATTGTCAGTGCTGGCCCTGATAAGAGGCCTTTTATAAATAACTGACAGCTTGCACATCTAGGTACGTCTTTAGTTGTGATATTAGGTATTTAGCAGGATTTGTGGATTCATAGAATCTGACAGGGGTGGCAATGTAAGCATTTCTGCTGGGGTCCTGTTATATATATCTATGAAAAACACTCAATTTTCATTTTCTATTCTCTGTATGACTACTTACAGGTAACTCCAGAGTGAGAAAAGAGGCAGAGTTATAAATTTTGCCTTGTCTCTGCATCAGAAAGCTTTAAAATATTCTTGCTGATATCCTGTAAATTTGAAACCCCGTGAAGTCTTGTCTTCTTTGTTTGTAATAAAGGAAGAACTATCAGAATCTATACATAATATTGAAATAGATCTGACTCCCTGCAAATAGATTTTTAACCAAGAATTTTTTCTTATTTAATTAACTGACTGAGAGTAATCTACTGTGTGATTGAGTCAATGCCCTGTTATTTCAAATTTGTAAATACTCCACTCTGGTCCTCCAAGGAGTTCTCCAGCATAGTTATGAGAGACAGATTCACAAATTCTACTTCCACAACAAGGTTTTTCCTATCTTTTCCTCATCAAGAAGCAAGAAAGAGAACAAAAATACATTTCATCTACCGGTTTCTCAAACGTTCCCCCACAGTTCTGTGAACACAGAAGAGATCCTTCTAGAGGTGTAGAGGTTGAAAGCATGCATAATACTTCTCTGGATAGATGCTTCCTCAATTGTTATGACCATACACAGACAGCAGTCATAGTCTTTAACTCTTGGTCAGAGATTCCTCAATATTTTTTTGCTGAGATCCTTTATGGGAGGGAACAGCTTTCTGCAATGTGTTACTTGCGCTAAAGGATTGATGAAAGTTGGTGGCATGTGACTCTAGCTCCAGTGCTGAGGTTTTGCTACATGGGTTTTACATGCAGAACAGGAACACTCTTTCTCTTCACATTTAAATGTTTAGTTGAAAAAGGTTTGTTATTACAGATATAAGGAAGAATTTTTTTATGATGAGGGTGGTGAAACACTGGAACAGGTTGCCCAGAGAGGTGGTAGATGCCCCATCCCTGGAAACATGCAAGGTCAGGTTGCCCAAGGCTCTGAGCAACCTGATCTAGTTGAAGATGTCCATGCTCACTGTAGGGGGGTTGGACAAGATGACCTTTAAAGGTCCCTTCCAACCCAAACTATTCTATGATTCTATTCTAAAAATGGTACGTTAGGAAGTATGAGCAAGGCCCAAGAAACAGAGCAGCTTAGATAACCACCATCAATGAGCAGACATCCATCTTCATTTACAGAACATGTAAACACTGTGAGAGCATAATGTGGCTGAAAAGGATTGACGAGAAACTGGGGCAATATAATATCAGATAACAGTAGGAGTCTACATGAGATATTCCTTGAAATCCCACATCCCCATTTCTAGAATTATTCTCCTTTTTCCAATCACAGTTTCCAGGCTCACCAATTTTCAGAGTATGCGATTTAACAACAGAGCCAGTGTGGGGTTTTTTATATGCAACCTTTAAGGAATTTTAAAAAATAAAAACAGTGCTTTGCCCCAATCAGAGAGCAAAGCTCTCACTGTGTGGCAAGTTGTTCAAATCTATAACAAGAAAATGAACCCCTGCCATAAGCAGCAGGGAGACAACAGGTATGTATTCAAGAAGGGAGAATGGTGGGTTGGAGGGCAGGAACAAACGATGCAAAGACAGCAAAGAGATGCTTTAATTTTTAAATTAAATATGGGATTAAGTCTTTTTGGGAGAACAGCACTACACCAGTAAAGTGAAACAGAGAACTACAGTGCTTAATGCTGGAAGATGAGAGCTGTATAAACCAAATCCCTAACGTTCACAATAAGCAAGAAATGTCAGTAAATTTCTAGCTATAAGTCTAGGATGCTGCTGTCACAAACTCTGATGACATTTGATTCAGTAAATGAGTCTGGAAGGTAAGTTCAGAGTCAACATTTGCCCTGGGGCTTCTGACAAGTAGATGTAAACTGATGGTCATCAGGATCCTCTGCCAGTGGAAGAACATATTTTAGGACATGTTGAAATTGAATTATCATTGGATAAATTGAGTTGTAAGAAATTAGCATTCGTGTGTGCAGTCCTTTGAACTGAAAGAGCAGATGCCCTGTAAGGAGAAAGGAATGAAAACCTGTGAGTGTGTTTCTGGGCAGGCAAGAGCTCAGTCTTTGGGCACTGGGACCTATGATTTTCCTTACAAAGCTGAAGAGCTTAGTGTTAGAAAGCAAAACGTGATCTAGTGAACATGGAGAGACGTGAATGTGCAAGCAGATTTCTGAGTGCTATGAACACAAGCCATAGGAAGGAATGCTTGCCCAAATATTTGTTCCTGCTCCAAAAGTTTCTGTAAGATCTGTACATTAGAATAACAGGCAGCTGTGGCACTTCTCTTACAGAGCAGGTGCTCAAAATTCTCCAGACTCCTAAGTGTCACAATCTCATTTCTGCTTCATAAAAAGCATATTTAATCTCTGTTTTTACAAAGCTTTCAGATATTGTTTCAGAGCTTTTTTAAACTTGGATTTATTGGTGATACAACATAAGGAAACTTGCAAAGCTCCTTTATTTTTCTGAGCTTGTTTATGGGTAACATTCTGCAAAGACAGGTATCATCATTGTTTTTGTGTCACTCTCTGTACATGAGCCAGAAATTTAAAATCAGATTTTGATTGTGTATATATATATATATGCATTTATATATTTATACATTTATAAATTTTACATTTTAAATTTATATTTATACCATGTGAAGACCTATTCCTCTACCTGGTGAATGTTTTATTTCCAAAAATGGATTTAGAACTGAATGAAAAAATTACCTCTGACATAGAATGCCCTCTATTTTTCTCTTTGCTCTTCATTCAGAGAAACACAACTGATTTCAGTAGGAGTTGCCTCCGATTAAAACTAGTGAGTGTAACAGAACAGCCTTTACAAGTAGGGGGTATAGAATAGCAAGCTAAAACCACCCGAATGCTTTTACTGTTCAAGCTAGGATTTAAAAGTCCTGAGAATCTTATTTATGTAATTTTTATTTCCCTTTAACCCCTTGGCAATAGCTGGTAGGACTCCTGCCATAAGCGCTAATGAATTTTGCATTGAATTCTGACTCTTGGCATTTAGGGCTTAATAAAATCTTCTTTTCCTTTATCTGGAAGATTCCTTTTCTGCTAATTGGTGTCAACATCAATCAAGATCAGAGGTGCAACAACACTAGTTTAAAGGCCTTTTGCTCACTGCTTTATACCCCAAATAATATGGAGCTGTAGGCAGCTTACACATAAAAGTGGCAATAAATGTCCTTTCACTCTAAAATGCACAAAAATCTTGGAAACTTTGAAAAAATGTGTTGTTGCAACAAATTAAAAGCCGCTTCCAGAGGTCTGTCAGTTACACAAGTGGCATTTTGAGTGTGTGTGGCTGTGCTAAATATTTTGCGTAGCTCTAGAAGAGCTTCCTCCAGACCTTTGAAACTGTGGGTGACACTAGGGAGTTCTGTACAGGAAACTCCCCGGGAAGGTGAGGGCTGCGTGACAGCTCCAAGTATTTGCATCTCTAGTATAACATGCGATAGGCATATTCAGGGAAATTTACATTGCTCGTGCAAGTTCAACAGATCATTAAAACCTGTGCTTGACTGGGGGCAAGAGTAGAAGTTGGAAGTATGATTCTAGATGCAGCTGATGGGCGGCACCTTGTTTCCATGAGAGGTGACTGCCCCTTGCTCTGTGCACGGCTGGAGATCTTGGGTCCCACCGAATTCGGAGTTTGCCTAGGCCTTAAGCAAGATCCAGGCAACCAGCAGCTCTGGGTGAGTCCCTGCAGAGGCTGTTTGATGCTGCACCAAGTATCGTACCTGTTGGGGAGGTAGTGGATCCTGAGCCAGGCAGCTTCCCCGCGTCCCTGCAGGAACCTGGAGAAGGGAGGAGCAGCCCATCAAAATCAGTGGTAGGGTTGCAACAACTGCTCCTGCTGTCTTGTGGGCTTTCAGAATACTGTTTTTTTGTCTAGACAAGCCATGAAAGGATGATGTCAAAGATAAAAATGGGACACCATAGGGACCCATTACACACAGACTCTGCCCAAACACTGATCATCCCCTTCCCGTCCTGCAACAAGCGACACAAAGGTATAATAATTACAGTGGCAAAGGACCATAGTCCCTACCCCCTACAGTAATGAGGGGTAAATGTGTGTGTGCACAAAGACCAAGTCAAGGACTGGAGGAGTGGACTGGGAAAGGTGTTTTGTAAGGAGTGGCTTTTAGTAATGACCAAAACTTGTGTGCGTGCCCAGTGGCTCATGGGAAACGATTCATAACTTCAGACCACGTGTCTGCACCCAGGCCACCCTCAGCCCCAACAGACTCACTGCAGAGTCATCACAGCAAAGTAGCAAAGGGTAAAGAAATGATGCCTCTGACTTTCTGAGAGCATGTCTCTTGGTCACCAGGGCTGCATGTGTCTGCTGACTATTTCCATGGGTAGAAAGAAAATTTCTTTCTACCCATAGAAATGAAGTAAGCGTGGAGCTTACTTCATTGCCTGGTACTTCATCGCGTGGTACTTCATTGCCTGAAGTACCTTCTTGATCCAAAAAGCTTCCTCACCACTATAAGAGCAGCCAGGACTGTTTCAAAGGATGTGGCAACCCCAGCTGGGGAGTCCCCACCTCCACCACTCTCAGTGCAGGAACCTGCAGTGCAGAGTTGAGATGGTATGTGGAGATCCTAATGCCTCAGTAGGACCAGAAGAAAGCTTCACCTAAGACTGATGAGTCTTGGTCTGTCCTCCACATGGTCAATGTATTTCTTAGTAAAACGTGAGTTAAAAAAAAGATTTCTCTTCTGCACACCAAATCAAAGCAAGAGGGAGAAAAAGCACACAGTAAAAAGTGGACATATTTGGACCCGGTAATATTTTCCTTCAAAACATGCAGGATATTCCCTTCCTTTCCCATGGCTGAGCTGCAGAAAAGTGCTTTCATTCACAGAACCACTATGAGACTGAAGTCAATGCTGACAGAGGACCAGGGCAACAAACAGCAAATTTCCAGTCCTCCCATCATACCTTGTAGCTCACGCTGCTGCACAGCTCGTTGAGCTGTAGCATTAGGGTAGCTTGATCTTGCTGCCCAGTGAAGACTAAAATGAAAGAGTGGGGGAGCTTAATGGTACATGCTTTGTTAGGTGCAACAGTGTCCATATGGGAAGAATACACAAGGAAGGGACAAACATGTACATAGGATCACAGAATCATAGAATCATTTATGTTGGAGAAGACCTTTAAGACCATCGAGTCCAACCGTTATCCTAACACTGCCAAGTCGACCACTACACCATGTCCCTAAGCACCACATCTACACGTCTTTTAAATAATTCCAGGGATGGTGACTCAACCACTTCCCTGGGCAGCCTCTTCCAATGCTTGACAACCCTTTCGGTGAAGAGATTTTTCTTTGAAGTCATTTCCCTTTGTCCTATCACTTGTTATTTGGGAGAAGAGACCAACACCCACCTCGCTACAACCTCCTTTCAGGTAGTTGTAGAGAGCAATAAGGTCTCCCCTCAGCCTCCTTTTCTCCAGGCTAAACAACCCCAGCTCCCTCAGACACTCCTCATAAGACTTCTGCTCCAGACCCTTCACCAGCTTCGTTGCCCTTCTCTGGACACGCTCCAGCATCTCAATGTCTCTCTTGTAGTGGGGGGCCCAAAACTGAACACAGTATTCGAGGTGCGGCCTCACCAGTGCCGAGTACAGGGGCACAATCACTTCCCTAGTCCTGCTGGCCACGCTATTTTTGATACAAGCCAGGATGCCATTGGCCTTCTTGGCCACCTGGGCATGCTGCTGGCTCATATTCAGGCGGCTGTCAACAAACACCCCCAGGTCCTTTTCTGCCAGGCAGCTTTCCAGCCACTCTTCCCCAAGCCTGTAGCGTTGCGTGGGGTTGTTGTGACCCAAGTGCAGGACCTGGCACTTAGCCTTGTTGAATCTCATACAGTTGGCCTCAGCCCATCCAGCTTGTCCAGGTCCCTCTGCAGAGCCTTCCTACCCTCCGGCAGATCAGCACTCCTGCCCAACTTGGTGTCGTCTGCAAACTTACTGAGGGTGTACTTGATCCTGTCATCCAGATCACTAATAAAGATATTAAACAGAACTGGCCCCAACACAGAGCCCTGGGGAACACCGCTTGTGACCGGTTGCCAACTGGATTTACCTCCATTCACCACAACTCTTTGGGTTTGGCCATCCAGCCAGTTTTTTACTCAGCAAAGAGTACACCCATCCAAGCCATGAGCAGTCATTTTCTCCAGGAGAATGCTGTGGGAAACGGTGTCAAAGGCTTTACTGAAGTCTAGGTAGACAACATCCACAGCCTTTTGCTCATCCACTAAGTGGGTCACCTTGTCATAGAAGGAGATGGGGTTGGTCAAGCAGGACCTGCCTTTCCTAAACCCATGCTGACTGGGCCTCATCACCTGGTTGTCCTGTACGTGCTGCATGATGGCACTCAAGATGATCTGTTCCATAACCTTCCCTGGCACCGAGGTCAGGCTGACAGGCCTGTAGTTCCCCAGATCCTCCTTCTGGCCCCTTCTTGTAGATGGGCATCACATTTGCTCACCTCCAGTCAACTGGGACCTCCCCGGTTAGCCAGGACTGCTGATAAAGGATTGAAAGTAGCTTGGTGAGCACTTTCGCCAGCTCCCTCAGTACCCTTGGTGGGTCCCATCCACCCCCATAGATTTGTGTGTGTCTAAGCAGTGTAGCAGGTCGCTAACCGTTTCCCCTTGGATTATGGGGGCTTCATTCTGCTCCCCATCTCTTGTATTCCAGCCCAGGGGGCTGGGTACCCCGAGAACAACTGGACTTACTCTTAAAGACTGAAACAAAGAAGGCATTGAGTACCTCAGCCTTTTCCTCATCCTTTGTCACTATGTTTCCCCCCATGTCCAATAAAGGATGGAGATTCTCCTTAGACCTCCTTTTGTTGTGAATGTATTTATAGAAACATTTTTTATTGTCTTTTATGGCAGTAGCCAGATTAAGTTCTAGCTGGGCTTTTGTCCTTCTAATTTTCTCCCTGCATAACTTCACGGCATCCTTGTAGTCCTCCTGAGTTGCCTGCCCCTTCTTCCAAAGGTCGTAGACTCTCCAACCAAAGCTCTCTGATCAACCAGCCTGGTCTTCTTCCCTGATGGCTCGTCTTGTGGCACATGGGGGCAGCCTGCTCCTGCACCTTTAAGATTTCCTTCTTGAAGAATGTCCAGCCTTCCTGGACTCCTTTGCACTTCAGGGCTGCCTCCCAAGGGGCTCTGTCAACCAGTCTCCTCAACAGGCCAAAGTCTGCCCTCCAGAAGTCCAAGGTAGCAGTTCTGCTGACCCCCCTCCTTACTTCTCCAAGAATTGAAAACTCTCTCATTTCTTGATCACTGTGCCCAAGATGGCCTCCAACCCATGATCAATAAACCCAAAATTATGCTGGTGACACTAGGTTTGGAGCCAGGTATTGATCTGCTGGGTCTTCCTGTTTCTTCCTTCATCATTCCCTGCAACTGGAAGGATAGAGGAGGACACTACTTGTGCTCCTGATCCCTAACCAGTCATCTCAAGGCCCTGAAGTCTCTCTTGATTGCCCTTGGACTTATTGCAACTTCATCGCTGCCTACCTGAAAAAGCAATAATGGATAATAATCCGAGGGCTGTACCATGATAGGAAGTTTTCTCACCACATCTTTAACCAGGGCTCCATGGCGGCAGCAGACTTCCCTAAGAAGTGGATGTGGTCGGCATATTGGGCCTCTGTTTCCAGCAGAAGAGAGACTCCTATGACAATCACCCATCTTCTTTTCTTTATGGAAGCAATTTTGACACAGAGCGTAGGCTGACTTAACCTTGGCAACACCTCCAACCTAGATGAACCATTGTCCTCATCATTTTTTGGTTCCACTTGCAGAGCCTCATACTTTGTATCAGAACACCTGGGAATGTGGGGGAGTCTTGGAGGAGATACACCTGCTGCGCCAGGCAGGAACTTGTCACTGTTCCCCTCTATCCCTTAAGTCACCATGCTCTGCTGGGTGGAGAGAGGATAGGGAGTCCTCTGTAACATGTGTCCTGTCTGCCTGACAGCCCTGTCCCAGGGTAGGTAGGATGCGGTTCCAGTAGTCTATCTCCCCCTCAGGCTCCCTGATACTCCTCAACCTCCTCACCTCCTCCCAGAGCTCTGCCACTAAGTGGAGGAGTTCCTCTGCCTGGGCGCACCTCCCACAGGTCTGCTCACGACTGCTGTCCTGTACTGGCATAAGAGCAGGGCACATGCTGATGACACCTGGGTGGCAGCGTGTTCCCATCGGAGCTCTGCTTACAAAGCAGCATCAGTTGTGGTGGGTGCAGAGTTTAGAGAGGAATGGCCTTCTGCTGGGTAGATACCGTTGCTCCCTGGTCGAGCTGGCAGAGTTACGGCACCCTTCCTGTGTGCAAACTGCCACGCCACACCCTGGTCACTAGCACTTCCCAGGGGCTTCTTTTACAGGTGTGGGGGGGCTTGGCCACCATTGCTCGTGGCCCTGCCCAGGTCTCCTCAGCCACTGTCACATGAGCTGTGGGCTCCTGGCAGGTCTTTCAGCTCCCCTTGATGTTCCCCCAGTTCAGGAAACCCCCCTGTGCACCGCGCTAGAGCACTCTGCTGCCGATCGTGCCAGCACCAGAGCTGCTTGCCTCGGTGACCCAAGCCTCTAAATGTCTGCTAGGAAATTAATTTTGCCTTCCACATTCAGCTCAGAGTTAATAGTCAGATGGGTTAAAAGCTAGTGTCAGACTTTTTGAAATCCACAGCCCGAGACAACTACCATGATCAGGTCACTCTGAGAGAGTATGGAGATTTCACTGAGGATCTTATTAATCACCTCAAGTGGACCACTTTTATCAAGCTGGACAGGGATTTAATCTCAGTCTTTCCTGGGCTGGGATTTTGGAAAACATTTCAGAACTGCAGGATTCATAGTCACCAAATATCTAGCAACTCTTTCTTTCAGCTGGTGTAGCGGTGACCAGGATGCTATTTGCCTTGTGTTTTGAAGAGAGGTCTTAGCAACCTGTTACATTACTCTTAGTGACAATCCTCTAACAAAATAGACGTATGGTGAAGTAGTCCTTCTTGTCTATGATGAGATGCTCCATGGAATGCTTCTGCCCCAGTGCCTTCGGTGTTGGCAATACCCCAGTTTGCTCCCTTGTTCCTGGGGTCAGTGCAGTGCTGGATGATCTCAAAAGCAGCCTAACCGGTGAGTAAGCAGAGGATTTTATCCTCCTGGGCTGCCAACCTGGTAACATTCTCTGGAAAAATGTCTTTTGATGCTACTTCATTACACGGTGCAATACAAGGCTGCCTCTGGTCAACAGACCAATGGCAAATCTTTTGGTGTCCCATAGGCCATTGTGCATTTTGAGTAATAGCTTCCTGGGGAGCAAGTTAATGCCAGGAGCAAGCATTGTTTGCTGTAACTCACATGAATAGCTATGAACAGAAAGGCTGAACGTTGCGATGACAACACATCAATAAGCAAAGCCACTTTCTCCACCTTTTGACATGAATTACCTGTCTTGGATACTGCACTATAATCAGCACTTGCATTGCCAGGAGGAAAATAAAGGCCAGTTTGACCTTCTGGAGCAAGAGGATCTGTTTTCCTGGACTGATGAGAGAGTCATTAGTCTGGAAAGTTACTTGGACTGTCAGTAACCTGCTCACTGTGTGATGCACTGCCTTGGCTGAGCCACACCTCAGTGTTTAATTTATACCTGTTGCATAGGTGAGTTCTTCAGGGACTGTTAGCATAAATGCGTCTGCAAGCATGATGACTGAGCAGCCTGGAGGACGAATCTGTACAAGGACCACAGGCGAACTCTGCGCAGATTCCAAAGTGAGCCCTTTGGGGTGAGGCAGTGGGTTACAGAGGGAGAGAATTGGGACAAGTAGCTTTGCTGGGATTGCCAACATCCCTCTTGATCAACCTGGCTGTTTATGTTGCTGGTACCGAGGCTGCTGGACGGCTGGAAGGAAGCAGCTATGACAGCAGCGGGACTGCTTCTGCGTTAGAGGGACACTCATATCACTAGGCAAGACAAAACAGACTGTTTTGTCTCCCGTTCACCTTCTAGGCAGATCAATGCAGTCCTTAGTGCTGGTCTTAGCTATTTCCCTCTTCATTTCACACATATTTCAAACAAAGAGGGATGACAAAAGTATGCAATTTATTGCAACACACAATGCTGGTAATTTTGCAGGCTCTGAGGCCAGCTGAGCAATATGCTGCTGACCTTAAGTTGCTCATTCCCCTTTGCTGTTAAGTAAAAGAATAAATCAATGGGTAATTCCTTTCTCTCACCATCTCTCCTCTCCCTCCCCCTTTTTTAAAGCCAGACATCAGTCCTTTTTATTTAGTCATGACAATGCAACTAGCGCAAAGAAAATCTTAGTACCATACCAATATGTTTAGTTTCTTTTATAGTGTTAATTAGGTGTCAAAGGTATGCTTAGTGCCTTTCTGAGAAAGGCATGATGTTAACCCAGGAAGCTCAGATAATCCTATTGTCAAATTTATTTGTTTATTAAGATAGGGTTTTTTTGCTGTAGAGGACTTAGCCTCTCCTCTGAAAAACAAACTAACCAGGGGATTGCTGGATGCTGTGGTATGCCATCGCCCAATAATGGCAGAGTTACCTGCTGCTATATCTTGTCTGAGCAATGTGTGCTCAGAGGAGCTGGGAGAGATGTAAAACCATTTTAATCCTTTGTAGTTCTTGCCTGAAGTTCTTGACTAGCAGGATATTAGAACAAAATGGGGAAGGCTTTTTTTTTAATACATGCAAAATATGAACAAGGTACTCCTGCTGCTGTTGAACGTGTTCTTCAGTAAGTGCAGCTTAATTTACATTTGGAGGTAGCTCAGAGGAACTAATTCTTTCTTTCATTTATACGCATATAGTATCTGAACAGGCCAGTCTGAATTGCAGTGCACCTTCAGTGCTTCAAAGAAGTGAAATGGCAGTCAGGAAGAGGGACTGGATAATGGCAAAAAGCCACACCATATATGTCGGAAGTCTCCTATGAGGTAATGAATGTGATATTCTATGTATACATGTATAGACATGCATATGTATATATGTTTTTTTACTGCATCGTGACCACACTGTCTGCCAGGAGTGTGTCTGGCAGCATCTATAAAGTAGGAGCCCTGAAGTGTGTTTCCTTACCTCTTAGCATCTTGCCCAAGGTAGTGAGCCTGTGCAGCGGCAGGAGGCTGTCCTGCCCAACTCGCTGTGCACAGGACAAAAGGTATATGGGCAGGCAGGCACTTTATCGGAGCTATCCATCTGGGAGCAGAAATAGGATTTCTTACCAGCACAGAAAACCATTCTAATACTAAGAAATAACTCACAGGGAATTAAATTATAAATGTATATGCTGCCCTGAGGGTATGTCAGTTTGTATCACGGAGTATCCATAACCATTGACTTTTGTGCTGCTGGGCAGGGGAGGCCAGTTAAGCTGCTCTGTGGCAGATGAACTGTTAATATCCAAGGTACCCTCTAACAGAAGGAGGCACGAGCGCACTATATCAATTTATTGTAATGCAATGAAATATGAACCGCAGCAAAAATAGAAAAAAAATCTGTTTCGGTGAACAATCACATTTTGAAATATTTTTTCCTGGTGGTGGAAATTTAATAAAACAACTAGAAGAAATCAGGAAATAATAAAGCATTTTCTGACTAAGGAAGAAGGGGTTTTGGCTGGTTCAGAAAATCTGAATATCATTCTCATCTCTGTTTCAGACAAGCCATATCACAGAGGCCAGCCACGATTCAGTTTCTCAACAGGCCGATTTCTTTTCTCAGACTTCCTTTTGCTTACGATAGGGGCTTCAGAGCTAGTTAGGCCTTTGATTTCACTCGCTATGGCAGTACTTATGGTCTTCTGAGCCTGTTATTCTGAAAGATGGACAATCAACAAAAAAATGAGACGATATGTGCCGGCAGACCAGTCTTGTGACACACAGCCACGTGGCCAGTTGTCCCTGATATGCAGCAGAAGCAGCTGGCTAGTGAATTACTACTGCTGATTAATCTAAAGCACTGCTGGTGACAATGTTTTCTGTCACATCATCGTTCTACACGGTCTTTTGCAGAAATTAATTTTACAGAACTAACATCCAGCATTTTATTTGTTTTAACTTTATCTGCCATGAATCCCATGAAGGTCCCCCTCACTTCCCCTCTTCAGTGGTTTTCCCCCCTCCGACTATGAGACAGAGTGAATAACAAGAAACCATTCAGTTTTCGGTGGTTTAAGACTTGTCATCCTGTGCTTTATGACTTAGAATAGGTCTTGCTGGGAGAAGAAGCCACCGGGAACAGAGGCTTATTCTCTGTTCAGACTGACAGCGGGATAGACAGATGTCACCTCATGATGACATTTAAAGGTGGACGAGCCCCATGAGTGAGGGAGTTCAGTCTGGAGTAATCAGTGTCAACCCTGATGAAGACTATTTTTGTCAACTTTATTTATTCCTTCGAAAGATCACTTTATAATAACAAGAAGACTGTAATTTAAATGGTTATGAGGGGTGGGTGGCTGAATTATTCATTCTTTACAGAAGGCAAACTCTCTATCGAAACCCAAAAGTGGCTGACATACAATATCCTCTCTCTTCCCTTCCCACCTTTGGTGCCCTAAAACACAAAAGGACTACTATGGCTCCTTCAGTTAATCTGAAGGGGTGGAAAATTAGCATTTCCCCTTTTATTTAAGGAAGATGCTTCACCCCTGAGACTTTTCCAGATACACTTAATTGGTCATCTTTCAGAGCTTTGATTTTAATAAGAAACAGCAAGCAGCATTTTGCAGCTAGCCTAAGCAAAAAGATGCTGAAGTTTATTGTAGCATGGCTCTCAAAAACACTGAAATAAAGACTTGTGCAGCTGATTTGCAATGGCTTCTGCTATTTAAATGCAAATGTGTATACAGAGCTTTGTTCTAGATACCAGTAATTTGATATGCCTTGACTTTTGTCCCTGCCTTTAAATACCTGAGTTCCCTTCTGAGATGCACCTTCCTTTAAAAAAACAAAAAAGCCCCCAAAAACCAAACCAAACCAAAAAAACATAGCCTGTATGTCTAAAGTCAAGATCACCTGTGCAGCTCAACATCTGTAAAAATGTGTTTCATCCAGGCTGGTCCCGCATTTTATCCATACGGCCCTGAGGCCACCGGCTGCTACTGGGGCAGAGAGGTATATATAGGGGAATATACTGGCCATGGCATACCAAAGACAGTTGCCACAGCAGAAGCCGCTTTTTTTAAACCTCTCTCTTCCTCTAGGAATCTTGAATGTGTTTAAATATTAAAGTTGGACACATCTCAGTGTATCCCCTGAGGAGTCTTTCTATTGAAAACATCCAAAATCCAATAAAATTAGCTTGTCCTTTTGAAGTTTGTAAAGTGGCTGCTCACTGAGGCAGCTGGTCTGGGAGTCCAATATCAGACTCCTCTAAAGATATCTACAGAGCATTTCCAATACTGCTGATATCTGTAATCTCCTCGCTAGGTATTCCATTCTGCTCACTAGTATATCCTTTATTTAAAAAAGGATATTTAGGAGAGTTTGTTTGCTTTATTCCTACTTCAATATAGCATTGATTTACTTTGTGTCTTAGAGAAATCCCTTAACCAAAGTAATGCTTTGAGCTTACAGAAATCTATTTACTTCCTAGGCAAAAATGTTGATAGTACTCTCTAAACCAAGGATCGTTTCAGCTTTACTAAGGAGGGAAAATGGTTGCTGTGTCAACAGGGTGAAAACTCAGAAATGCTAGTATTTAGGTGTTTGCCTTAATAATGTTGCTCCACTCCCATCTTCCTACAAAACCAAATGGGGAAGGACAACAGACTCTCCAGGTACTTTTCATGACCACAGACCCAAGCACAGCTGGGAAGAACCTCAGAGCCCTTTAGGATTAAGTTAAGATGCAAAATAAGCTTATGTGCCTTGCTTTACAAAGCACACCATTTCCGTGCTCTCAAATCAGGGCTGGTAAAATACCAGGACAAACCCTCAGCTCCTGCAGAAATATTTATACCTCCATTTAATTTTCACATCAGGCACAAATGCTATTCATGAAGATTAAAAATAGGAGTCAGAAGACAATAGGGGTTCTCAGCCAAATTAGTATTGTCTGTCAGAAAGAACAGACTCTTTCAGCAGCCGCCACATTAACCATTGGCCTAAGTCAGTTTTCCATTGAGTAGCAGGCGCTTTTCCAATTTTCTAATACATGCTATTGCCTCGGCAAAGAGTAAATGGGATCTGGTGCCAGGACACTTGTATCTAGAGCATACTTTGACTCCTTGCTGTATTTGCAGAAATTCCAGGTACACATCATTAATCACAAAGCCTGTCCTATTCTTGAATTATTTAATACAATATTGGAGCAGTTCTGAATTATTTAAAGCAATATGCGAAAGGTTCTCTGTGATATACATGCAGAGATTATTAAGAACCTTGCTAAACAGATTTAAATTGCCAGAACCTAATATCAGCTCCCCATGTTCCACAGCCCTAACTCAAAGAGGGAAAGAAACAGCATACTCCTGTCCAACAGCCTCCTGATTTACCGTAAAATTTACTGCAACTGTTATAAATAAGTGAAATGATTTTAATCTATCTCATCAGAAGCTGCTCAAAGCATGACAGGCAAAAAGAAAAAGGCCAACACGTTGTAATTTGGTACTAGAGGAGAATGGAAAAGCCAGAAGGTTTATCTGATCCTCCTGTACCTGTGAACCGGGCATAGAAATAACATGGAAACAGATTCTCTTCCAAAGTGATTTGATCTTTCTTTTTTTCTGGAGAGACCAGGAATGAAGAATAACTTTTATAATGAATCTGTGGTCGTTCTTCCAGAGCCATCAACAGTGCAAAACATTCTTTGAGAAGTTCATTCAGCTCCTTAGTCACACCCAGAACGGCTGGACACTGCCAGGCTGCTCTTCCATGGGCTCTATGCTCCCCAGCTGCAAAGTTCAGTCTCATGAGTAGTCCCCACAAAGCTACTACTTCTGTTGTGCATACAGGTGCTCTCAGATACTTTCTGAAAAATTCTTTCTGTTGTGTTCTTGCAATGTGCAACTCCCTTCAGACCACCAGATTATGGACATAAGGGGTGATACACTCTCATCAGCACCCTGTTTCTGTAACCAAGCTCAAGACTGGACTGCCCATGAGTTTGTATAATAGATGAAGTTGGAGAGGTAGCCCAGACTACCTTGTCTGCCTCAAATCAGTCAAATGGCAAGATAGGTAAATGATGGTGTTTAGCCACACAGCAGATTTCCCCCATGGATGTACTGTAGCACTCAGGCTACATCTGTGATTTCTCACCCAGAAACATCAGCTGGATCACCAGGAGATCAGTGCAAAGGGTGCTCCAGGAACCAAATAACAAAGTTGGGCAGCAAAATGAGCCTTGAGTGTAGCTTCATAAGTAGTTCAACCCACTCCTAAATAGTGGTTTAAATCCAAACTTTGCAGCTGTGACCTTATTTTTGGGTGATGACTGTGCTTCCCCACTGAAATGGTCCTGCTCTTCCCACTCACCACAAAGGTGGGCTGGGGGAGACTCTTTTTACAACAGCCAAGGGAGAAGTGGCAGCTTAGAAATTCCCAGCATTAAGAGAATCAGTTTCTGCATCCTTGCTCCTCCTCTTCCTCCTCTTCCGTTACACAGTCATTTGCAAGGAAAGACAGGGACTTGCTCTTTAAAGGCCCTTGAGGACAGCTGCATATAGAATTAGGACTCTATGGAAATGAATATGCTAGCTGACTCTAATCAGAGCTGCTGTCTCAGTTTGGCTATGCATTTAGGCACATTAGCAGATACACTCAGGTTATTTTCTTGAAACTTTTCTTCCTAGCCGAGCAGGTGGACTGAAATTTCCTAATGAATCTTTCCCTTCAACTCGACAGAGAGAAGCTGAGATTCTCCTCCAGTCACAGGATTGCAGGAGCTGCAGCTTTATGTGCAAGCGTGCCTACCCATCCTTTAACCTGGGCCAATAGGGACATCTACGTTAAGGAGTCATTTTCAATACGAATATTGTTTTCCCTCTGTTTCCAAGTAATTTATCTCTGAAAAAAGCCTGGTCAGTATTCCCGGAAAAGTACATAGTATTTTCCCCATTGTTAACCTTAAAATATTGCAATTAAGTGGCGAAGAAGGGCAGAAGAGGGATTACTGGCAAGTATTTTTTTAGCCAAGTAATCACAATTGAAGCATTCACCTTTCCACTCATTTCAAGATGGCCATGAACTTATTATATAGCCAACTCTAACACACCAGGATAATATATGGTGGTGAATCTTAGTTTATCCATTCAGCTTGCCCTATGAGTTTACAAGGGCTTAAAATCTATTTGCTTTTCACCTCGTTTAGCCTTGATTTAAAGGTATGACAGCAAATAAGTGGATGCTATACTTCAATGTCTCTCTATATGGAGTAAGGCACGTCATACATTGTTGCTGATGTTTCTGCCCTAATATGTATATTGAGGTATGACTCCATGTGTGTAAGGGACAAAGGCACACAGCTCTGTGCCTGAGCAGAAGGCAGGCACAAAACATTTGGGATTTTGCCCACTCTGTGGCCAGCGGTTTGGTTATTGGAGAAATGAGAGTCAGGCACTCCCACTGCACCTCCACCCTGAGTGCTGCTGGGACTGTGCACTGCATCAGGAGGCCTTGCCTTGGTGAGAACTTGAATTTCTACACCTAGAAAAGGTACAGAATTGTTCTGGGATAGATGAGAGCATCTGAGGGACAGTTCTTCTGCCCAGTGCTTTGTGCTTCCACTGGTTTGGAGCATGCCCATTTTTGATTATTTCTTTTACAATGTCATATATAAGAATGTGCTTTCCTTCCCTTTCCTTCTCCCCAAAGCTTTGTTGGCACTGAATCAAGTAGATTTTGCCCTGTACACTTTCCAGTCATTCATTCAGCTCCATGTTCTCTTTACTTCATGCACACCCAAAATTACATCATAAAAGTCAACCAACCAATGCCTTATCTGTACTGAAGACAGTGTAATCACACCACAGGTACAGCTGGCTTGTATTTCTTTCTTTCTTTTTTCAGTGTTTCCCATAGTCTTTAATTTAAATAATTTTAATACAATTTTAAAACCAGATGACATGTTCAGTGGTCATCACTTTATGTCTTGGCTATTGAAAAAGGGCTTTATGAATATATTATTTTTGTTTCATGGATATCCATTCTCATTACTTTATTCCTTTGAAATCAGTTTTGTGTTTGTAGAACTTAAGAGCTGTGTCCTTAATCTTAACATCCTTATAAAGATTTTCAATCAGTTACTTATGTTAATCCAGAGCCCACAATATCCACCATAAAATTGTTTTAAGGGCAATGTAGACTTCCAAAGGCAAACATACTGCAAAATATGTTTTACTCATATTTTTATCAACTTCTAGATAATTTTAATTGTCTGCTTTTTTGAAATAAATGTGTTTGTTTTTTTATGCAACATTATTTTTCCTGCAGAGCATTCTTTGAGGTACACAAAAACAATAATACAGAGATACCCATCTTCTTGTGCCTTTATCATGGTACTTCAAGACTTCTTTGAATTATTTGTGGTGCTGTAAGCATTAGAAGGCTCTCAGTTTGCACAACAGGGTCTTTCATTTAATTCAGACACAGCTACTGCTGTTTATTAAATGCTTTCAATAAAATGGCACCATCACAAAGAAGCAAAAGGCTGCCCAGTTCTTATTGTCACTGCAAATTTTGCATCCTGCTGCAGCTCGGGGTCTGTTATCTTTTGTAGCATTGCTTTCTTTGCTAAGTGAAATATTTAGGGTAAAATCCTGACATCTTATTCACATCCTGCAATAACTTCTTCTTCCACTGAAATCAATAAGACTACTCAAAGGATGAAAAGTTACATAATATGTTTGAGGTAGGGAGAATCTGATTCCTCAGAATTTATCTGCATTTCTTTTCCTTTTAGTCTGCTTGACAAAGCTTTATTAGAACATACATAAACCAGCGCTCCCCTCCAGCCCACATGCAAATGCTGCTGTTAACAGGAGAGCAGGATTCAAAACAAAACTGTAGCCCCTCTAAAGTAAAAGATGGAGAAATAGAAAGGGAAACAATTACAAAAGAGCCACTAATTTAGTTATCAACAATCTGCAAAATCCATATGAAGCAATTATTTTGTTGAAAAGCAAGGAAGGAAATTGCACTACAGTCATTTCCACAGTGTCATTCAAAATGGAAAAAATTGTTAGGGATGGGAAGTCTGACAAAGTTATGGTGACCTGCGGCTTTTATTTGATTCTTTATTAATAACAAAAGCATCTTAGGATAAATATTCTAACAAACAGGCACATTTACCTGTCTAAGCTGAGAAGCTGCTGTTATGGTTTTGTCCAAAGCAAATATGCTGAGAAAAGAGACTATACATTGAACCCGTATATACTGGCACTGCTGATGGCCTTCAAGGACTCTTCTTTGACTTTTACAACTTCTTTCTCTGCTCTCATGCCTGAATGATTTTCTCCAACAAATCACAGTACTTCCTCTGCGAGATGTCGTATCCCACATCCAGCCAACCTTGCAGACCCCAGGTCCCGAGAGACTAGAAATCCATAGCAGAGCTGCAGACTTCTCACGTGCCACTCTCGGTGTATGTTCACAGGCAATTGTAGGGATTTTTTTACCCTTCTTCCCTTTTCTCAGGTGAGCTGGAAGGCTGAAGAAAGTGGTTCAGAGACCTGAGCAGAGAGGAGATAAGACAGCAGAGTCTGGGGATCCATGCGATTCCGTTCACTTGAAGATATGCTGAAAGAAATAAGCCATGGCACTCTTCATTTTTATTTAGTTATTTATATTTTTAATTATTATTTTAATGGGGACATGTCACATTATTAATGCAGTGGGAGGTAAAACTTCCAAACTCCAGCAGATAATTGGGTACAGGGTTGCATGGTACTGTGCTCTGTTTTGCAATATGGATGTGACAGATGGAAGAGCTACTGCAGACCTTGCCTGTACTCCTTTGGTAGAGGGAACAGGAATGTTTTAAATTCTCAGAGCCATATAACATTTAGCCATCTCTCCTAACCCTAATTAGGCTAGGTTTAGTCTACAGGAAGGGACTGGAGGACCTCTGATCCCTTCTGACTGGTCTGATTGCCCTGATAAACTCATACTTCCCACTTAACTGCCTGTTCTCCTCACTGGTCTCATCTTAACACTTGGATTTAGAAGTTTGTTTTGTGCTAGTAAAGCCTCTGACACAGTTGTAGTTGATGACTGTCTCTGCTAAGCTTGGTTACAATATAAATAAATAATAGTGAGCAATGAGGATGTGGCTGAAGCCAAGAAAGCTGATGAAATTGGAAGGTTTTTGTGTTTAGGCATTAGCATGAGAAAGTTGGGGATGTGCATCCAGTTGCTGTCACAGACTTCCAGAAACAGAGCTTGGTTCCATGTGGCAGGATCCTGGGGATTGTAATTAAGATCAATGACTAATTATTGGTCTCACTCAAAGAGTTGCAGTCAATGGCTTGATGTTCAAGTGGAGGCCAGTGACGACTGGCGTTCCTCAGGGGTCGGTATTGGGACTGGTGCTGTTTAACATCTTTGTCGGTGACATGGACAGTGGGATTGAGTGCACCCTCAGCAGCTTTGCTGATAACACCAAGCTGTGTGGTGCGGTCAACACACTGGAGGGAAAGGATGCCATCCAGACGGACCTTGACAGGCTTGAGAGGTGGGCCTGTGTGAACCTCATGAAGTTCAACAAGGCCAAGTGCAAGGTCCTGCACCTGGGTCGGGGCAATCCCAAGCACAGATACAGGCTGGGCGGAGAATGGATTGAGAGCAGCCCTGAGCAGAAGGACTTGGGGGCGTTGTTGATGAGAAGCTCAACATGACCCAGCAATGTGCGCTTGCAGCCCAGAAGGCCAACCGTATCCTGGGCTGCATCAAAAGAAGCGTGGCCAACAGGTTGAGGGGGGTGATTCTCCCCCTCTACTCTGCTCTGGTGAGACCCCACCTGGAGTACTGCATTCAGCTGTGGAGCCCTCAGCACAGGAAAGACATGGACCTGTTGGACTGGGTCCAGAGGAGGGCCACAAAAATGATCAGAGGGCTGGAGCACCTCTCCTATGAAGACAGGCTGAGAGAGTTGGGGTTGTTCAGCCTGGAGAAGAGAAGGCTCTGGGGAGACCTTATTGCAGCCTTCCAGTACCTGAAGGGGGCCTAGAGAAAAGGTGGGAAGGGACTCTTTATCAGGGAGTGTATTGGTAGGACAAGGGGTAACAGTTTTAAACTGAAAAAGGGTAGATTTAGATTCGATACAAGGAAGAAATTCTTCACTATGAGTGTGGTGAGACACTGGAACAGGTTGCCCAGAGTTGTGGATGCCCCATCCCTGGAAGTGTTCAAGGCCAGGTTGGATGGGGCTTTGAGCAACCTCGCCTAGTGGAAGGTGTCCCTGCCCATGGCAGGGGGGTTGGAACTGGATGATCCTTAAGGTCCCTTCCAACCCAAACCATTCTATGATTCTATGATCATTTTAATGAATATGGCCTCAAATCACACTGGGAAATTTTGCACATTGTGTCTCAGTGCTTCAGTTTTCTTTACAGAAAGCAGGGAGGGTAAAACTTCCCTTTTCCAATTCTTTGTTTCTTCTCCAGTAAGCCTGTCAGGGCAGGACCGTGTTTATTCAGCACCTACACTACTAGTGACCTGGCCTCAGATGCAGTGTTTAGATGAAGTTGTAATGAGAGTCATGACAACAGGTTTGCTTTTCAGCTTTTTCATTATGTACTGCTATAAATTTAATATAAGCAAGCTATGTCATGGAAGTGGGACTTCTGGTTTGTGCTGTTGGTCAGAAGGAAAAAATGCAGAGTCGTGATAGAAAGAAGTTAATAACAAAGAACAGGATAATTGAACTCTGGAACTGTTTTGACTAGCACTTATTCAAGTTCTGAGCAACAGTTTTGTCAGTACTTTTTTTACCTGGACTAATTCATCTATCCCTTTCTGGAAAACTTATTGTATTGTGTCATTCAGCATCAGAGCACAGCAGTGTTTTTCATGATCTATATAATAATCAGTATTTTTACCAGTTTATCTTGTCTTTCACATAGCAAAGATGTGCATTCCCAAGGTGCCAGATGTTTACACCCCCAAGTAGGTGAAATGTAGTAGAAAAGGATGTCATTTTGATGACTCTCTTTATAGCATATTCCTACCAGTCCTCATTTGAGCATCTGGGATGACAGTAGTAAATAATGCTTAGTACTCCTATAGCATAGTACATGTTCAAAATGAAATTTTAGTAGTAGTAAGTTTAGAGATCTCTGAAAAAGTGAACAAGTACCGAAGGGAGAAAGTTAACCTGTGCCTGTGATAAAACCATGGCAAGCCAAGAAGTGTTCTCTGGGGAGTGACTCTTTCTCATTTAGAAAACTAATAAAAAATGCTTCCGTGAGTAGGTAAAATTAGATGTATAAATGGACTCTAGGGAAATTATTGCTGGGGAAAAAGTAATTGTTTAATTTCTCACTAAAGATCAAACTTAACAACTGATTTGGGTAAATATCTAAATTCAAAAGAGACCTCGGTAAAAATTAATAGTTATTTTACTTATCTGTGAGAATTAAGATACTTGCAATCCAACCTGACATTACAGTGCTGTTGAGATACTACAGAGAGGTGGAGGACTTCCTAGTTTTCTATTCCTGATATTTCAGAACAGACTGAGATTTCAGACTGGAGATGCCTTGGTCTGAAAGCCAGATTCATAAGACGAGGTCTAACGTTGTAGTTTTGAGGAAATACAGATAGTATTTAAGTTAATGTTGTCGTGTGCCACCTAAAAGGCACAAAGAAAAAAACATACCATCAATATTTTGGTTGTTTAAATGTGTTAGTATTCTGCCACAGTAAAGACCATTCACTTGTGTTACCTAACCCCCTCGTCCTGCCACAGGATGCTGGATGCCAGACACTAAGCCCTTTTTCCCCACACTATGCAATGCAAAACTCTGGTCTAAAGCCTACCCTCATAGAGAAAAAAATGAGTTGTAAACCAGTGGAATTAAACACCTCATGTTAAACATACATTTTGGATCATAAGGGATGAAAAGATAAATATTAAAAGTCATCCCAATAATAGCAATGCATAAGGTATCTGATGATTCCCCGAGTATTTTTAGAAAGCAATGCATTGCTGCAGTGTGCGACTGAAATATCACCCAGTGAGACTCCAGCATAATTAAGCAATGATTAATCAATACTTAACTAAAGAAATTAAGCTCAGGAGAAACAATTAATTGAAGTTAAGTGAACTTTGACAGCTCATATTAAACTAAGACTCTAATTAACAAAAGCATTGTGCATCCTCTAAATGGAGGGAAGTGCAGTCTTCAGGCGCTAAAGATGGGGTGAGTGTTATTCTGCAAATTTCTCAATGATGAGGAGTCACTGATAGAGAGCTTCATTTCAAGGCTTTGAAAGGAGAAGCTGATTTTTCTTCAGGTGTCCAAGATGCTATTTGGTGACTTGAATCTAAGATCTGGCACTAAAGGTGGCTATCTGGAGGAACAAATGCAGTGCCTCCTGGTTGGGTTTGCAGCCTGGCCCCATGTACTTCACGCTCATATAATGTAGGACCACGCTGCTGGACGAGGTAGGTCGAGGAACCGCCTTGAGCCTGTGCCATTGCCAGACTCCACAGAGTCGAGATGCCTTGGCCTTTTGCATCACTGAAGGTCTTCAGCTCTGCAGTCCAGTTTCCCCACGCAGCTCTGTACTCTTCCCCCGGATGCTGGAGCAGCGTTTCCCGGAAAACCTGGAATGTCTTTCTCCCTCCTTGTTCTCACACTGCTGTTTCCCTGCTGCTGTTCTCATGGCCTTGCCCGTGAAAGCCCCAACAGTGATTTTACGGTGGTTTCTTATGGGAAGATGATTACCACCAGTGTGAGACTCACCCCTTCTTCCCCGTCTTTTCTGGCATTGTGGTTGCAGCTCCTGGTTCATGTTCAGGGACCCAGCGACCTGCCTGCAGTACCAAGGAGCAGGCAGTGCCTGTCCTGAGCTGAGCGTGC
The DNA here is from genome assembly GCF_035582795.1 of Mycteria americana. Classification (NCBI taxonomy): domain Eukaryota; kingdom Metazoa; phylum Chordata; class Aves; order Ciconiiformes; family Ciconiidae; genus Mycteria; species Mycteria americana. The sequence continues at coordinate 167,676,070 of NC_134366.1, forward strand.
ACTGGGCGGCACAAACAGCTTTGTACACGTGAGCAGCCAAAGGGAAGCGTGTGGGGTGTCCCGCAGCCCCAGGTGCTGGCAGGGGGCTGCAGGGCGGCCTCTGTGAGGAGAGGACGGGCTGCCACGTGCCAGACACAGCCGGTTCCAGCCGGTCCCAGCCGGCTCCAAGGGCCCCACCGCAGGACACAGCTGAGCCCCTCAGCCAAGCTGGGGGTGCCTGGGGGAAAAGAGGTTTCCGAAAGGGCACAAGGCGGCAGAGGCAGAGGAGGAGGAAGCCAAGGAGGGAGCAGCGGCAGAGGGACCCCGAGGCCGGAGGAGGAGGAGGGCAGGAGGTGCTGCAGGCCCGCAGCAGGGATCCCCTGCAGCCCTGGAGAGACCCCGCTGGAGCAGAGACCCACCCTGCAGCCCGGGGAGGGCCCCAGGCCGCAGCAGGGGGATATTTCCTGCAGGAGCTGCGGCCGTGGAGAGCCCGGGCGGGAGCAGGTTGTCCCTGAAGGACTGCAGCCCGGGGCAGGGCCCGCGCTGGAGCAGGAGACGGGTGAGGAGGGAGGAGCAGCCGAGAGGGGCTGTGATGGACTGACTGCAACAGAGTTTTTTCTTTCCCCTTTCTCTCTCTTCTCTACTCTTGTGTCTTTATATTCCCCCAAAACTAGCTTCCACTTTTAGGCTTGATGAACGCCATCAGCTATGTCCCCAGCTAATAAACCTTCCTGCATGTCTCAATATCTTTTATGCAAACCTTTATCATGAAACCACAGAGTTGGGATAGCTGGTCTAATCTTCATGAAAAGATTGATTTATTATCTGGGAGACAAACCTGTTGGAGGGGAGGAGAAGAACGCAGAGAATAGAAGAGCTCTAAGCTACCACTGTTGTCTCTTGGCTCTCAGGAACTGCAACGACACTGGTACTGTTTAAAGTAGCGAAGCCATGTCCATAAAGCCCAGGCTGCTGATGAGTTTTGGGCTCTGGACCCAACTCCATCAGTCCAAACAGTAGGTCTTTTTCTAACCCATTTCATTGCTAGCAAAGCATGCCAGGAGCAGTTTATCAGACAGGAGAGGTGCATGGAGGCTGTTATCTCTCCACTTGGGGCTGAGTTGAATGCAGTCGTCTCTTCCACCTGCCCAGCCCCAAGGAGATGTGTGTCTACAACCTTGAAGTGCATCCTTGACACCAAAGATCATGATGCCCAGCAAGAGGAGCAACACAGAGCATTATATGTCAGCACTCCCCAGGGTAACATGCAACATATGGCGGGTCTTGTAAGGGGCAGGAAGGGGGGGTTAGAGCCTGAATTACTCAGGTGAGTCCCACTCACCTGGGGGGACTATCCCTCTAGACAGCAGGACCTTTCCTTGCTGTTTTTAGAGACACTGGAGAGTGGCATAACTCTGAGAACATGTAGAAAAAACATTAAAAAAAAAAAAAGAGGTGATTGGCTAACAGGTTAATTGCTCTATTAATTGCTTTGCCTCTGGTGCTCCCATCCCTGAGGAGAAAGGCCCTGAGGGTTATCTCAGCCTGTGCTAGTTCCCCTCAAGGATGAGCAATTACCTCTCAGGCAGTGGCTGCCAAGTGTGGATGTCACAAGCTCCATTCGTAATGATGGATAGGCATGAAGTTGAACTTCATCTGTGGAATTAGCACTCAAATTAGGCTAGCTGACATATCCTGAGCTGTGTGGATTGGGCCTGACTTTGCAACAGTGTGAATGTCGAGGCCTACCACACCAAAGCTTCAGGTCAAGAGCCCAACTCCGCTGCTGGAGCCTGTCTGAAAACACTTGTTGGACATTTACAGGTCAGATTTTCCTCTTGTTGAGGCCTCTATAAGATTGCTGTGTCCGTGGAAGTATTCTGGGTGCTCTGCATGGAGGTGGCAGCATTTCTCCACTCTCATTGACCAAACCTGGACTAATCTGATCCAGTGAGTCCCATGCTCCAGGGGGATGGAGGAGCACTTGGAGTTAGGTTACACATGGACGGTGGAGGTAAGGTAGTGATCTGCTGCTTTGAAACCACAAAGGAGGAAGAGCAAGCCAAGAACTTGTGCTGTTTTTCCTCTTTAAGTACAGAATTACCTCAGAGCTGCAGTTGTGCCAGGGTCCCCATTCCCGAGGGTACCTGCACGATGGGGGAAGGCAAAGGTTTGCCCTGCAGGAAATTCTAAATCCAAATGAGACGGAGGAAGAAGGCAAAGCAAAACAAAATGAAACACATGCACCTCCCCCCCTCGTCCCCAAAATGCAAGGGGTGAAGGGACTTGCCTGTGGACACACAGTAGGGCAATATCAGGGTGAGGAAGCACACCCTGTGCTGTTCCCATTAAAGCACACTGCCTCTCCATTAAGAGTGCCTGACCAGGAGTATGATGTGGAAAGTGCATGTGGGTGAGTTTTCCCAAGCAGCTATACAAATGTGCATTATTGCTGTGCTCTTATCTGCCATATTTCCTCTTCTTTATTCACCAAGTGGTGGAAGCTGTCTCTGGCTCATCAATTAAACCCAAGAGTGACGATTTCCCGAGGTATTGCTACTTAGTGAAAGAAATTCATCCTTAGGCTAAAGGACAAAGCACAAGGCCTGAGTGTTATTTAAATGGCTCATAAACCATGTGCTGGCTCTTTAGCCAGAGTGAAAATCACCCTTTGCTAACATAGGAAATATCCTGCTTTCCTCTGCCTTCCTCAGTCTTTTCATGATGATGAATCTCTTTCCTCTTGCTCCCCATTATTTCTGTAAATGAGAATATGCTGTAACATTGCTGAGGTTGGGCTAATTAAATCAGCTCTTTCTTATCTCATTGATCTGCATTTTAAAGCTGAGCTGATTAAGGATGGGAGACTATATTTGATTAGAAATATGTTTTTGCCGGTTAGTTACATCAAAGGGTAGATTACAGGAGAGCAGAGGAGCTGAACTTACATGGCTACTGTTCCTCCTGGTTGTTAAAAGGAAAGAAAAATAAAGTGAAATAAAAAACAAACCCCAAGATGCATTTCTTACCCATATTTTTTCACAGCAAATTACAATACCTTTATTTTATCTTCTGGAAAAATTTAATAAAAGATACATGAAACTATGATGCAGAGAAAACATTTCCATAGGCTGTGCAATGCTATGGACAGTGTCTTAACTTTCAGGCAGAAAGCATGCTAAAACAGCAATTGCTTCCTGGTGTTATGGGTGGTATCAGCAGAGTCATTCAACACCTAGGACCAAACCCTTACCTGGGCTGGTGGCCAGAGCAAAGGCTCAGAGCAGGGCCCCAGGCTTGTCCCCTGCGTGGGCAATTCACTCAACTGTTGAGCAGTTTTTTGTGGCATTTCCAACTGGCATGTCTGTATATACTATTAAAGAAAATATTTTGCCTGGTGTGACTACCTAACAAAGTCCTTTGTTAAGGTCCTTCATTAAGCAAACTTTTTTGATAGCTCCAAGGATGCCTCATCCTCAGCTCAGAGAGGGCTTTCTCGGGGGAAGGGGAGGTAGGGAAAAGGACAGAGGGTAGAAGCTCCCAACTTCATTTCTCATTTTCTTTGAGTTTTCCAGGAAGACTCAGTGCCATATTTTGCACCACAAATTTGAAGATGGCAAGGAAACCAGCTCTCGTGTGACCTCCTGTATTGCACCACCATGCAACCATCAGAATAGCTCCTAATTTCTCCTCAGTAGGGTTGGGACTGAACCAGTGACTTTATTCTTGAAGTCACTGGTTCAGTGACTGCAAGAATAAAGTAATTGTTGAACCATACTAGGAGATAGGGCAGAGCCTCTTAGACCTCCCTCCTCCAGACCACTCCAGAGTAAGGCTGTGCTGCACTTCTCAAAATGACTTTAGGGAGGTTCCTCCTCTCTGTCACCTTTGTACCCATACATCATCATACATGCTGCTCTTCACAGCTTCATCTCGAGCTTCACCCACAGTCCTGACCTGAACTAAAATGCTAACTAGTAGAAGCAGTTTGTTGCATTCATTCCCTGCAGCCGGCATCCTGATGATGGTCTAGTGACTCATTTTGTCAGTGGCTTAAACAGCTTCTTTGGAAGAGCTCGTTGTAAGTGGATGTCAAGATACTTACATTCATTGCTTGGCTCTAAGGTCAAGCAATCAGCACAGGAGTTACAGACAGCAGAGAGAATCCCATAGATCTGGCATGTTCATTTGGAAAAGCAGCATAGCTGTGACAAAACATGGGCTAGGAGAAGAGAGAAGTGAGTTTTACTCCTGCTGTAATACTATGCAATATTATGCTTTATTAATGAAATGTAATAAGTAAGTAGGGAGGAACAGAAGACTAAAGAAATTTTTAATTTCAGCTTCCTGAAGAAAGAGACCATGGTTAGGAATAAGACACAGACAATAACATTAACTGTTGTCCCTAGAAGATCAACCCAGTGCACTTTTCTGAATACCAAAAGCAACTGCAGGAATGAGTTTCTCTCTCTGGCCGCACCCCTCCTTCCCCCATTTTACTTGAAATATTCATGTGAGGGGTTTACAAATATGCAAGCATGTAGGAACTCTGGCAAGTTTCATGCTTCCTACTCAAGAGCAGTAATAGATGAGGATGACAGGCTAGTTTCAGGAAGATATTTATAAAAACAACACCCTAGACATCAAGCCCTCTATGTCCAGAAACAGCTTTAGACCTAGTCCTTACAATGTAATCAAAAGACATTGAAAACTAACCTGTGCATAAGCTCTAACCACCAAACAAAATACAGAGTGAGAATGGTCAACTCATCTTTCATGGGATTTCTGAAATGTCTGATCTGGAGAGAAATAAAACTAAATGTTATCAGTTCATGGCTTATCATTTTTCATTCATGTCACAAGTGAGGTGGTGCAAGGGCTTATTTATTTACTATGAAGAAATATAGATATTTATCCTTAAATGAGAATGAAAGAAACTGTCTGCAAGAGATTAATCACAGTATGCCATGATGAGATTTGGTAAGCATGATATGCATGTAGGAATTATTTTTCTATTTTTGCAGTGGCTGTGTTTGCCTGCATTACTGCTCAGAGAGATAATAGTAGCTCTAGTGGCATTATTATTGTGTTGTATGAAATTTCCCTTGAACCAGAAGAATCCTTCAAGGAATGGGAAAGATGAGGAAGATGACTCCAAAGCTAGTTAGTCTCCTTCCAGAGGACTGTGATTGCTGTCAGGGGTCACTTAAGTTAGAAGGGACTGAATGTGCTTAGTTCTTCAAAGAGGTGGATTTCATGTAGCTTGTTTTGTTTTCATGTGTCAGGCAATGGGAGTTGCAAAAAAAGTGGTCAGGATGCTGGTTTCAGAATTTACATTCAGATGAGCATTTGCTTTCTTCATGTAAAGGGAGCAAGACTTTGCATTTTTGGATGACTAGGTAGTCATCCACCACTGGAGATGCATCAACTAAAGTATTTATTAAAATGCCAATTCATCTCCGAAGCCAATATCTAATCACCTAGCTGAGCTTTCCTTGTTAGATGCCAATTCCACATGGAATTTAATTTATAAGTAAAAAATTATTCAGTTTTATTAACTATATGACAGCAGAATTGATCCTGTTTCAAATCTCCTTAAGTTTCTCTTCAATAGATGAGAAGCAGCCTACAACGTTGGCTTCCATTAAACCCAAATTAAAGGCTTATTTATGATATTCAGTTCTTACATTTTTCCAAACAGGAGGTTAACTTCTAGCCCAAAGCAGTCCACAAGTGCCCTATGAGCTAGCTCTGAGCTAAGGTTTCATTCATACCTGTTTCAAGACCATTCATACCTGTTTCAAGAACATTCCTACTTTGATTCATTAGTTTCCTTTGTGAGGCAGTATAGGAGATACCTGTTTAAGAGACTCTACAGTGGTGAAAATAATAGTGACTGAGTAATACTGGAGGTGGAGTTGACAGCGTGTATTGAGGAGGCATTTGAGCGAAACTGTGTTGCCAAGTTTGCATTTTTGGAAATAATGGAAATAGTTGTTCTCCTGAATTCAAGGTTGTTATTTTGCCTAGGTTTATAAAGTCTGATCAACAGGAACTGCATATACATGCTTGTGTAAAAGTGAGGAGGCCACTAGCTGATTCCTTTCCTTAAATGTGATTGAATGTAGTGTGACATTTTTAAGGAACTCTTTTTCTGAAGAAGATTTTGGCCAGGAGGTGTTAGGAAAAAAGATCTTCTTAGGGTTATTATGATTTCTGGGCTTGTGGATATTCTTTGCTGAGGGTTCAGGAGTTGAATCCAAGCCAGAGTTCATGAAGTCAATGTTTCATGACTAATGAGTGCTGAATGCTCACTCAAATTTCAAGGGAAGCAAAGAACAGGAGAAAAAGGAATCCCCCCCCCCCCCCCCGCTTTTTTTTATCCCTGCAGGATAAAAAAAAAAAAATACTCCAGTCTGAGGAACTGAGCTTTGAGCAGGACTAAATAAAACCCAGATGTCCCTTCCAACCTATATTTTTCTATGATCTTTAATCTATTTTGAGAAAGTATTTTTGTCACAAGAATTGTAAGTAAACCCAGAATACCCTGTCATAATCTGGTGAGGACTGTTTTGGATAGAAGAGGCCCAGGCAAAAAAGAAGATCTGAATGTGAGTTTTCCATGTCACAGGTTAACACCTGTTTCCCCTCCGACACACACACATCCCACCTGTTTTCCCACAAAAAGATCCAGAACTGATAAATGAAGATTTCCAAATAAGAAGATACTTTGAAAAAAATAATCCTACAAAGGTCTGTTATAGTGATGCTCTATGCAATATTTTTTCTCTGTCTCATCTATAAGAAAGTTCAAAAGCATATTCCTTCCTTTTTTTTTTGTTTGTTTGTTTTAGCAAAATATCAACTGTTTTAAAAATCTCCAGCAGTTGTAGCAGGGGGGCCAAGCCTATGTGTCTTTCTCTGTGGAATATGGGATTCCTGTTCCAAGTCTTCTCTCCATCTAGTTGGCACCCCGACACAGTCTGGAAAACTCTCAATTTATTGAGCCCTATTCAGCCCAAAGCTGTGTACAGAATTGACCTCAGCAGCAGCAATTTGTGTATTTGAAGGCAGGTCACTTGCAAAAGCACAGGATTGAGCAGAGCAGAATTTTCTCTCTCAGACGCCTTCCTCAGGCCTTGGCTGCATCATGTCATGCAATGAAGAGGGTTAATTGTGTCTTTGACAAGCTCCATGCATAGAGAAGTACCCCACAGGGAAGCTGAGACTTCATACCATCCATGGCTGCTGGATAGACACATTTGTGTGCCTACCCATCTGTGTCTTCAGCAAATTTCACCTAGATGGATGAACTCATTTTCATGAACGAGATGCCATTCAAAAGCTTAGGAAATGGAGGCAATGCTGCACTGGTTCAAAAAGTCTCTCTGATCAATGTAAAAAGGAACTACCTTGGAGGTGCTTGTAATCAATAGGGCATTATCATACACACTAGAGCTATGTTCTTAACACCTTTTGCTGGGGCACAGAAGTGCCTGCCGCACTGTGGCTGGAGAGAGCCTGAGGCCTCAGCGACTGCCTGCATGATCACAGTTACTCCCAGACACCCAAGAGTGAAGGGCTCACGCCTCATGGGAAAACACGGCATTGCAATGCAGGCTGGTGCCCTTCCTACTGAAGGATCTCCAGCCACTGCAGGTCGGATTCCACTTTGTCCCCATCCTTGCGCATGCACTGTCTTCTACCTTTGCCTTTAATAAGCCTCTTGTTAGGAGAGCTTTTCATATTTGAGTGAGCTGATTGAGCCAGTCTGAGATACAGAAAGCAAACAGTGGTTGTGTCTCAGGAGCCTCTTTCAAGAATACAGGATGAACAAACTGTGGTAGCAAGCAAAGAAGAAACTATCATGCATGTTCCCCTAATTTCAAATCCCTCATGACTGTCTATCTCAGGGCCAATAGCTGTAAGGAGCAGCTAGTAATGGAACTTGCATTTTGGTCCTTTAACATATTTAATTCTTAAACTGATTTCAGGAGAGAACGAATATTTAAGATGTCTCATTGAAACAGGAGATGATGCTTTTCAGTTTAGCGAATCTTCCTCAAAGGGTTGTATGAGGATTAAAAGTTAATACTACTCTTTTTAAATGTATGGTCTCATTACTACCAATCCTACCGTAACTGAAATATCACACATTTTACGTTCCCTGGGATAACGTACAGCACAACAATTTGTGGCTGCTTTAACAATCTAAGAAACTCAAATTGCAAAAATCAGCAGCTAACACTGCCCACTGGATAAAATAAGCAATAAATCCAGAGTGAAAACATTTAAATGGCAGGCAAAGCACACTATAAAAAATCTCTGTGGGAATAAAAGAAAAGTCTTTGAACTCCTGTGAGTGATAATGGGTTTTAAAGTCTTAATGCTGATACCCTGGCTAGCAGGGCAATAGCCCTTAAAAGAATAGGTCAGCCTTCCACCTGTCTAACATTGTGTGTCCAGCCAATTCTTGTCCTTTATTTCCCCAGTGTTGTAGAGCTGATGAGAGACAGAAGCTGATTGAAGACTGTAGCACCCAGTTTTTCAAAGACCAAATGTTATTTAATGTTCAGCTGGAAATCTGTGTGTGGATTTAAGCCTGGGCTGGTACTTTAATAATTGCTCTGGTTGTTATGTTTGCCCAGAAAGAGGTCAATCCAAGGGTTGTGTTAGACTCCAAAGTCAATTAGAGTAGCATTAGAGCAGATTTTGTTTATCATTGTAGCTATAAAAATTATATTTTTTAATTTTTTTCCAGCCTGTTGGGCTATCTAAAGTGTGACAAGGGATGTTACTTAACAACAGCCAGAGGCTTTTGAGTGAACAAAGGCTGACTGATTAGGCTTAACTTGTCATTTTCTGATTAATTCTTTTGAACAAAAAGTAATTCAGACATGTAGTTAATGATAGTTTTGAAGGACATAATGGGAAAATGTGGGGAAAGTTAGAATTTTGTTAGGGTTATAGATTCAAAAATAGGAGATTGGAAATCAGCTGGAAGGGTGGGTAGAGGGTGCTTTAAAAATAATACAAATGCTATAAAATAAGCCACAGTTGCTTTGCTTTTTATAAGATATCTTTATATGTACAGTAATGAAAAATCCTGCTTCAACTTGTTTAGGAAGTAGTAAACTCAGGTGTGAAACGGGTTTTGTGTTCTATGAAAATCTAAGGTTCCAACAATTGACCTTCGCTAAGACAACATTAACAATGTGCGAAATTTCACCCAAAAAATACAGAGGAAAACCCAGACAAAACCAAGATTTCCCTCTGAAATAGGAAGCCTAGGTTACAAATACCAGCTTTATCCTCAGGAGAAGGACTGGGACTCCCCAGATCAGAGCAATTTCTCCTACTATATTCTTCAAGGAAACCTTATTGTTGCCATCACAGGCTTTTGCTTTTGACTAATTATAATTTTCCAATGAAATACAGTTTTGCTTGTTGCCTGCGTTGAGTCTGAGCAGGGTGGCAGAGGGTGTGAGTGATGGTGACATGCCATCACCACAGTAGCCCTCATGAGGATACTGCCAGAGTGTCATACAAACTAACTAACGTCCGCTGACCACACAGAAGAGGCAGGTATGATCAGTTCAAAGATGGTTGAAATATCATACAGGGAAACTGAAACGATCATAAGTGCTGGAGAATCAGCAGTGGGATGAAATTCAGCCGATCAAAATGCAGTCACACGCCTGGGCGAGTCAGGAGTTCTGCAATGGCTGGGGACATGACTTGGCAGGAGAAAGAGGTAGACATAGCGACTGATCACAGGAAAACTATGAGTCAAAACATAAGCCTGTGTTGTATCAGGGAAGATATTTTCATTGGGGAAGAGTGAAGAATTTAATAGCCCTGTACTAGTCTCTGTGAAAACTCATCTGGAATACTGATATGGAATGGAATAACTGCCACGCTAGTTATGCTTCTGCAAGAATCATCCACTCAAACTGGGTCAGATTCAGTGAAAAACTATTAGTTATGATAAGAAAAGCCATAAAGAATCAGACTAAAGGCATATGCAGTACAATAGCCTGTCTGATGGTGACCAAGACTAAAAGCTTAACAAAGAGTGTAAGACAGTATAAGCATGTGCAATAGTTCCGCAAATCACTGTCAGTCTTCAGCAAATTTCAATTTAAAGGCTTCCTGAGCAAAAGGCGTCATCTTTGCATTTAATATCTTCAGATGACTTTTTCCTCTACTGGATTTCCTCCCATACCTTCTTTTGCTCACTTTGCTTGCAGTTTGCTTCTGAACCAATGGGAACTTTCAGCATCTCTGTGGCAGCAGGGACTTCTGCAGTCACAAGATGTAGGAAAACCATCACCTTTTGCTTCTTTAGAAAGTGATCCTTGTTATTTCCTCTAATGTCACTAATTCTTGTTTTTAAGAAGACGATGAACAATCATTCCCTGTTCGTTACTTTCTCCCTAACAGTGATCTGGGAAATGGAAGTCCCTGTCTTACACCAAGACAGCTTGGCTTGTTAATTTTAACACAATTAAGGATGAGAGAACATGACTGCGATCTATAAATGGGCAGTGGACTACACACCAGTGAAGAGCAAGAGTGGTTTCAGCTAAAGAAAAATTTTGTCTAGAGAACAAAAGAATAATGAGAACGAATGAATTTAGGTTGAGAAGTGGAAGGAAGTTTTTAGCCATGAGAATAGTGAGACTCTGGGATAGTCTTCTGGTCGTGGGTTGGCTTGGCCTGAGCTATAATTGTACAAACCCATCTATTGCTTTTGAAGAAAACAGCCTCACTTTTTCCTAGGAGATCAATTGCATCAGGTGTGTTAAATTTGCACAAATGGAAATGGCTTGGCTAGCATCACTTTATGTTGCCTTTGAGTCTTTTGTTTGAATAATTGTGACCCATTTATAAGAGCACCAAGCATGGCCTTCTACTCATGTCTGCAGAGGTACTTGAATGAGTGACCCAGATGCTTTAATTACTCAGACACCTCCCTCCCTGGGGGGGCTGGAGAGAATCCTGAATGGTTTAAAGATAGAGCATGCAATTAATTAATGAAAAAAGTCATATTGCATGATGGCAGAGGACCCCACTTGATAAGTTGGGAAGGCTCTTCCCATTCCCTGCCCTATTTTGGGGAATGAAAAAGTAGTTTTAAGTACCCACTCAATTCCTCTCACTGCAGGCCTGTAATTTAACACTATATCTCCCCCCACAACTCTTTATCCCCTTTAGCTCTAAAACCTCCTCTGATGGAGTTTTGTTCCAACACTTCCCCCAGAGGACTCTGCTCTCCTGTCTAATAAATTTCACAGTTAGGAAGCTTTCTTTGATGCTTTGTCACTCACAGCCACATAAGAATGGATAAGAAGCTGGCTTCAGACGTCAGAGATGAAGGGTACTTATGTACATGGGAACAGTCCTGAAAGGAGTGAGATGAAGGACTACTGCAAATATCAGCAGCATGGTTAACTTTTGCTCACCTTATATAGCAGGGATCTAGCAAGAAATGCGAAGGTGTGAATTTCAGCACTTATGAAAATGCCAGATTTACAGCCTTAAATAGCAAAGTCTTCTGCCTCTCCACAAAACAAATATAGCAGGATGTCCACTGTGAGAGTTTTCTCACACGTAGGCATCAGCCCAAGGGTGAAAAATGGTGAATAGGCACCCAAAGTGGGGAAGAAGTGGTGTTTCATCCTCTGACCTACAGAAATTGAAGCAGGGTCACCAGTTTATTGCGCTGTTGACATTTGACACGGATCAAATGAAAACACTTGGTTGTTATCGATATGGGTTCATTTTAACATGGCAATGGAGGATTTCCTTTCAAATTACCAGCCACCAAAATCACCCTGTCACCTGTCAGTGGCTTTAAAAACAATGTCATAGAAGGTGATTTGGGCTGAGATGTGGTCTATAAAATATTTATTATAATGAGATATATGGGTTTCAGTCACTTAGTGCATCTTGCAGTAGCTGCTAGATGGGTTAAAGACCAAATTACTCAATCTTAATGGCATACACAGTTCTTGCACAGTATTTTTATTGCTAATTACTTGGTGGCATTATATTCACATAAAATAAGACCGATATGGACATGGCTTTTTGGGCAGCCAGTTTGGACCTCTCCTGTGTAGCTCTTTACCTTCTCAGCAGAGGTGAATCACTAGTTGAAGCAAGATCCAAACTGAAGCTGGTGTGTTTAATTACCCTTGGAAAATCGAAAGGTCAAAAATAGGACAGGACTGACAAAGTCAATTCAGCTTCTGGATGGAGTCCAAGCTTCAGTCCTAACTGTCATCCCCTTTTTTCCCCTTTTGGAGGAGTCTACCCTTAAGTGTAGTTATAAGAAGACATTCACACTGCATGTTTCTGTAGTTCTTTCTTTTTCTCCTCTCCTTTTTTCTCTCCTTCTTTCCCTCTTCCCCTGTTGCCTCTTTCTTCCTTCCTTTCTCCCTTCTCTCCCTCTCTATCTCCTCTCTCTTGCTCTTTTTCCCCTTCCATGTGAGAACTTAGAATTTTCTATTGTATCGTATCGTATCGTATCGTATCGTATCGTATAGTATAGTATCTTATTCTATTCTATTCTATTCTATTCTATTCTATTCTATTCTATTCTATTCTATTCTATTCTATTCTATTCCTACCCATTTTCTATTTCTACTATTTTCCGAATAGACCCAGTGTCAGGGTCCAGAGTGGGTTGGCTGCTTTTTTGGGGCTGAGGGCCATGGGGGGGCCTTCTGGGGCAGCAGAGCAGGAACTCACAGACAGGACCCATCTCACCACCACCTCTCAGCCAGGAGCAGGGCAGGCTTGGGGAGGAGCCAGGGGAAGCCCCAGCCCCGAGCATCAAGCACCTCCCTGGGGATGGGAATTGGCCAAGTCCAGGCTAGGACGTCAGACTGTGGGTGCGGGGTCAGGATCAGGCATAGTGAGGGGATCCAGGGTGAGAGACAGCCCGAGATGGCCAGGCAGGGCCATGGGCTGGCACTGAGCTGGCCCCCAGACGCAGCAGCCAGACCCCCCCAGTGTGGGGTGGCTCATATGGTCCCGTCAGATATTCATAACAAGGATATTATATATGGACACACACATATGTACAATCTATATATACATCATAACACTTTGCATATGCACATCTGGTGTATAATTGTACACACATAGAGAGGCACATTGATAGAATCAATTAAAAGCTCTCTGTGCAACATTCAAGTTTTGCTAATCGTAAATCACAGAAGTTTGATATCATTTTATGTCCAGTGAAATATTCTCGGTCTCCTTTATAGCAATCAATACATTGGGATTGTCCCACAAAGTCCATGGATTTTTATTCCAAAGATCTGACAGGACAATAACTATATGATTCTGACCCATGTAAGAGGCTTTGGGTAATGCATGTGTAAGACTGCTTGTATTATATCTATAATTCATTTGCAGCTCAGTCTCTTGGGGGAACGGGGGAATCATGGCAGCTGTTTAACAACCCACAGTTACAACAGAAAGTAAAGGGAGCTACAATTCAGCCGAAATAGCATGTAAAGATTGTGCTCACTGGACCAGGAAATCTGGACTAACATTCCCATTTTTGAGAGAAGTATTGGGGGATTTTTAATGACTATAAGATTCTTGATTTTACAGCTCAGTCAGAAATACAATAGCCATAATAACATATTGTAGTAATAGTGTTCTTACAACTACAAAGTTTTAAGGATGTACAAAAGAAAAAGTTAGTGTAGAGAAGTAATACCATTTATTAGACCAACAGAGACACCGGGGAAAAAAGCAGACAAGCTTTCAGGCACAAAGGCTTTTCTGCAACTCTCAACTAGAGAAAACAGATGTGAAGCTAAGCAGGGCAAGGTGTAATTGCTCTGAGTTTAACATCACGTTAATTGTTTGAGAGAAAAGGTGGCTGATGAAAGCGAGCTGCTCCTATGGACAGAGAGGGATGGGTTATTACTGCCCCTGTAACCGCATGGGCAGCAGGATGTAGTACACATGGAAAATGGCAGTGCTGAACCATGTCCAGCAAGTAAATACAAGGGTGTAGCTCGAGCTAACACATATCTGCAACACATGCCCCAACTGCCTCTTTCCTAACTCTGTATCCCCTCATTCCCACAGATCCCCCCTTTGGGGGGACAGGCTGTTTTTGTTTGTTTGTTTGTTTGTTTGTTTGTTTTAAATGCTGAACTTTTCAACCTTCCAGTGCATGAGCAGAGAGCAGAAAATACCATCTTTAAGTTGCAAGATATTGTGAAACTTCTGCATGGAGTGAGGATTGCTGCTCTATGGATACAGTCAACAAATCATGCAATTTTTCTGTTGTCAGCAACATTGGAACCCACTCGAGGGAGCTGGGAAATCAATTGTACTGAGGCTCAACTCTTTCAAACAAAATGAATAGAAAAAGAAAGATTGTAAGGATAAACTTAGAAGGACCATTCCAAGATTATTTGCCCTCTCCCCTTAATCAAGACTGGCAAACATTCTTTAAAAATGACAGATGTTTTTGAGTGATAAATATTTAGAATGGACAGAAAAAGCTTCAGGGAATTTTTTCTTAGCATTCTGTCATGTTAAAAAATGAAAATTCATTGGAAAGTGGTGACAAAGGCCAGAAAAGATTTAATAAAATGGCAAGGTCTGAGAAGCCAGCTTCCCAGCGATTTTTTTTTTTTTACTGAGTTCATCAGTCTTAGGGTGCCTTTGTGGAGCTATAATCAGAGAAAACTGCTGTTATCCAGTAAGCCCCCTTTTTCTTTTAAATTTGTCACTTCTTTAAGAACAAACAAACAAACAAATGCAAAGTGTTTTGAAGATGACATGGAACCAAAACCATCAAAGTTTTATGTATCAGACTTCATATGAAGTGTATGTGGTCCTTTGAGTGGTGGATTCTTTTCTCCAGCCTTCAGTAGACACTCACCCAAGGCTGTGTGTCTTTCTGATAGATGTCCTCAGGTTCATCAATGCCCATTTCCTGCTGTGTTGGCCAGGTGTCCTCTTCTGGAAGTGAAGGGAGGCCAAATTGATGCCTTCTCCTCTGCTTCATGGCTGGGTAGGTGTATGCACGCACCATAGAGTGCCTGTGGCATGCAGAAAATCCAGGACATCCTCAATGTGTGAGTAGTTGGTGTGCCATTTTTTTGGATACACATGGGTAGACAGCAGTTGGGCACCTCCTTGCATGCTCCCTGCCTGAGACTCTCGGAATTACAGGATGAGAGTGTGTCTGTGTCAGGAAGATGCTGCTCCTTCCAGAGCTATCCATACAGACCAGGACATGCAGAAAACAACTGCAAGTGTGGTGGATGATGAGTTCCATGTGAACCTGCAACGTGTCCTTGCAGCAAAAGCCAGCTGCACAGAGAGCAAGAAAGTAGCCAGTAGGTCAAGGGAAAGGGTTCTTTTCTTCTATTTGGCACTTGCCATACAGCATTGGGAGTCCAGTATGGACACAGACACAGGCACAAAAAAAGACCTTGACATACTGGGGAGAGTCTAGCAGAGGGGTACCATGTGGGTCAGTGGTTGGGGCACAGGACATGGCAGGATAGGCTGAGAGAAGTGGGTTTGTTCAGCCTGAGGAAGGGAAGGCTATCTAACTATGTAATGGGAGGGTGTGTAGAGAAGACACAGCCAAACTCTTCTTAAAGATGCACAATGATAGAAGAAAAAGGAAACAAATTCTACTTGCAACATAGAAATACTATCTGAGTGTAAGGGGGGGAAAAAAATCACTATGGGAGTGGTCAAATACAGTCCCAAAAATACAGTGGGATCTCCATCCTCTGAGATACTCAAAACTCGACTGAACAAGGCCTGGAGTAACCTGCTCTTCCTGGACTTTTTTTGAGCAGGAGGTTGGACTAGAAACCTCCAGAGGTCTCTTCTAAACTGACTTTTTCTACAATCCTGTGATACAGCCCTCTCCCAAGTACTCGCTGACACTACTGAAGATCCAGCTGTGGACTGCTTCCTAACTGCAATTTTTCCCGGATGTCAATGTTTTTGCCTATGATCGGAGCAGAAAGAACAGCGGACACAGGGCAGGGTGCACTTCCAGAAATAAATTTCATACCTGCAGCTTGCTCCCTGTGCGTGTCTAGGGAGACCTGGTGAAAGTTGATGGCTAGAAGGGAGTCATAGCATGGAGGTGGTTGAACCATGAGTTGTTCAGTTCAGAGCTGGAGTCCTGGTGGGGATTTCTGTATATCTGAAACTGAAATGAATCAAAGGCTTACCACAGCGGGGGGTAAGTCAACCCCACAATACTTGCCACAGGAAAACCAGACCTTCCATTTTTTAAATAGATCCCCTCAAATGTGTTTGTGTTGCAATGGCTCAGTGAGTTACTGCAAGTCAGCTGAATGGGCATAGCTGACCCTGCTCTGACTGCAAGGTAAACTGCTTTGACACTTATGGTGGTTTAGACTTATGTGTTTCACCCTTTTGTTGGTCTGGGTCTGCACACGGTCAGTTATGAGAATTTAGCTGACACACTGTAACCCATTAAAGTCCTGCAAAGTAGATCATATGCTTCTATCCAAAGAGGAAGAAAATGAAACATATAAGCTCAGTGCTCTGCAGCAGTCAAAAAGATATGGGGAAGAATAGGGAACAACACAGAGCATATTTCTAAGCGGCTGCAAAAATACCACGAGCTCCAGGTCTTGGATGCTGTATGTGTTTTTTATCCTCATAGAGGAAGCAGTGCAACTAGAAAATATAACACTTATGAACTAAGTCATGAAATAGCTTTCACAGGAAAAGAGACAACCTAGACTATCAATCACCAGCTTGGAAAAGAGGTGGTTGCAGAGGTAGCAAGGCAGAAGATGAACGGGGCTAGGTGGGCTAGATGGACCTCTGGCCTTAGGCAGTAGTAGGGCTGTTTTTATGGTCCTACTGGCTACACTGAACACTGCTCTTCTCTGGATGCCTTCTGGTTCACAGCCACGAAACTGAGAGCAGAATCAAAGTGATCTCTGCTTTGTTGTACTTGTCTGAGCTCTGCCTTGAGTCCTTTACAAGTTTTCCACCTGTCTTTCCTTGACCCCAGGGAAACTGATGGCTCTCTGCTAACCTCTGTCAACAGCATGTGCAAAGACAACATTTGCAAGACAAAATGACCAGCATAAGATTCTCTGTGAGGAAGAAGAGGGTGCTTTATTAAAAAGTCTGTTCCGCATCTAAGAGGTTAATAAACATTCACTGAGACTTATCAATGTCAAGACTAAAACCAAACAGGAACATGGCAATCTCTTTCTCTTTTGTAAAGGAACTTGTTGAAATAACTGCCTAAGTCTGCCCTCTGTTTATTAAAATGGCTTCGGAAATCTCTAAATCCATTTATCCTAAGGATTATCATCATCTGGTTTCCAGACAACATTCTCATTTCCTCCAGTGAGGTTTTTTGATACCTTAGGCCATTAGCTGTGGTATTGATCTTTCCTTAATACGTGAGATTTCCTACAGCAAAGGCAGCTCTGCATCTAAAAAACCCCAAGCCAAACCTGTTTTATCTGAATAACCAGAATAGCATTTTGTTAAAGACAAAGTTTAACATTCTTTGGCTTTTGTTTATAATAACTGTATCAGGGCAGGCTCTGAATACATCCTCCGTGGAATAGACTGAGCCTGTTATCAGCCACTTGGGGAAATCCTGTTCCAGAGACAAAAGCTTGTGACATGCCAGTCCTTCAGCTGCTACTGCTATGGCTTGACCCTGGGGAAAGAGATAATGGGCAGCACTCGGGAGTGCAGCCTCCGAAATTTTACCTGACCCTTCCTACCCCAAAATCCACCTGACAAATCCTGTGCAACATTCCACAGAAAATTAGTACCAAATCCGTTGTTATTCATCCTACATTACCTGATGAGGCTAATCAGGATGGTGCCTCTGTAATACAAATTAAAGGAAGAAACCTTGAGCAAACGTCTGATAAAAGAAATCAGCACACCTTTACTCCTTGTTTCCTGCTTTACAGTCCTGTTTCCCCTTTTGTCTTTCACTTCCTAGGCAATGCTGAAAGCCCACAGTTACTCCTCCAAGGAAGACAATCCAGTAACTTTGGGAATTGGGAGATGGAGGCATCTGGGGAAAGGAGGCCAGAGTTTTTGGACCGTTAGTAGCTTAGAGAGGTGGGAATCTATTGCCTCTTCTTCTGAACTAATCAGAGCTTGTTGAAAGGCTTAGGTTTCTAAGAAAATGTTTTCCCTGTAGCTGTAATCCCAGGGGCAGAGAACAAAGAGTTAAATTCATTAACCTTAACAGTTGGGATGAACTTGTTTTCCTTTTCGTTCAGCTAGAATCTGTGTATAAACAAGGCTTGTGCTCCCCCTCCATGACTTTGAGCAAGTCTTTTTCTGTGCTAAACATCACCCAGCCCCATACCAAGTTAACGGGAGGAGGGAGGCTCCTCCAAACACTGCAAGAAAAAAAAAAAAAAATTGACTAAAATTGCCTATCATAGAATAGGAAAAAAAATTGCTAGACTTTGCTTCCTGCTACTTTGGACTTCTTTTGGTGCTTGAAGCATAATGTTCAGCAGTCACAGAAAAGTATGATTTAAAATTTCTATACAAACGTCAGAGGAGCCCTTCAATGTATGAAAGTCTTCATTAACACCAAGGAGAAGTCATTATGGCCAAAAAATTCAAATTCAGGTGCCTTAACTAAGAATAAGTATATACTTTATCAATTTTTCAGTATGTTTGAACACCTGCAGATAACATTTAAGGTGAGTTCATTACAGGAACCTAAATATGGATTAAAGGATTAGTTTTAGACATTAAACTGTGGAAAGTTTAGCTTATGTAACTTCCAGGGCCACATGGCAAGTTGCTGGATTTCTCTTTATATGTAGAATCACAAATCTTCTTCAACAGGAGGCAGGATGCAGCAGAGATTCCAAGTTTGTCTTCCTTGTTTGCCATGAACTACTTCTTCCAGAAACCCAACAGAGAATGAAAAACCCATACGACTTAGTTTTCTTTCTTAAATTTCTTTCTCAATTGTATTAACAAGTAGGAGTAATCCTGCAGTAAAAGGCAAAACAAAACCCCAACAACAACAACAACAAAATATCCCCAAACGAAACAGTCATTTTAGGCCATTGATGCTCGGTCTGCAAACACCTCCACCAGCTGATGACATTAGCATGTTCAGCTGCTGTTTTGCCCTCTGAATTTGTAACTCTCTTTTCCTTTTCCCTTTCTGCAAGCCCTTCAACTGTGCCAGCAAAATGAGTCCTGTGAATGCTCCTTAATTCAAACAGTAAAAATAGGTGATTAGAGTTATTTTAGCTAGTTTTGGTTGACGAGGATATAACAGTGCTGAAATGGGGGTGGAGAGGAAGTAATTTTTGGCTAGTAACAGTAAGAGCTTCAACACACAGAAGAGAAAATTTGGAAGAGGACACTAGTTTTATGAGATGAACATAATGAGTTCAACCTCACAGCCCGCAAACTAATTACCCTGAGATAAAGCATGTGGATTTTAATTTTTCTTTAAATAGTGAAGATAATCCAGTAGTGATTTAACAGTAAATGTTATAGCAAACAGATTCAGGGCTAGAGCTCAGCCAAACAAGCAATGTTCTTTCACATGCGGTTTCACGTGGCAAATCACGTAGTAAGAAAATACCTATGCTTTTCTTAATTAAATGTTTCTGGCTTCCCTCTCCTTCTCCCAGATTGCACCAGTAAAAACTCTGCATTTTTAGAACTATATCTAGTTATATGCAATATCGGTCAGGGTCAAAGGTCTTGCTTTACTGTTATTTTGAGCCCGCTTGCAAAACAGGAGCTGCACAAAATGTCAGCTCGCTTGTGGCCTGTGAAGGCTGTACTCGAGCAGCACTTCAAAGAGGCAGCTTGGGGAAAAATTCGTTCTCAGCTCACTGTGGGGGTCTATGCGATTCACAGAGCTGCCGTCGGCGCTGGCGACAGCTACGTGGCCAGAGCTGTGCATGTCTCTGTATGGGAAATAAGGCTCTAAGATTTCACACAAATTAAGACTTCCTACTTCAAGCAAGGTTTGGATACCTGTTACAAAATCAAAGCAGCTCGTATTCCCTTTCTTATGCAAATAATATAATAAGGAAGCTGGAGTGGCAAATGTGGTCAGTAAGACCTTCCCCATCATAGTTACCTGCTTCTGGCATTAAGTGGTCTGTGAAAATGTTACAGCAAAACCCCACAAAGTTCTTTTTATAATAGCCTAGAATAAACATCTTTATAATTAGTACAGTGAAAATCAGAAGACATGGGGTAGAACCATGTTCCTTTGAAATATATGATTCCATTGAGATAAAATAAAATATTTATAGAAATTAGATAAGCTAATGAGAATTTCATTTTGGAGAAAACTCATAAAATGACAATGATATCAGGGCACAATTTCCTCTCTTTTTTGGAACCAAAATTTCCAAAAGGAAATATTTTTGAAAGAAAAAAAGTGAATTTAAATAATTTGTGACACATAATAAAGATGTTGAAATAAAAACATTTTGATTTTCTGGCTAAAATGGAGTTTTTGGATCACCCCAAAGCAATCTATTTTTGGAGAAGAGGGAAATTTGCTTTCAGTGAGAATATCTACTTTATTTTGCATCAATCTGAAATAAATTTTATTATCCAAATTCCTCACAGACAAAAAATATTCTCTTAACGTAGACCTGTGTTACATGGACATGGGTAGTAGGCCTGTGAAGGATGCAGAGGAAGGGTTATTTCTGGTGGATAAATTCTGCAGTTTCTTTGGTGCTCCTCTGCGATTAGGGACACTGAGTGATGAGTGGAGATGACTTATCTTGAAAAGCTGATGAGGTTATCACTGCCAGTTCACTGCCCCCTTCCTCCCTCCCCCCTCTGCCCTACTTTACCCTCATCCCACTCATCAATACCTAAACTATTTTTCAAACAGCTCCAGGACTACAGGGCAGAATTTTAAGGAAAGTAAAGTTGGCGATGAGTTGCCGTAAAATGTAATGCTGATGGCTGCAGTGATGAGGAAGCCTAATGGATGAGCAGCTCAGATGTCTTGCTGTGAAGGGCAGAGGGGGCTGCCAGAGGCAGGGCTTTGTCTATTGGCATCTTAATTGCCAGATTTCAGAACTGCACATAAAAATGCAAACCCTGATGCTGCCCCTGGCAGCTTCTTGGAGTTGGTCTGATTCACACCAGCCTATGACACACTGAAGAAAAGCTTTGAAGAGCAGGGAATTACGATCTTGTAGGAAAAATGATCAAAACAGGTAGGATTTAGGACCCAGATCTATAAATTAACTGTAAATTTCAATAGCTACAGTAGAAAAGATGAGGCACTAAAAGCAAGTGGTAGCTAAGGAGTTAACTGTGGATCCCATATGGCATATGTCCACTCTGTTAGGAGCAGACTAGGACTGAAGTCTGCTTAGACAGCCACATAGAAAATGTAGAGAATGGGACTGAGGGCAGCGAATGGAAATTCCCATCTCTTTTAGTGACTTTACACTGCCTACGTGCAAGTCACAAACTTCTCTACGCATCTGTTTTCCTGACTGTGAAATATGCAGTAAAATTGAGCCAAGCGTGGCTGCAGCATTATGGCAGGACCTCTGAGACAGGACCTTACACACATTAGGGAGTGTGGGTTTACCAGGGTTTGTAGTAACACAGCTTTTGAAAACCCAGCATTAGAAGACAATGCCAGTTTGTAGACTGCAACTTGCTTAAAGTCCTCAACTAGAAAATGTTACTTGACAAATGTATAGTATTTTTGTAACTTCTGGGGGCTGCAGAAAATTTGAATTTCTTCAGCTAGTTCAGATGCAATGCTAGGTGAGTTTTTGGAAGCAGAGGTTGTCCAGAGAGGTTGTGCATTCTCCATCCTTGGAGGTTTTCAAAGCTTGACTCAATAAACCTCCTCTGATCCCGTAGCTGACCCTGCTTTGAGTAGGAAGTTGGGTTACAGAGTTCCTGAGGTCTTTTCCAGGCTGAATTATCTTATGATCTTATTTCTATTTTCCAGAACCAATTAAAGCAAAACAATACCAAATTATGAGCAAGACAATTTATGCAGATTACTCCGTGGTCCCTGCTAATGAGTGCAGAAACATAAAAGGTCCCCCCCATTCCCTAGAGGATCTAGGAGATGGATCTAAGGAAAGCATGCTTTATATGAGGGGCATGACTCTTGGGGGGTTAGCAGGTATCAGTCCCTACTTAGTGCACCAGTAAAAGAGACAGGGCTTCCTACTGTGTTTGTCACACCTCCCCTACACACTCCCTTCTGCCATTTGTAACTCTTGCTGTGAGATGCAGCAAAGTCTTAATTTCACTTCCCTGTCAATATTTATTGTGCATGTGTAATTTGAAGGTTTTAAGATAATGAAATAAAATTCTTGCCTGCATTCATCAAGCCCAATATGTCTGCAGCATACAAATTGAATACAGAACGACGTAAAACTACCATAGGAGACAGTGAAATAGATCAGCCTTTGTGTAATTGAATGAACAAATTCTCAGTCATAGCAGTGATGCCAGTGGGCAAAAGGGATTGTGGCCTCCCAGGTCCCCCAGCAAAACCCTTTTCTGGCAATTACATGTCTTCAAAGTTGGCAAATACCAAAGATTCATCAGCAAACGATCTCTGTTTTCACACTACTACATAAAACATGTAAGAAGCTTGTGGAAGATGTCATTTTAAGGAATGTGTCCATTTAAAGGAGCAGCTCTTATACGTGAAGATGATTTTAGCTTTTAGGATTAGAATTGGTCTGCTATGCTTGAACTGCAAGTAGTGACTTATGGTTACTGCCTGGAAAATGTAGTTCACCTGAAAATTATTATCTTAAGATTGCTTAAGTATGACTGGCTAATGTGAACAGAGTCTTGATTAAGGCAGTTTTAAGGAGGTGCATTGCAGGGTATAGAGATTTAAAGGAAAACAGTGTTTTCTCAGAGCTGTTCACATATTTTTCATAATCAGTCAGACCCTCCTTCTCCCCCCCCCCATTATTTTGATACTGATGAATTAATTTACATAAGTTATTGGATATTGAGTGGGGAGACAGAGTGAGAGAAAGAAAGGAGGGGAAATGTCTCGGGCAATTCCTCTGGGGTCAGTGGGGGAGGCTACCAGAAGGGAGTTGAAAATTGGGACGATTTAAATTAGTCATTGGTAACCGAGAAAGTAGAACAATACCCTAGACACACAGTGAAATGTGGAGGGAAAGGGAAAGAAATCTCTGGATAACTGTACAGATACAAAGATGTTCCTGGGCCTGCATTAGCAGACATTTCTCAAGTCCATAACAGCTCAAAGCACATAGAGATTTAGGGGGAAAGAGAACGAAAGTGAAAGCTTTATTATTAGTTTCATATATTAGCCAAAACAGGGAAAGGTATCTTACCTACCACAGATCAGAATAAAATGAACTCCTACGGGGACGAAGGGAGCCATTTTAAACAATTCAGTTTGATTGCAGATGTCTACATCCCAGGTGAATTTGTAGTCTTTGGGCTGAAGTCTTCCTCATGTTCTACAGAAATGGGAGAGAAGCCAAACACATCAGTGTCACATTGAAATCAGGGCCCTGGGGAAGCAATCCCTCCCGAGAAACACCCACTGGATGCTGGTACCATGAATCACATGTGATTTATACTTGTGCTCTGATTACAGCTAGTTGGGAATTATTTTTAGCTTTCCATTCAGAAATGAAAATTCATCAGAAATGCTTTCCTCCTCCCTCCCACCCCCCCGAACTTAGATGCTTCAGTGGAGCAGATCCTCAGATAACGTTTCTGAGCAAAACGTTTCAGAGAAACAGAGAAGCATCCAGAATAACCAAGAGAGTAATGACATCAGCTGGAAACTAAGTTTAAAGGTACCTCACGGTCCAGTGCTGTAAGCAGGCAAGTGAAAAACTGAACCGAGATCCCTTCTACACCCAGTTTGGCCTATTGGTTATTGTGGTTGGTGCAGTTTTGTGTTGTGAGTCTCACCAGGGGCAGCTGACTGCTGCTGATCAGTCGAGAAGGGCTCTGAAAGACTCGCAGTGTTGTAGCCCATCGCTTTTCTGGAGAGTGTTTCCTAGCCAGTTCCCAGCTAGAATCTCTTGATTTCCTTGTATCTGTTTTTACTCAGGGTTTGACTTCAAATAACCCTACCACTACCTCCCCTGCAAAAAAAAAAAAAAAAAAAAAAAAAGGGGAGGGGGGACTGGGGGTACTCTGGGTTAACACACAGAGACTCAGTAATTCACAGATTTATAGTTTCTCCCTCTGGTGATTCCTTCACAAACACCCAAGAGGACATGAAAACTGCTAAGTGCCTATAGTCCCTTCTTTGTACGTAGGATCCCTCTAGCAAGGCTCTACATTGCAACTGGGCTATTTTGCATTTTTTATCCCCTTCTGTCTGTTGCCTGATTGTGGCTGTAAAAGAGAAGACTGAGGGCTTGTGTTTGACTTCTAACTTCACCTCTGCTGTGTGTAATCAGTGGTGTTTTTCAGGCAGAAAGAACACGGGTAAAGTCTCATGTTTGCCTTTTGTTCCACATGAAAGGACATCACACATCCTGTTGTTCAGTAGTCAAGGTTATTCCTCTTGGCTGCCTGCCTGCTTCTCCCATTACTTGTGCCTTAAACTGTGCCTTATTCACTTTCCCGTAGCTTAACGTGCCCCTGGTTTCCTTGCTGACCCCAGGCTTGCCAATGTGGCAATGGGGAGAGTTAGCGGTGGGCATGATGCTTTCTAGTTATCCATACTTCTGACACACTCCGTCTTACCTGATTTTGGCATAACAGAAATGTCACATCGGTATGTACATGCCCTTAATTTGGACCATTAAATACTTAGGGGTCATACAAGTATTAAAATTAACATTCTGACTCAGAAGGTGAGACCAACACATAAATGTGGAGTCAGCAATTGTGGTCTTGGAAGTGCCATCCTCCCTAACCCATGCTGGTTTGGCACTGCAGAAGGGGACCACAAGAACTCTGTTCCAGGAAGGAATATAATTTTGAAGTCCAGTTTTGTTCCAAGTCAGAATGAAACCCAACAAAAATATTGATAATCTCCATGAATGAAAAGTTCAAGGAAAAATGAAGTACTTTTTGAGAACACAACAGCTTCATTCAGACTTTCCTTTTTTAATACACTGCATGTATACAATACATATCTTTTTTAAATCTTTTTTTTTTTTCTTTTGGTCAGAACTAAGCACAGAATGAGAAATGAAAATCCCTTTTTTTCAAATGTCAGAAATGGGACAGACTGACACTGCTGTCACACCTCTCCCCTTCTACTCCTCCTCGCCCCTTCCCAGTTCTTCCACATGAAATTTTGGCAAAAATAGATGAGATTTTCCATATGTGAAGTAAGTGATAAGAGCACCCACGCCAGGTTCTGATGAAATCTACTGTCATCCCAATCTGACATGACGTTGCCAAGCAAGGTGATTGATCTGTCGGGTCTATCTTACAGTGGCAAGCACAAAGTTGTGAGATCTGGCTACCAACCAGAAAATGTACTGGTAGACTTAAAGCAATGTTTTAGCAAGTCCTAAAGTTCTGCTTAGACCCGAGGGCCTGTTATCAACTGCATCTTCGTATCATTGCTGCTTTGCTTCACAGGGATAGTGGTGAGACACCTCAGAGTCTAGGGGGCCGCCCCTGTCTCAGGGTATGCTTGTGCTGAAGTTTGATGCTTGAGAAGGTGCATGGGAAGAACCACCGGCATAGCAATCACGCTGGTGGAATGAGTTGCTGTTCCACAGCTAAGTGTCAATTGGGAAAACTGTCATAGTTCTGCACTGCAGAGGTCCCAGTTTGAATACCTGAAGACTTGAAGCCTTGATTTTCTATTACTTTATATGCCCACAAGCACTTTTTAATGCAAAGGATTAGCAAATAGTGCAATAGCTCTTTGTGTGCTTGAAGTTACTGTTCACATAGGGCTGCCATTTTTCCCATCAGGGTTTCGCAGAGAGAAATGACTGTACACAGGTTGTGTTGTGTATGTGCAGTCAGCCCATCTGTTGCATCCTGGAAGTGTCAGCCTTGTAGTGCGAGTGCCCAAGCAGAGTGAAGGCTGCCATACTTATTCTTGGGTTTTCCTGGATGGAAATCTGTGCAAACACAGCGGGTGCCCTGCAAACACATATGGAGTGAAAACTAGCACCTCTAGGAAGCATTAGTCATGCTGGGCACACACTGTAGGGATGTTCAGCACATATATTGTGGTCATACCAGGATCTGCCCTGTGTCTACACAGACAGCAGCACCCTACCTGATAGGGTGACTGGATCTCCAGCATCACAGATAACTTCTCAATTAGCTCCAGGTCAGCTGGGCTGTTGAGGTAACTTCCATCAGCTCAAATGTTGGAAAAACTCTAATAAACAGGGATGACGTGAGAAGCTGTGCAGAGATGCAGGAGTATTAGGACGGTTCAAGGACTGCTCATGAGTACAACAAACCAGTGGGTTCCCTCCGTGCTTGTACTAAACCCCCTGTTCACTCTTGTCAGATTCTCCTCTGAGACCTCCGGTATTTATCCTTCGCCATTATCTCCCGTTCCTGTGATCGCTGCCCACTCCTTTTCCCTCTTGCCTATCCCATCCTCTTCCCCCAGATTGCTTCTGTTTCCCACCTTACCATCCCTTCAGGTGTGCCTTTGCTTCTCCCTTACTACATGTCCTGTCCCTGTGTCTCTTTCTCTCCTGGGCTGGAAACCAGGAAACTAATTTCCCCTGGATAACTCCATCCAGAACAGTTTTGGGCATTCTAGATCCTGGGATGTGCTGCAAAGCCCCTGGAACTTCCCAAACTCTGTGCTGACCCCTTAGAGCTTTCTGTCTTGAGGTCAGTGTCCCACTGAACTTTGTCTCAATAAGGAGATGTGCCTTGCCGGTCAGGAAATGCTGGCCTGTAATAATATATTTGAGTCAGGTTGTCTGTGAGGGACAGTCTGTGTCCCTCTGTGTTGAGCGAACCACTTTGGGAATGGGCTTGCTTCCCTGTCGAATGCAAGCTCATCTTGCTGTCCCAGGCTCTCTAGTGAGGTTAGCAGCTGTTTGGCAGTGTGAATGGTTAGAAGCAACAGTTTCTTCATGGACAGTTTGGGAACCTGTGGTTGGAAAACCAGCTCTGCTGATCTGTACTACTAGGCATTTGTGGAAGTCATGTAAGATAGACTTGCCTGCCAGTGAAGGAGGCCTCATCTTACATAAAGTTGTTCTCAAAGCCTTTCAGAAGCAAGTTTTCCCATTGAATTATAGCATGAACCAGGGACAGATATGCCACTGAAATGTTATTGTCACTTTGCTCAGCACTGTAGTACCAGTCCATGGAGTTTCTCCACACTTGTGTCCATGTAACAACACTTGTTTTTCTCCCTTGCTTTCATGGCTGTGATAGCTGATGTATACACACTTCTTCAAATCACCTGTTTCATGAGGCATCGCTTGACAATTACAAGGGCATCTGTTTTCCAGGGGAAAGAGCAGAACTGCCCTAAGCGTTTACTGTAAACTTTTGGCTTCTGAAAAATCTGTCAGTCATCTGTCCAGAGGGTAAATTGGTTCAGTGTCTTTTTCATCTTTTGTTAAAAAGTAACTCTTTTACTCAAATCATTACTGCATTGTCTGTTTCTGAACATTTACATCCTCAGTGCCGGATGATGAAATTTCCAGAACTTCCTCTATTACTTCCTTAATAAGAAAAGAAAATTTTCAAGATAGAAAATGTGACTTTTTAAGCTTTTTGAAGGATGTTGGTCTCTCCTAGGGAATTTGGGGTGGTTTCTCTGCTGCCAGAAGGCAAAGCTCAGCTTCTGTATCTGCAATCAGACAAATGAGGATAAATCAGCTTTCCAACAGGCAGTGTGAACTTACAGAAGGAAGAAAATACACACAAAGGCCATGTGGCCAAACCACAATAGAGCCAGGACTGTGTGCATAGGACAATTTCACTAGAGTTTTTTCATCTGTTGGGGCACAGGAAAAGAAAATTGGGATTCTGGAACTCTGCTACGGACTGTGCCAGAAAATCACAGTGAGACGCCAGGAGAAAAACTTCAACCCAATTGCAAAAAAGTTGTGTCTCATATAGTTTTTTGCTGTGTTTTTCTTCTGAGCAACTGTTACTGTGATGTACTAACATGATTGCTGCATTCAGTGTGACTACAGCTTCAACAGCTTCTCATGTGAGTAAGCATGAGTAGGAGCAATGTTTAATTCCTCTGTGACCGTACAACATTTAACAAACTTCTAGTGCAGTGAGCAGGAAGAGTTGGCTTTACCCAGTGTTCTGATATATTTTGGTGCAGGCTGCTGTGCTACAGAGGGTAGGTTTATAGTGTGTACCCTTTCTAAGAAGATGCTATTATTTACCTGTTGGATTTAAAAAGACACCCATTAGAAATAGCATGCAGGCACTGTAATGTCAGAGTCTTATCATTTCTAGTACCTGTCATTGTTAATCAAATGGTAAAAGGTATTTTGAGAGTCCTAACAGCCACTGGAATCTACCCCGCCTTCCCCATCCCTACCTCTCACCCCCTGCTTCTTTACTTCATTTACAATGCAAAGAAGAAAGTGTTTGGTGACATTAGAGCAGGTATGAAGGTAGGGTGGAACTGACAGCTCTCAGCGGTGAAGTACCTCCATCGGTGGGGATTATGGGAGAGTAGGGACAGCAGGAAAGGGAAAAATGAAGTGATCCTATTTATAATGTATTCCCCCACTCCCTGTCTGTACCATGCAGATATCTCAGCAGCACAGATGGATCTGCATACTGATGAAGACATGGGGCATCTATGAAAAATGCTGGATCTGGCTGAGCTCCCTGCAGGCACAGGGTCTGCTTTCTCTCCTATTAGAGCCCAACACACTCGCATTTTTCAAAGCTTGGACATGCATGCCAGGTTTTGGTACTGCTGTTGTGGCTTTGCTTCTGCCTAAGAGCAAAGCCCAGTTTCCACTTCAGCAATCAGATAAAAGAGTGCAAAGTGACTGAACAAGAGGCTGAACCTACAAGCAAGAGGTAACTTCAAATCAGCTCATCAGTAGGCAATGTGAATAGGGGAAAATTAGTATCACTACAAAAAGACCATGTAGGATTACCAGCCAGAATGCCTGGAGAAAGCCAGCTCTGTCAAATACAAGAGATCAGCTTGCTGAGGTGCCTGGAGGATTGTAGAGAAAAATCTGGGCAATTCCTCAAAGCCTAGGCATTGTGCTACACCAGCACTGTGAGAAACATAGTGGAGTTATTGTAGTTTCTTTCACAGTGCGTACATCTGACAGTGCCATATGAATATCAGCAAAGTGGTGCGATACCCCGTGGAGGTAGGTATGAGAAATCACATCTTTTTGTTACAGACATCAAAGAGTCAAGACAGTTGAAGTTCTTTGGTTCCAATGTACTGCACAGACAATGTTTCCTCTGGAGTCAGTGGGAGATGTGGGTGTCCAGCGTGCCTCAACACCAGGCCCTCAGTAACTGGCCTGAGATCATACCGCAAACCAGTGACAGATCTGTTCAGAGCTCAGGACTTGTGACTCTCAGGCCACCTGCTCTTCCTCTAAGATAATCCTACTCTATAGTCTTATGCCAAAGTATTCAGAGAAAGAAAATAACTGGAAAGGGTAAGGTCTGTGTTCATAGTCTATGAATTTGCTTAATTAAAGATCAAAGGATGCCACCTGAAGTTTTGGGGGACTGGGATGAAAAATATTAGTGTTTGAAAAAAATGCTAACCCCTCAGAGATTCCTCTTTTATATGCTAGAACAGATGGAGCGATCTCCTGGAGGCCAGGGCAACCGTGATCCTTGATGAGCTCCTTGTATATGCAAGCTTCCCTTAATTCTCTTTCTTACCCATGACAGCCTTAATGTCCTTTCCAAAATGGGTCTTATGCCAGCTCCTGGTGAACAAATTTCTGTGCTGCAAGAAACATTGTCACAGTTGACTGCAGTGAGCCAGACAGAAGCCAAAGACCTGGAGACTCAAAGATCTCTTGGGAAATCTTCCTGGAAAGGAGAAAAAGTTATGCTACAGTAAGCCCAAGTAGAAATGTTGGGTCTGCCTGGCTCATCTGTTGACCCCAGCTGTCAGAGCTGCAAGCTGCTTTCAACTCCACATGCGAGCAAGGGCACCTGCTAGAGCAGGGGAGCACCATGCACCTGAGGTCCCTCCTTTCCATCCCTGATGCTGGCTGTCCTCTCAGTGCAGACACATGGCTAACACAGCAACATTCCTGTCTTGAGTGGCTCCCAGGAACTGCAAGAGCAAATCTACCTTTGTAAAGGGAGCCACTTGAAATACCATCCAAAGAGATCTCAAGAAAGGTTTTGATCTTTCCTTCCAAGTGTGGACCAGATGTTGCTGCCAGCACAGACTGTTCAGCTTGGTCAGCATGATAGATACTCCTGCAAGGAATACAATTTTAGCTGTTTTAGTACGTATCTGCCATCACCATCTGCTATTTGTTGGCATGAATGTGTACTGTAACAAAACTATGTTCAAGGGAAAAGAAAGGGCCTCACCAACCTTTTACAGTTTCAAGTTCATTCTAGGGTTTGGATTTAGTTTTGTTTTAAACATCAGATATTCCCATACAAAGCACAGTATGTCTTCTGTGCTTATGTTCTTATGTTCTCTTCTTTCTTTTTTTTTTTTTTTTTTGGTGAGCATTGCTGTTGTAACAGATCTTCAAACAAGGGTACTGTCCTTACAATAAGCACTAGAAACTCAGTTAACTCGGTAGGACTGTCCATACAAGGTGTAGAAGACCTTCTCAAGATGAGTAGGAGAGTTTTCAGATGATGTGCTTGAAAGAGTCTCACTCTATTCTTGACCAGGACTTTAGTCTTTCTCTTTCTCTCACTAGGATTTTCTGTCCCAGTTAACCTGAGACAACTAAAGAGGAGCCTGAACAGAAAACCATCCACAGGAAGATGAGAGACATCAAATAGCCTCATTACTCCCTGAAAGTAATAACACAGAAGTTTGGTGTGTGGTATTAGTGAGAAATATTTGTACAGTGCTTTGAAGTTAGGAAGCACTATATAAATGCTAAGTATTATTAACTACATGAATCAGTCATCTTCAGAGAAATCTAACACTGTTAAAGATGGGAGAGCAGTCTCTTCCTTTCTTAATGATAACCAACCCCCAAAGTTATTCATAAAAAAAATACTTTTAAAAATAGATCAAATGATTTCCCCATCCCGTGATAATCCCTCTGATTGCTCCCATGTTACAGTTCACTGTATCATCTCAGAGATCAAAGGGTGTGTCTGAAGCTGGCAAACCAATCCCACAAAGAAGAAAACCTTCTTCTGCTGTAGATAAACAAAATACGATTTCCATATAACATCATGGTGCTGATCAAAATAGCTGCTTTTCCAATTAGATTTCAAAGAATTCTTAATTGTTATTGATTTAATCTGGAGATGTGCAGATTTTTCCAGTCAGTAACCTGTTTCACAGAGAGCTTATTACCCTGGGGATTTCAGTTACAGACAGGTTTTAGTAAGCAGCAACAGCCTGGTTGTCAGGCAGGTGACAATAAAAGGGAATCTGTCCAGATTCAGGAGACGGTGCTATTTGTGTTTCTGTTTCCTGCAATAATTTGGAACACATAGCCTTATCCGTTCTGAAATGACAGCAGACTTCACATCTGCATAAAGGCACTTGCCTTTAAATTGTAATAGGCAGAGTATTTAAATAAAAACCTATGTTGTCTATCTAGCTAGTTAGCACCTCAGTCTTTCCTTGTTTTTATACTTATTAATTCAACCCATAGGGGTCTGCCCTGAAACTTCTCCCTGCTATTCCCAGATCAGATGCCCATGTTCAGCAGATATATATATATATATTTGTAGTTTACTGTGAAAAAAAAAAAAAAAAGGATTCTATAGTGTCTGCTGAGCTGCCATTTCAAAGTCAGGTAAAACAGCAGGGTGTGGGAAGAAGGGAGGGAAATGGGGACTGCTGCCTCACAGTCAGGTGACATTTTGGAGCAGAACAACATGAATAGCTTCCTGTCAAGCAGCAATAAGAGGAGGAAGAACAAAAAATAGCCCCCCAAAGAAAATTGTTCTGTCCCAGGCAAATGATGGTGGAAGAATTTCTCACCCTTTGGTAAAGTGACAGTGGGGGATTTAATGCTGTCAGGTAGGTATGACAGTGTCAGGAAGAGTGACTCAGGAAAGGTGAGTCAGAGCCAGATGCCATCGGGAAAATAAGTGCCCAACCCATGAGCAAGATCTGTCTCTCGCTACCTTCTTGAAGGGCAGCTGCACTACAGCTTGACGGCAAAGCACAGCTATCTATGCACGCCACGTCCGGCATGGACCACGATGGGATGCTTTGCCAGGTGGGGAATTTGCTATCAAGAGGAACAGAGAGG
This sequence comes from Mycteria americana, assembly GCF_035582795.1. Taxonomy (NCBI): domain Eukaryota; kingdom Metazoa; phylum Chordata; class Aves; order Ciconiiformes; family Ciconiidae; genus Mycteria; species Mycteria americana. The sequence goes on from NC_134366.1 coordinate 167,708,451, forward strand.
GCCTGGGTGAGAGTCACTAGTAGCACCAGGAAAAAAAGATTGAGGCTGGTGCCATTGGGGGGAAAAATGAAGAAGGATTTGAAGAAGCCTGGAAAACCATGAATGATGTGGAGAGTGATAAGGAACGCACCTTCCTGTATGTTTTAAAGCACTGCACTGGCCTCAGGACACGTGGGTTCCTCTCTGGCTGGATTTACTGCCAGCAGGCACCATGGAGGCGAGGAGCTGATCAGTTAATCCTAAAACAAAAGACCGAAAGGGATATAAATCTCCTCCATTGGGGCAAAAGCCAACCTTTAACTTTATGAGTTATTTCCAGTGACGCTGCATTTCTAGGACCCACGCAGGAATGCATGTGCCTGCATGGCTATACAAACCATCTACACTCTAAATTAGTATGAAAGGTGAATTTTATATATGGGGCTGATACGAAAAGCCCTGGAGTAAGGGAGAGTCCCATTGCTAAGAGGTTGAAAGCACTAGAAACCCATGCGAGATCCTTTCCATTTTGGATTTCTATTTCCCAGAGGCTCTGAGAAGCACCAGAACTTTTGGATCCCTGTGAGCAGAATCTATTTCTTCCAGACACTACATCTGGGCTGAACCTGTTCAGAAAAAAAGATGGTTATGAATTAATTCCCAGCTCTGTCTTCCAAGCAACTTCATCTAACCACAACAGGCTTTTTCTCCAAAACCAAGGTTTCTAAACAGCTTTCTTAAACCTCAGCTGCCTGTTTGATGATGTAGAAATTAACTGACTCTGTAAGCAACCAAGGCAAAACCACATCTGCTAAAGTCAAGGTTACATTTAGGTTAAGTTTGCCTAATCTCAAGAGCGATCATTTTTTTCTCCATTGTCCTACAGGGAAATGGTGTTTCATTAATAAAAGACATTGTAAAGGACATTTCCATTAGATGACAACATTAGGGGGCAGTACTCAACTAGCAACCAGTCCTATCAGTTCATTGAACAGCTGTGTTTATATGGGGTTGTTTGTAAAATTTATGTTTGAGTTTGTTTTAACCTTACTTTATTGCTACTGGAGAAACAATAGATCTTTTTCCATTACAAGTCATCGAGTGCCACATTAAAATCCAGCAGGAGGAGTGAAACTTCCCATGCCCCTTCTCTCCACAAATCTCTGTTTATATATATGTATATTTTTTGTAAATAAAAAAACCCTGCACGGTCTGAGACGCCTTCTTCTCAGTGAGCTGCCAGAACTGTATTGCATCCATCCAGGTTCTTATTTTGCTTTTTCCCTGTGACTGCATGCCTGATCTTTTCTCAGGAGAGTGGATGTCCTGTTTCTCACAGGCCTGCCCCTGGCCAGGTCAGGCACATCATGACCCATTCGTAGGAGGCAAACAAAATCCACACGGTTCTGTAGGGTGGGCAGCTTATGCCTTCCCCTGTAACCCTTCAGAGGGTAGGTAGATCAAACACATTATTTCAAGCATCTCCTCCCTCTTCTGGGCTTTGTCTCACCCCAATCCATCCCTCTGTTTATGATTTCTCATTTCTGCCTTCCTGCAAGGGAACATCGCCTCCTCCTCTACATTTTGTTTTTCTGCCCGACTCTTGAGTCCACTGCAGAAACCAAATGTGCAGTTTAGGAGCAGAGCCTTGTATGACTTTTCCTCAGTCTGTTTTGGAAGCTTAACCCCATTCCCTTCTGAGACTGATCTGGGCTCCAGCTCTTCCAAATCCTCCCAGTAATCCAAGCCTTTCCTTCCTTGGTTATCTTATTCCTCCCAGAGACATCTTCTGTCGCAGCAGCCAGGTTGCTGGGTATGGTACTGTGGGAATGTTGCTCTGTCCTCCATGTGAAGCTCAGCGCCCTGACTGAGCTCCTCTCGACTCTAGGTCACTAACAGCAGCCATCATGGCTGTATCTCAGCATCCCCGGCACTACCTTCTCTGGTTTACCTAGCTTTCATGCTGTGGTTTTCCATGTACATCCTGCTCTGAGAATCAGGAGTCCCAGCACAATTCAGACACCCTGGCCTGCTGTCAGTGGCTTCGCTGTTACTACACATCATCTCCTGGATCGATGCCCTCTTAAGAAATACAGCCATTCTTGGCATCGTCTCTTACAGGCTGAATGCCAAGGTATAACGCTCTCAGACCTGCCACTATGTCATCCTTGCTTCTCCCTGGCCCTGTCCTGCATCTCTGGAAAATGGTCATCTTCATGGATGCGCTCCATGTACCCTTTCTTTGGATCCTGCTTGTTTTGAGGAACCAAATTTGAGGACTGAGGAACCAAATTGAGGTTCCTCAGTCCTACCTGCCTCCCTGATACTCCTTGAGCCACTTCACAAAATACTGGGCATGGAAATGGGGAGAGAAAGCCCACAGAAATGGACTGTTTTCCCTTGCCTAATGGTACGATGGCATGTTGTATCCATGATCCCTTGCTCGTCCATTTACATACATGAGCAGAGTTTCCATTTACAAACAGAGAAACTGAGGCCAAAAAGCTGGCTTGGTTTACCAAATGTCAAAAGCAGGTCTGGAAATAGGAGCAATTCTCCAAATACCCTGTCTGGTCCATATACACTCCATCTTGGAGCTGGCCACTTTAATTAATAGCTGTGCAGATTTGCAGCCACTGATGACAACTATTTCCTTACACAGTGTGTAATCAGCCTACATCTGCTACAAGAGTCAAAGAGTCAGACACCAGAGCTGGATTTTAAATACAATTCTTAATAAAGCTGCCACCCCCAAACCAGCTGTGGTTATGCTAAAGTTGCCTCGAGCCTCTGGATGTGAATGTAGCAGCAATGGGCTGAGGAAGAGCCATCCTCGCCCTCCCCAGCATCGCCTTCTGCAGCAGCTATGTAGTGCTGCGGGAAGGACACCGGGCGTGATGGACTGAAGCTGGAAGCCTTTACACCAAATTCTGTCTCCCAAATGCTTCCTCAGCTCATTGCATCTCTGCGATCATGGCAGGTACATTGATCTACTTGACAGACTAAGGTCCTATAGCTCAGTTTTATATAGATGAACTGTAATTTTAGTAATAGGATGTTTAAATAATATTGTGTCACTTTTACATCTCACCTCCCTTTCCTTTGAAAGAAAGTGCCTGTCTCCTTTTGACAGGTGGAGATTTTTATTTTTTTTTCTTCTCCTTTTCCCCACAAAGACTTTGCCTGAAGGACATCAGGAGTCATAATAATGGTTGATGCTTTCATGAGATCCTTACAGATTACAGCTAAATGGAACGGTGCTGTAATGTGATTACCTCCCCACTCTTACTCCTGCTGTGCCATGTAATGGCATGGCGGGGCTCTCCGCTGGGATTAAAGCCAGTCAGACTGAAAATTGACTTGCCTTGGGGGCCATCAAGCAAATTTAAATGGCTACTTCAAGATTCTGCCTGCCAGTGAGCCATTTCTTCAGCGGATTAGCAAAATGAATGAAATATGGAGATGGGAAGGCAGTAAAAACTGTGCCATTAGGCATACACACTCTCTCTCTCCCCTTCTTTCTGATTTTGCTCTAAACACTAATTCTAGTTCCTTGTAATTTCTCTCTGTGTGCTGCTTGGTGCCAGAAATGGGAAGGGAGCTCAGCACAGGAAAAAAGCTACGAGCTAGCCTTCTCTGGGCTTCAGGTAGCCTGGGGGGGGAGGGAGGAGGTGAGGAGGACTTGCCCTTCTCTTTCATGCATTTTCCCTGGGGACAGAGGCTCTTCTAGAGAGAATTCAGAATATATAAACTTGTTTTCTGCTTGGAGTCACCCTCAGTTGTAATTCCTCCTGCAAGGCTAATAAAGCTGAGCAGTGAGAAGGAGTGACTGTCCCCTCTTGCTCCTGTGATCAGGTTCTCCTCTGCTGTCACAGCCACAGGGAACATCTGCTCCCTCCCTCCTCTGCTTACATTGCACTGGGACGGGGGCTCGATTCCCTTTGCACTGTAACCTCCAGGTTGTCACGGGACTATAAAAGCCTCAACCGTATGATGGCAGTCTGGGTAGAAACAGATTGTCTGGCTCTACAAGCATCCATTTGAGGTGAAGGCTCATTGTAGCAGATTCTCACCAGTTGTCTTGTACTGGGAACAATGTTGGTGTCTGAGAAGGATTCATATCTACTCCCTTGTCATCCAGTGCTCTTCAGTAGCTCCAGCTCTACTTAAATTCCTTGGCTTTTCAGATTATGTGAATGGGATTTAAGCATGTTTAGGTACTCCCATGAACAGAAATGTTTTCCCATCTCAGACCCCAAGAATGCTGAGATAGGACTAGTGTGTTCTTAGCCTATTTACAGAAAGAAATTCATGAGATGTGACTTTGAATAGCGCAGTTGCACCACAACTTTCCTTGGCAGCTCAGCCTAGTCTTTTTTTCAGCTATTTTCTTAATATTCTGTCTAAAAATTTCCCTGATGCAGCTGAAGTTTAATTACTTCTTTCTCTATCATTGCTGACTAATGGTAATAATTGCTTCCTGTCCTCTGGTGCAACATTCTTTTCTTTATCTGCAGACAGTTATTGTGCCTCCCTTTGGTATTATTTCCTCTACTTTGAAATTGCCCGGAAGCACAGTCCCATTTCTTGTCTAGCTGCTGAATAAACCCCAGAAATATAGCAGTAAGAGTGAAACCTGGGTGGTGGCGGGGGACAGACAGGTGGGATGACCCAGGAAACCAGCGTTGGCAAAGAGTTTTGCTCTGCAGTAGGTCGCTTTGACAGCTCTTTGACAGCTTACACAAAAGGAACTGATGGTCTCAGCTCAGGTACTAATGGACTAAATTCTACATTACAGGTACTGGTAGTTACTGTCTTTATTACAGGTAGTTTCATAACAGAAGTTCAGGCCTGAGTGGCTATGGAGACTGACAAACCATTTTTCCTCTGGAAAGTCTCTTTCCAAAGGTGGAAGGAAGGAGCCAGCGGTTCCATTTTTAGAGATGCAAAGTCAAGAGATGCAGTGAGTTGCCCGAGGTCACAGAGTCAGGAGGAAGAAATACGCCTAACTCCCAAGTCGCAGGCAGTGTCCTTAAATCATGTTGTTTAAGTATTCACAATTTCCTTCAGCATAATGAAAGTCTAATTATCTTCAGAGGTGCAGGATGAGGACTCCAAGGCTTAGACAAGACTATTCACATGATTAAAGCTCCAAATGTGGTTTTAAGCATTTTGCTGGCTTGGGGTCTTCTTTTTTCAGGTAAATCTGCATTCAAAATCAGCATCCACAGAGAAACTCAGCCAGTGTGTTACTCTTCTGTCACTGATTAGACTATACACACTCTATTTTTCCCAATTTATTTTTATGAACCAAGTTTTTCTCAAATGCAAAGTTTTTTTTCTGCTTCAGGGAAAAAAAAAAAAAAAAAGAATTACAGCTCCATGGGAAGAAAGAGACAGATTTTGTTATCTGCTAACACCGTGCATGGGACTTCTTGAAAATATCTGTAAACAGGTCTTCATTTAGCTAGCAAGGCTGGCTACAAATAAAACTCCTCAAACATTCTTTCAAACACAGTGTCTTATTTTTTACCAAGGAAATGCACCTGAAATTTAAATGCCTCTCAAGCAGAGTTCTCCATTCTGGTGATTTATACAGAAATAGCTTCCAAATCCCATCTCCAGACACAAAAGACCTTTGGGAAAGAAGTGTGAAAACTGGCATCTTTTGGGAAAGGTGGAGGTTACCTCATTGCTCAAAGTGGAGGTAACATGGTTCACTGGATAAGGCATTGAACTGAGACTGTGGAGTTTCTGCTGGTTGACTTGCTGTGCTCACCTTTCTCCTGTTGTGTACTTAGATTAAAATTGCATTGAGGCACAGGCTTTTTCTTAGTAAGCATTTCTATATCACCTAATACAACATTGTTCCTGATCTTAACAGACACTTCTGCATGCGCTAAAAATAAAATGAAATAAAACAAATAAATAAAAGACAGTAAGCCATGACTCTCTTAACTATTTATGTATCATTTTTCTGCCACTGTCAGCTCTTTGTGCTGTATACCTTGTCTGTCGGTAAATGTCTGATAAAGACAGACCTTGTCCAAAACAGCTAAGATACTAATTTAAGATGAGAACTGGCAAAAAGTAAAAATGCAGAAAGGAAACAGATATAAACATTGTAGTTGTACTGTGTCTGGCTGGGATGGAGTTAACTTTCTTCATAGCAGCCCGTATGGGGCTCTGTTTTGGATTTGTGACTAAAACAGTGTTGGTAACACAGCGATATCTTAGTTATTGCTGAGCAGTGCTTACAAAGCATCAAGGACTTTTCTGCTTCTCCCACTGCCCCACCGAGTAGGCTGGGGGTGCACAAGACGTTGGGAGGGGACACAGCTGGGACAGCTGATCCCAACTGACCAAAGCGATATTCCACACCATATGATATTATGCTCAGCAATAAAAGCTGGGGGAAATAAGGAGGAAGAGGAGAACATTTGTGGTTACAGCAGAGAAACTTCCCAAGTAACCATTGCATGTGATGAAGCACTGCTTTCTAGTCAGTGGTTGGACATCTGCTGGTTGATGGGAAGTAATGAATGTATTACTTATTTTGCTTTGCTTGTGTACAGCTTTGTTTCACTTATCCAGCTGTCTGTATCTCAGCCCATCAGTTTTCAGCTTTCACTCTTCAGATTCTCTCCCCTGGGTCCTGCTAGAGGGGAAGGGAATGAGCAGCTGGGTGGGTACTCGGCTGCTGGCTAAGTTCAACTCACCACAGTAGTAAACATCAGACATCCAACCACTTAACAACTGTCAAATGTTTTAAAGACCTCATGGCAAATGATTTCCACCACCACTCAATGACCAGCCCCATCTCTTATATTTTGGCTCAAGATGATGCAGCTCCTGTGGATGTTTACCAGGCTAAAAGCAGAAGGTGGTAAGAATAACAGGGCTAATCTGTGATTTGGTACACCAACCGTGAAGGACAATTGGTTGGTGAACCAGAGTGCAGTTTTCTCTGCATAGGATGGGGTAGAGGAAAGGAACAGACAAAAGAAAATCAGTTTCTGCTCAATGCACAAATCCAAGTAATCTCACCTACCAGCAGGTAAGTTGCAGCTCATTATTGCTGTGAGGATAGAGGTGGTTGCACAAATGAATGGGGTGAGGCAGCAGGAGCTTACCCAGGCTAAAATTATGAAGTCACTGCCTTTGGGAGAAGAAAGTCTCTCTAGCAGGTGTCCTTGCCTGCATTGTGAATAAAAGAAAAAAAACCCCACCAATCTGCCACAAGTATAAGGTTGGGGTTTTTTGTGTGTGTGAGCAATGGCAGTACATTTCAACCAAGGTTAATTGACCTCCATCTTTTCTATTATGTAAAAATGACATACATTTTCATTTTTTCCAGTTTGTCCTTTATCTCCATTTTGGAAGTTTGTTTCCCCTGCTCCTCTAAAGGCAAACCAAGGGATCATCAACCTCAGGAGACTGGAGATGGTGACCTTGAAAATACTGAGATGGCTTGGCTAAGCACGTAAATGCAATGAGGCAGCACTAATTCTTGTCCAGGTGTCTGGGAGGCAAAGAACAATATAACTCAATATAACTAAGCCATGGGAGGTGGGATGGGGGGAGGAAGGAGAGCGTTTTCACAACACTCTGTGTTTGGCTGAGTGACGATGGTGGACACCACCTCTTCCACAGCACCGTGCTGTCCCTCTGTGTGTCTGTGCTGTCTGTCACCTGGCTCTAATCCATGAGGCTCTAATCCACGTGCAGTTTTGCTTCACCTAGCTTTTGTGTTCATAACAATTTTGGAGATAGGGGGTAAATTAAAAAAACACATAGACAAATTTCCTCCCAGGAAATGAGACCCACTGCTTTAAGTAGCCTCTTATGAGGCATTATGCCTCTCCATGTTTCAGGCTGTATCATTTTACACTGCTGTTGCTAAATCAATCCAACATGAATGTATGGACCACCTGAGACTGTACCCATGTACAGCTCTTTTTAATTATGTCTGTATGAACTCCAGTGTAGGTGTCTATTCTGATTTAAGAATGTCTTATTTCAATGGAGCTTGAGCCTGCTCCTTGCTGACTTAACCTAAACCAAAATGAACCCTTTCTGAAGCCACAAAAAGACTGTTCATTATTTTATAGTTAACCTCACTAAAGATACCTTGTCTCAAATTAAAAACGGTTAAAGTGGTTTGGAAAAAAAATCTTTACAACCAAACCAGTTAATGGAAAGCATATTGAACTCTAGCCAGGGCTGTACTGAAAGTAATTCAGTAGGTTTATATTTAACCCACTTCTGAAATCTAAGCCAGGTCCAAAGCTGGCTGTTAAAATTTGTCTTCAGCATGCTGCCTTCTGCCCTATTGCTGTCTTCATGTGCACAAACCCAGTGTTTATGCTTGACTCCATAGGAGACTTCTTTTCCCTACACTTGCTCAGGGTCCAGCAAAGGAGCAGATGCAATCTCGTATGTTATTGAGATTACAGTAGAAAGGCTCGTTACTCCAACTGCTCCCTCATCCATCCTCTTTCTTTTTTCTGCTCCTGGGCTTGATTGATATTCAGAGGGTGGACTAACCCTGGAAATTTGTTTAGGAGCAAATCGCAAGTAATATTGTAGAAGATCATCTATCACTCTGTACATTCTGTATTCTTATCGCTTAAAAATTACTGTTTTCTGTCAGCATTGCATGAAACATGAAAGTTTTGATGACATGCATCCACAAAAGTGACACTCAGATTTAGCTTCCATTGTTTGGAGATACTGAGGTAAAGCAAAATAAAAATCTGGTTTTATTTTACAATTTGTGTTTACACAATAATCTTGGGTTATATCCTTCACTCCTGTGGCACTTGATGGACAGATCTGGATGCCTTTCCCAAAGTAAACTCAGAAAAGGAATGCCAAAGAATGGTACTTCACAGTCTACAGCTGGCCGGGAGGAGTTTCTGCATCATCTCTGCATGTTATGTACAAGCATGTCGGCATTGAGCCTGCATAAGCCTGTGACTGCATTAGCTGAGAGCGGAGGGGAGGTGGACTGTTCAGCCTTTCGTGCGAGAGGAAGGAGGCTATTGTGATCCACAGTAAGAGGCATCAGAGAGGTCAAATACTGGGCAAACTTTTTCACAGGGAACACCCATAGGTTTCCATTCCCCAGGTCATTTTTTCCTTTACTGCTAAGTATAGAGGGTGGAAAGCTCTGTGTGTGTCTATGTCTTGAAAAAAATACTTAAGTTGGGCATGGAGTGATGCATTCCCCCACTTGGCCTTTAGTTTGATAAGTAGTCTGTACTAAAATGGTGGCCATGCAATGAGATGCAGAGAGAGTCATTGACATATTGGTCATAACACTCTAAATGTGGGAGTCCTCATTTTTTGGTAATGTTGTGTGCAGAGACAGATTCTTCCTTGGAGGTCTTCCTGGGAAACATTTCCCTGACTTAGATCACAACTCAGAATAAGCTGCAAGACAAAAGGGGCAAGTTGATAGTGATGCCACAGGAGCAGAATTAATAAAGTGAAGCTTGATGATGGTGAGTTAAAGAGCTGGAATACCTGGCGTGTTTGCAAATGAGCTGTTGGGACAGAGCATTGCAATTAGGACCTATTAAAAGAAGGTGCTTCCAATTCATTGCATGCAGTCAACATAGCTGTGGGTATTGAGTCCCTCCACCTCCGTCAGTGTGCAATACATCCTCTCTTTAGAGGAACTTGAATTACTTTCCGAATGGTTTGTCCAATTTCAAATGAAAATTGTGTTTCAGACAATAGCACAGCAGTGTCTCCAGGATGAGAGCTGTTCTCTTCTATTTAGAAAATTAATGGCTTGTTTTGTTCAAACACTCTCTGTCTTCTCCCCATGCTGATAATCTATTCTGAGTTATATTTAATGGTAAAAAAGCTGCAGCAGTGGAAGCCAGGCTCAAGGTGAACTATCTTCCCATTTAGAAAACAGAACGACTGTCTTTCAATTGAGATACAAAATGAGAGGCCCTGACTAGTTGTGGTTCTTGAAGACTGGCTGGCAGAGCTACCTGAGTAAACAACGGTCCATTTGCTTGCCTTTGGCCTGAAATTCCTGTTGCAGGTTCAAACAGGGAAAGTTCTTTGCTTCTTTTCCAGAGCTTTTGTGTACTGTTTGTAACCTTGTTAAAACAGCTGCTGTCTGCTGCAAAGGCAACTGCATTTTGATGGTGGATGGAGATGAACGTAGAATGAGAAAATGTAGAAAGACAGTGCTGTCAGAAAGGGACTAGTGTCATTGTTTTACCGTATGTCAGAAACGTTAAGGTTGGTACCAAAATCTTCCAGCTGGAGAAATGAGGCAGACATGGGAGTTGTTCAAGGGAAAAGATGGATCTCCAGGAGAGGACATTTTTTTATTGTTTCAGAGGAAAACTAGATTTGCTAGCTTTGGTGATATCATACATCCTATTACTCAGACCATTTGGAAAGTTGAGGAAGGCAAGACTCATTATATGGACTTCTGAGATATCCTGTCTTCAAAACAAAGCCTATCAAAGCTGTAATTTCAGAAGAGCTCCATTTTAGCTATTTCAATAAGTGGGTAGATTTCCAGGGGAACTGCGGCTCCCCGGGAGCTGAACACCATTGAATATGCATGCTGAGCACCTTTGAAAATTGGTTGCAAATAGAAACTATGTCTGTTTAAAATACTATATTACTGGGAGAGACAAGCAACTCGGTGAATAAAGAGCTCAAGGGTTTTTGATTCTCCTTGTGCACAAGGCTATCCATTCCTCCCTGAGGAAAGGGAGGGACTAACTGTGAACTCAACTGTCTCTGAGGTACTTGAGATAATTGTGGTACAACTGATTTGATTTGGAAATGGAATTAGAGTGTTCTTTTTTGCTTTTCTAATTAATCAGGGTTGAATGTCTCTATTTGCAGCTCCTTCAATTAGTTCTCTACAGATCGGCCCCTACCCAACCTATTAAATTTTGGAATTTGTGTTTGGAGCAAAAGCACTCTACAGATGCAAAGCTCCCAGCTAAATTCTCAAAAGTTACATTTCAGGTGTTGAGGAAAGCAAAACATAAACTTGCCAGAGTTTGATAATTGCAGCCCACCTGTTCCCTTCCTCCCTTCAAACCAAACTATACAAGGAGTCAAGCAAGCCATACAGTCTGTGGTGTTTCTGTCTGACATTCAAGTTATTTTTTTTTCCCCCTTGGCAACAAGGAAGACCAAAGGGAGTCTACAGCAGAATTTTAAATAGCCAAAGCCTAATGAGTGTAAAATAAATAAATAAAAAGTACAACAAAAAAAAACCAGCAGAAAAACCCAAACCCTTCTCCCAGCTGTTCAAGTAGTAAAATATGCAATTCTGAGACAGTGTAAACGAAGTGCAAGTCAAACCCAGAAAAGTTCAAATGAAGTCTGTGGAAAAAAGCAGCAAGAAAAGCAGACACTGGAAACAGAGTCCTTGGTAAGGTGGTGGGGACTTAAACATGCTCAGTCCAGTCACAGCTGTGGAAACACAGCTGAATACAAGGATATTGGTGTCTCCACTTGCCCCTATACAGAAGCAATTTTTACTCCATGGAGTTCAGGTCTTGATGGCCGACCTCCCCACAGACTGCTCGCAAAGTGTAGCAGGTTGACTCACTCACATGCTTTTTAGTAGCAATGTTATTCTCAAAGTCTGTCCTTTCTCCCTCCTTTTCTCTTTAGGTGAAATTTTTGCATCATTTAAGTGAAGAATTTGAAACTGATTATATATCTGACAAATTAGTCACCTTAGCTATGAAGCCTGGGCTGGGAAGACAGGAACAGGTTAGTCAGTTGTTAAAGCTATTATTGATAATTTTGACCAGCTTTTTCTGGTGCAGGACTATTGTCTAAAGTACCTAGGAGCATTTATCCTTTTATGTATATACTTAGTACTGTCAGTAAGAGGAGATATTTATAGGACTGGACAAGTCTTTCCAGTCTCCAGGCAATATTTCACAGTGGAGACCTTGGAACAAAAGTTTACGAACTTTCTGACTCACAGCCCTCACTTTCAGCTTCAGGAAGCCGCTTTCCCTTGCATTTTGAAACTTGTGACTCAAGTTTTGAAGTTGTTTCATTAGGAGAGCTTCCTCTCATGCTTTCAGAAAGTCTTCGGTAAGTTACAGGGATTTGAAGACAAAAGGGTGTATTCTCGTAAAACATCAGTTAAGAGATAATGGGGTTTGACCAGTGAGAGGGAGCTGGAGAGTCCATTTTTTAACATGACCTGCTTGCCAAAGTCCATGTTCCCTATACATCTCAATGCTGTATTTTCCTGTGGATGTCGTGACAGAAAGCTGTTCTAGCACTGGCACCTCAGGCAAATTGCAAGGCTTGTACAGGACTGAGGGAAGATTTCTGCTTGTCTCTGTGCATATGATAATGCTTCCCATTCAATGCAACTCAAAGTGAGTACACTCGGATGAATGTGTACCGCATCCTTTCCTGTTGGCTAAGCAGAAAAATTCATCAAATGTCCATATGCATGAAACTGTTTGTCGCAGGAAGTGCCACAGCTCTTAGGAACCCAATGCTGGTCCTGTTTGGAGTTAGGCAGTTGTGATCCAAGTTGTTGAAAGGCATGAGAGGAGAAGAGAGAAAGGAAAATGGAAACACTTTTTTCTTTTACCATCCTTGGCAACTATTCTGCAATGAGAAAATGCACAAACTGCCCAACACAAACAGGTACGTCTTAATGGAGGCACTTTGCAGTCATCATTCACTTGAGGCTTCTGGCTGCTCTGAGGTGGATTTTGTAGTTTTCTAAGTTCAGTTACAACGGAAGAGTCTAGAAACTGGGCAGAAGGCTTGACAGCTTCCTGGGATTTTTATTTTAGTGTGTTTATTTTTCAAGGAGGTGTTCTTGGTTATCAGCAGGAAATAGATTGCACAAACAGCTTTTCATTAAGGGTGCTTGACCGTAGCCCTGAGCCACAATGGATGTTCAAAGAATTGAATGAGTTTCCTAGCGCATCTGTGAGCGGCAAGGGAGGTGTGTGTAGGCTTTCATGCTGAAGCCTCTGATTAAAGCAAACTCTACGCAAAGGGAAAATGCAGCCTCCTTTTGTGAAGAGCAATTCAAGGCACTGTTAGGTAAATTGCTAGGTGCGCACTTACTACGGGGACAGAGATGGCAAGGGAAGGGGCACATAAGCACTGCGGCAGAAGTGAAGAAGCTTCTTGAAGGCTAGCGGTGAATAAAAGATGTTACAAATGTCAGATATATTTGTGAAGTTCCTGTTGGTCATCAGGAGCCTTAATCAAGGTGGTGTTACCTCACTGGTGTTCCTGCCCCTCTTTGCCATGCTTAGAGAGTAGAAGTGAGGTGAAGGGAATTGATGCACCACAACAAGAGTAGGGGAAACTCTACTGGTAAAGACCCAGCAGGACATAATCATAAGGGTGATCTCTCCAAGGCTCTTGTTTTCACGTCCAGGTCAGGAAGACGTGCTGGGAATACAAAGGGCCTTTGCTTTAACATCTGATTTATCTGACAGGTCTTGGTGAGCCATAGATACAGCTTACTCTTCTCTGATGTTGCAAGAACTACTCTGTCCCTCTTAGGGAGGTGGAAAGTGTTCAGTGAATGCCTGGAAGCTCTTTCCAGGAGAAAACTCCACCTTTTCCAACTTCAAATCAGAGAAAGGAGATGGCAAATGTAGGCCTGCTTCTGATAGAACGGGGGAGAAAAGACAGTGAGAGCCAATTGGGACCTTAGATAATTTCATTATTTTAAATCGGGACAGCTACTAATTGCATGGTCCTTATTCCACCATCCTGCCTCAGAAGAGCAAGGCACTCCTGCCAGGATGGTGATACAGAGGGTGCCAGGATAAGGTGATGGCTGGGGAAGCACCAGTCTGGGGGAGGTACCAGGCTCCCAAGGAAAGGATAAAAATAAGTGACAGAAGGACAAGAAAAGAGACATTGGTTTGGATTGATCCCCTAGTCTTCATCAGCTTCTGAAGAGGAATCCTTATTAGTGGGTGAAATCTCTGTGATCTACAGCGAGAGCAGAAGGGCATAAGCCTCACTCAGGGCTTTGCCTCTCCAGAATTCCAGAGGGAATAGGTTGGCACTGAGGGCAGTGTCTCAGCTTTGTTTCAATCATGTAGATTGCTACTCCATGTCCTAGAAAATTGTAGCATTACTGCTACTTAGCTAATTGTCGGTAGGACAGTGAAAAAAGGTTTATGGTGAAACTAAATGGCTCACAAAGTTGACATGAGTAAAAAGTGCTTCTATAAATGTCATTTTTATAACAATTTCACAGCCTTTGTAGCAGGGGTCTTAACAGCATTTTGTTTGCTTTATGTAGACCTTGTACACGTCCTCCCTTCTCCTGAGGTGCACCAGGGCACTGAGTTGCACACTGAGAAACAATTTCTCCAATGAGAGATTCTTAAATACCTTTTCCCCTGCAGAATCCTAGTGGGGCTAGATAAAAAGTAAGCAATTGCTTTTACAGCTTTTCTATAGTTCAGAAAATTCTTTTAAACACGAAATGCCATTATTTTATCTACAGCATCTTTCCAGATTTCACTTTGTCATAAATGAAGCCAAATATGGGAAAGAATACTCCAAACTAAAGCCTTTGTTTCCCCAAACTTTGGGTGGACCCTGTATGGGAAGGTTTCACTGTGCAGTGTACGCTCACAGGCAGGTGGGAGCTCGTTCTGGCAGGGTTTCAAACAGCTTGGGCTGAAGCTCACTCTGGGATGGAGGCTGTGTAGTCGTGTTGATGGCAAAACTCTTAGCAAAGCCGGTTATCTTGGGTACAACACTGAGCTAACACAGTTTGTGGATCAGAGATGGCTTGTGGATGGCTGGTTCATATCACAGACGATGCTTCTTTCTTCTCTCATACACTGTAATTGTCCCTACCTAAACAGAAAAAGAAAAGGTCCTCCGATGTGTTCCCTGCTAATATGAGTCGCAACACCTTATTGCCTTTCCAGAAGAAAAATGTGTGCTTCAAGGGAGACTTGGAGGCTGCAAGGCACCTCCTCTTCTGGTCTTTTCTAAAGCTTGCCTGACGTCGGAAGGTCTGTATATCCAGACAGCGGGTGCACTGGAAAACATCGACCCTTTGGGCTGAGGTAAAGGGATCAAGTGGCAATGAGGCTGCCTCAAGTTCCTACCCAGCAGATAGGAAGACTATGGTTTTGACATGTTTAGCAGATGCCTGCTGATATACTGTGTTTATGCAGTTATTTCAGCTCACGTTGAATCTGGAAAATAAGATCCATTCAAAACACAATTTGGTGTTGTTGCTGTACCTTTCTGAAAAGACCAGGTCCAGGGACTCAGAAGTTTCCACAATATCATAAGCCTATGTGCTTCAGCCAGCTTCTGGAGCTACAATATTCAGAGGGCTCAAGACTTAAATACGTTGGTACACACAACCCACTAATAAATATATCATTGAAGGGCACAAGTCACACATAAATTGGTTAGACCCATCACGTCGATGGCCTTGTCCAAAAGGGAGATCTTTACAACGTGCAGCTGGAGCACAGCAACTCAGGCTTGTTCTCAAGTTGCACTGACATTTCACAAAGGCTCCTGATTGCAACACAGTGCTTCACATTGGTAGGAAGAAGGGTTTTGATAGATTTTTCCTCTTCCTCTTCCAAAGTCATTGGAGAAAGCAAAAATGAGACCTACTGTAACTTTCACTCTAAGGCCAGAACCTGTTGTGTCAGGCTCTGGAAGACTACTGCATCGCATGCTGTGAAGAAGTCATCAGGCATTGCCGTAACTGCCTCCCTGTGGCATATGCACTTGCTGGAGAATTTTTTTCAGATATATGAATTGATTAGAATTAATTTATAAGCTGCAAAGATGCCTTTTATCTTCCTTGGGTGGTAGAGCCTTTTGCTTCTGATACCATTGCTTCTTGAATCTCTGAGCTATGCCAGCTTTCTCCTTCAAGGAAGGAAGGGAATAAGGAAAATACTTTCTTACAGTTCTTGGGCCAATAGCCTTAACGAGAGAAGTATTTGCAGGTCAGGGATCACATCCCATGCTGCTATTTTATTGCCCTATGTGACTTCCTTACACTCTTTCACAGGGGCCATCAGCATTTCCAGGCTTTGGTCTGTTCCTCATAAAGATTATCCCCACTGTAACTCTTATATAAGCCTGTCACTCCAAGCCCACATCCCACAGTAGCTGTTGCTTCCTTCTTTTCTATAGGTCTTGCCATACTCAGATGCTCATCAAACACGTTTCCAAACTTCCACCCACTTCTGAGCTGCATACCAGCGACTTTACAGCTCATTTCTCTTCCCTGCTTGGCTTTGCTATTGCCTGCAATCAGGTGTGTTCTCTGGGAAAAAAGGGGAGAAGAGGAGCAGTCTGGGACTTTGTGGAAAACCTTGTTTGCTCTTGCTGTTTGAGGTATTTGGCAGCATCTTTTTGCTAACCTGAGCTCTGGAAGCAAGAGTAGAACACCTTTGTGCAGTCACCTGTTTTGCCTGTGCCTTGAATCAAACCTGGTTTAATACCACTCTGTGGGCATCTTGGACTTTGATTTAAGAAGTAATTGGAAGTGTACACTCACTGTGCCACACGCCAGGGGACATAGCTGTCAACTTCTTTTTACTACCAGGTATTGACGTGCAATCCAGCAACACCAAGATCACCACTCTCTTCCCCTGGAATTGAAGTAAAAACATCCCTCCCATGCAGAAGAAACCGCTTCTCATCTTTCCTAGAGCCAGGAGCCGAAAGCATGAAATCACAGCACAGGTATCGAATTTACATGTTACCCAGGAATCCATGTCCCCTGGGATCTGCACCACCATATCAAACATTGAAGTCTGAGATCAAGACCTGAACTTTATATCATAACACCATGGACTGCATTTGCCTGCTCAGGCTGTACCTTGCCCACTGTTGGCCACCTTGCCATGAATGGGCCTACAGCCAGCTACGCTGGAGGGACTGGCACTGTAACAGCTAGATGCTAGATCTCATTCTTATGCAATCTATGTACAGCAGTCTCTTTCATCCTCGCCCTTAACTTCTGTTTGCTCAATGAAAGCAGCACGTAGGCAAATAACATTTTGCATTTTAAAAGAGTTTTAATTTGTAGCTCTTTTCAAAGTACACACCAAGGCTAATGAATAGTCACTCCATTCTGTAGGATACACAGGAACAACTGACTAAAATTAGCATTAATTAGCTGAATTACAGTAGCACCAAGAGGCTTCAACTGAGCTCAGGGTCTTGCTGCAGTAGGTTTAGGATGAGCACACTGTGTGAAGCTGGTACAGGTTGGTGTAGTTGTCATTATAACTTAAGGGAGGGGTGGTCAAGGAGTGACTTCCTTCTTGAGGTGCTACAGCTAAAGTTGCAGACCCAGTGGAGAGCTGTAGTGAGCAGTGGATCCTCATTGGTCCTGAGTTCACTTTGCTTCCCATTTGAATGTTACTACAATCCCATGTCTCATTTATTCATTTGTTTTTACTCATTTCACTGATCCCACCTAGAGCATGGTCCCATGAATGCTTGCACCAGCCGACGTGAGGAGCTGGAATACCACAGTGGAGAAGGGCAGGACGGGAAGTAATTAAGAGCTGGTGGGAACCTCTTCATCAGGAGAAGTATTTAAATACTATCCCTTTCTTAACAAGAGCAACCTACTCTGTCCCCAAGGGCAGGGATTGCTTGGTTCAGCTAGACAAGTCAAGGCATAGGAGGGAGAGAAGGGATGAAGCATCTTGCTTTAGGGCACCCTCATCTCTGAAAGTAGAAGGTAGTTCAAATCCCTTGTATGCTACCCTCCAACATTATGGCAGTGACCCGATGAGCTCCCACCTGAGGCGCCTCACAATGGCAGGAAGCCCAGAAAAAGGGTCCTTGCAACCCTACCTCTGTTCCAGGTAGTCTTTGACACGCTTCTGTGAAGAGGAATTACTGTGAGATTTTTGCAATAGGCAGCACAACAAATTTGGTAAAAGCTCCTCATTGTGCATGGGGTTCCCTTGTTGTTTCTTTTGGCATCACATAAACATTGATAAACATTTCATGTTACCTGAGCATGAATGAAATGTACCAGATTTGCAGTTCTGAAGTTGGATGCTCTGTTCTCCTTGAGCTGAAGTTCAGAGAGTGTCCTCCCTCCCTTGTGCTTCAAACCTCCTACACAAAAGAGGGGAAAAAGAACCATTTAATTTTTCACAGTTTTTCTTCTGGCCTATCAGCGATGCCTGTTACTCAAGGAAACTTTTTGCTGAATTTGATGGTTGTTTTTATGCCTCAGAACTGGCCTACTTAAAATTTGATGGAGAAAATAAATTAATTTTACTCAGGCCCTCTCACTACTGATGGATGATTATTAAAATGGTGGCAGTGTCAGGCTGAGATTATGCTGCAGGAACGACATTGTGTTTTGGCTTAGTCTAATGATGCAGGAAAATTGAATGTTGCTTCTTTCCAACTTCCTTCTGCCTACTGTGCTTCCCAAAATGAAACAATGATCCCTTTGACCTGTGACAGATCCATTGGTGACCTTGCAAAATCACATTAAAGAGTAGGGGAACCAGAGTTACAAAAGCAGGTGCAAAGCTACAATAACAGAAGATGCACAAAATCACAAGTGCTAAAATACATAGAAACTACTGATTCGTGGAAGTTGGAAGTCTAGACCAGGTCAAATAAATGGTTGTTTGAAGAAATCCCACTCTTCACCAGCCTCCAATGCTGTCTCCAGCAGGTTCATTGCTATCTATATGGACATCCTTGGAGACTAATCCATTAGTCAGGTGTATCTCCATACATTACAGACAAATGCCAGGACACTCTGCCTGTGCTGGGACATCAGCCAAATGTGTGCTTCCGATAGCAGGGCACTGACCCTGAGCCAATGCATCCAGCCTTCGCAAAGTTTCTGGCCTCTCAGCAAAGCAGAATTAACTTATTTTGCCATTACACAGCTTTTGCATGGGAACTGACTCATCTTTTCCATGCATCTGCCCACAATATACCACACAGACAACTTCTGACATCTTAGGGGCATCTCAGTCCCCCACGCTTTCAGAGCAACCACACTGTAAATTTAATCTCTCCTCCACTCTGTCTGGAAGAAGTAGGAGGGAGGAGGCGTATCCAACCTACTTCACATCTCCTAGGCCGGGGGGGGGGTTCTCAAGGTTTCCTTCTGAAAGAAGAGGGCTCACAGTCTCTCTTGCCCCCTTCCTTGCAATGAATGGAGGGTTTCAAGCATTTTCATCTTTCTCCCAAGAAAAGAGGCTCATTTCTTCTTCTATCCCCTATAAAAGGTAATGGCAGGGGATGACCGCTTTTCCTTCTTTGCTCTCTGTCTCTGTTCACCAATGCTTCTTGGGAAAGTCTAGCAGATGGGCCTTTGATGTGCCATATCTGACAGCTGACTCTGCCCAAGCCCTGCTCGGAGCCTCAGCAATCCCTCCCACTCACAGTGCAGAGCTGTGCCAGCTGCTGCAGCGTGGCCTGCAAGACACAGAAACACGTTGATTAAGTGAGGTTAAATAAAATAATATATTAATAGATGGAGAGGGGTTAGATTTTAGTGCTTTAAGTGGCTTAAACCTGCAGGGCTGCTTTAGACTTAGATTTTATTTCTTTGGTCTCTTCCAAACTCTGGAAGGAGGATTTTGCAGGGAAAGGACTGCTTTGAACATGTTAGAGCTGTAAGCAGTAGAAAGGAGGGGCGGAGTGGGGTACTTTACTTCTACTTTGGAGATGTTGTTGCTGCTGACTTGCATTCCCTGTAGGGATTCAGGGAAATGTTGGTGGTCCCTTACTTGTATTCTGGAAGCAGACAGGAATTTATACGGTGCAGCACTCGGTATTTGATTTAGCCTATGCTCCATTATACCTGAAATGGGCTTTCTTAATGTTTCCTGCATTAAAAGTATTTTTATGGCAGTCAGCAGAAGAGAATAAAGCTCTGATTGCACTGATAGCCTCTAGCAAATAGTATTGCTTTGCTAAGTGTAGGAAGAGGTCTCCTCTTTTCCTTAGGTGAACATTTCTTTTTTGGAAAGATGAAACACCTGACTCCTAAGCTAGCAGAAATGCCCAGCTGCAGATCAGAACATTACAATATGTTTGTTGTCTAAAATGCCTTGCGGTCTGCCAGACAGTGCTACCTTTCTCTGTGGCCTGAGGTCAGCTAATTCATAATCATCAAATAGCAATGACTTTCTCAGGACTTGTCATTTCATATTATATAGAAATAAAGATAAGAAAGTGGATGGTATTCAGGAAGTCAGTGAGTAACGTTAATTTAATAACCACATAAAAACACACCTTTGTGCATGCATACTCTTCTGAGATTAAGATATTCAAGCAGGAAATTAAGAGAGTGGAAGAACTGTTA
This sequence comes from Mycteria americana, assembly GCF_035582795.1. Classification (NCBI taxonomy): domain Eukaryota; kingdom Metazoa; phylum Chordata; class Aves; order Ciconiiformes; family Ciconiidae; genus Mycteria; species Mycteria americana. Next base: position 167,728,786 of record NC_134366.1, read on the forward strand.
GCTTGCTGGTCAACCTTTTTCCAAGACAAGATAGTGTGTTCCTGTGTGGTTTGTCTGTTTTGAAATATTTCCATGTAAGGCAGAGGAAAAGGTTCATCTCTTCTCCTGGGATAGTCTTCATCTTTCCGACAGATCTCAGGTGGAAGATTTATAATCTTATAAAGTTAATTTATTTGCACTCTCTAATTACGTATGAGATGTGCTCAGTTTGCAAGTTAAAAGCTGGGGTGGTTTTTTTGTTGTTGCTCTTTTGCTTTTCTTTTTTTTTTTTAAGATGCTGGCTTTGCAAACTCTTCCTGGAACTGGAAAATAAACAGTATTTTCTGCTTCCAATGCCACATCTAGCTATATCAATTTCTCAGGGTGTAAAAGGAAGGTTATTTTATTGGCAAAATGGGAAGCAGGATAAACTCCTGTTTACCTTCTGTTTAGTGGCGGTGGGTTTGTAAAGCTAGCTAGAGAAAAAGCTACATCATAACACAGATACTATGAAGGTCAAAACTACTGTAATTTATGTCAGCTGCCCAGAGACACTTGCTGTTATCAGGTTATACTAACAAACATTAAAGTCCTGAAATACTTTGGTCCAAAATAGCATAACTCTGCATATGTCATTAAAAGAGATCTTATTTTGCTGCAGCTGAGCATCTGGCCCTGTGAGCTGATTTCATGTTTCCAGTTGGAGTCATTATTTCTTTGGCTGTGGGAAGATACATCCCATGTTTATGCTTAAATCAAGAATGTGAGACTACGTAGTAATATATGTAAACCCTGAGCATTATTGAACATCTTTGTGCTAAATAAATATTCTGATAGACTTGAGCAAACTCCCAAAGTCCTAGCCTAGTATTCAGTGTGATTTAATTTATGGTGTGTATTTCCCCCACTATTTTCAGCATCCTCGCTGAGGAATCTGAAGAAAACCCTGCCAGGATATATGAATTTTCAGAAATTCACATCTGGACACGGACATCACAGATTAACATTAATAAATGGCGTGGAATGTTGGCTGACTGGTGAGTTGTGACAAAGCCAACTATTTTCCTCACCTTTCTAAAAGCTGGCTTCAGTCAGCACCCTCAGTCTGCCAAGTGCGATGAGAAGAGAAAAAAATAAATCTAATTGTTATTGAAGCCTGATTCTGACATCAGTGGACATACATACAAAATACGTATTTCTCTGTCAATGCTGATTTTGTCACCAGATCGGGGCCATGAATGAAAGGGTCATAGGGTCCCTTCCAGGAGCTGAAGTTGCCCCATTGTTCATCTGGAGCTAAAGGAAGTTGGTATGTCCTTTACAAAGAAAATGTTGTGATTAATAGTGTTTTATTTGCCCTGTCTGAAATTCATAGTCCAGCCTGACCTGGGGAAATCCAGATGGTCCATTTGAAGTTTAGAGCTTGAGGGGCAGGGGACATCAGGTACATAATGACATTTTGATATTTTCACAGGGCTCTTCCCTTTATATCTGAAAAAAGAAAAATAATGTTTTACTTGCATTTATAGCTGTTTGATGGCTGTTTTACAAACTGAATAGATACCCCTGCTGAAAGCTTGACACAATGCGTGGCTCCTGCATTGCTACTCCATCTGAGGCACGTTGCTTCTTTTCTTTTAAAAGGCATGTCTCTTTAAACTAATGACTTGCAAACACGTATGGACAGGTGTACTGGTTTTGGCTGGGACAGGGTTAAATTTCTTCATAGCAGCTTGTATGGTGCTCTGTTTTGGATTTGTGATGAAACCAGTATTGATAATACAGGGATGTTTTAGCTATTGCTGAGCAGTGCTTACACAGAGTCAAGGCCTTCTCTGCTCCTCACCCCACCCCACCAGCGAGTAGGCTGGGGGTGCACAAGAAGTTGGGAGGGGACACGGCTGGGACAGCTGACCCCAGGTGACCAAAGGGCTATTCCATACCATATGACATCATGCTCAGCATACAAAGCTGGGGGAAGAAGAAGGAAGGGGGGACATTCAGAGTGATGGTGTTTGTCTACCCATGTCACCATTACATGTAATGGAGCCCTGCTTTTCTAAAGATGGCCGAACACCTGCCTGCCCATGGGAAGTAGTGAATGAATTCCTTGTGTGTGCGGCTTTTGCTTTACCTATTAAGCTGTTCTTATCTCAACCCACGAGTTTTCTCACTTTTACCCTTCTGATTCTCTTCCCCACCCCACTGGGGAGAGGGAGCGAGCGGCTGTGCGGGGCTGAGCTGCCTACTGGGGTTAAACCACAAAACCAGGTTTCTTGTGTAGGCATATCCAGATCTGTTTACAAGCAATAAGCAAGAGCAACAGCTTCCTGTGACCAAATGTCCTTAATTTTACCCATGACTCATTTGCTTTGGCAGCATCTGGAGCAGTAAACTAGCTCTATGGACACTTCAAGTGATTGATCTGAATTACAGAAAAGGCATTGGCAGAGGGGTAGAAAGAATCAGGCACTGCACCTTGCCTGATTTATGGCTGTGAAGCCAGTGCCCTCTGCAGCAGGAAGTGGAAAGATGAAGATCTACAACCGCCTGTGTTATCACCCAAGGAGTGGAGAGAGATGGCTCACATTTTATTCTAGCTGGCAGACACACAGAAAAGGTCTCTTCCCTTGCCTCCTCCCTTGCTTTGCCTTTTGATGCTACAATGACTGCAGTGACGGACCGGAGAATGCAAATGATGAAGTCTGGTGGTGACCAGAGACCCCAGCTCCTCCAAGGAAGCAGTTTCTGCATGATGGAGGTGCCACATTTTTAAAAAGATTGTAGTGCATGACATTAAGAGAAATAATAACCTATATGAAGACAAAACCCAGCATGTTGTGAATGTTGTCACAGCAATCACGATCTCTCTCATACCTGCGGAATTAGTGTCTGACCTCCCTTGGCTTCTGTGACAGCAGAGTGGATCAATTTTACCTTAGGGTAAGATTTTGCAGCAAAGCTTGAGATTTCTGCATCTTTATTTTTGTTTCAATCTTCCAGCTGATGGCATTTAGGGGTTTTGAGACCCAAAGAAGGCTATTTCTGAGGAAAGGAATGTATCTCCTTTCATATGCAGATAAATGATTTTATTATTAGAGGAAAAACCTCATGAACTGTGAAGTTTACAATTCAGATTTTTCACATTTTTACACCTATCAATATTTGCATGAAATCTGTAAAACCTCAGAAATGCTGAGACTTCAATCACAGTGAAAAACACAATGGCTATTTACAAGCTGGATTGCAACTGCCCCACTCATGGCTCATTATGGAACTGAGTGCTGCAGAAACGGCTCAGAAGTGACCAGCCAGAACTGGAGCAAGGAACTCGTCCACTCACATAAGATCCTAATTGCAGTGACTATGGGGGTGGGCTGTCCAAACAGGGAAGGCTGCTAAGGAGCACCATGAAAAAAAAATTGAAGTTTTCCTCTTTGCAAATCCATGCAGAAGATGGACAGAAGCCAGTAGCGACGTCAGATAGTAAGAAGATCATTGTGTGCATGTGCATGGGGGTGTGTGTGTGCATGTGTAGGGTGTCAGATGGTGTTGAAGGGTCTTTGTGCTAGCTGCCTTTGGGAAGAGACCTTCTCACAGGCCTCCTCTGAGTCTGGGGCTCTCCCAAGCAGTCTGTTTGCCACGTGCTACAAGCACCATTGCTGCTTTCCTTAACCCACAGCCGAGGTGCACGGAGCATCATGGCTTAGGCTGCTTGGTTGCATGTGGGACCATGGGGTGAGAGGTCCTGCAGTGCTGCCCTTTAAATGAATGAGATACCATCCTTATGGAGGGGACTGTGGAAAAGGAGCCATTTTGACATTAACTTCAGAAGTGGCAGTGTCTGGCACAATGAGCTTTATAAAATCTGTGCAGTTAATTCTTCCGTGAGACCAAAACCAGCCATAGTCTTTTTAGGGGTGAGAGAGTAAAGCCAGGGGGAAATGCATTTACTTGGTTTTAATGGAGTAGTTTTTCAATCACTTATATCTCAGCAGGCTGTAAAAGAGAAAAACAATAGTATTAAGGCACTACATGGATCTGCTGTATTACATTGACCCAAATTCTATATCTTTATAAAGCTTCAACAAATGGGAGCTCCAACAAGGAATACATTCCCCCATGTCTGTAATATTTCTCTTTTTTCCTTTTCTCGTGTTTTTGTTTGGGTTTTTTTTTTTTTTTGTCTGTGAGCGTGGCTCATTCAACAGCCAGTGAGGTAGTTATTATTAACTCAGAAGAGAGCTGAAGTAGTTTGCTGGAAAGCCTGTCTCATAGCAAATGCAAAGCAAAGGTTTAGGTGAATCAATTTGCTGTTATTATTGTGTCCTTACATGGTCTTCAGTAGAAAGCTCTGTCAAATTTACAGCCACATTTTGTATCACTTTGAAGTATTAACTACTTAATTCTACTGGTTCTGCTGCCGATGATAAACCAGATGTCTTATCATGGGCTGCGGTGTGGATTCTTACAGGTACTTATGTGCCAGCTCCTATTCATTTCCATAGGAGCTGGGTTTATCTGCTCAGCTGTAACCAGAAAATGTATATGCAGCACTTTGAGCACAAACTGCTGCCAAATTTTTTTCATTTTAACCCGCATCTTGCATTAGAGGATGTTTTTCCTTTAAATGATTTACACCTTGGACTCCTGGGATTATTAAAAAAAATAAATAAATCTTTCATTGCTCCCCTCACTTTTTCTGTTTTTTAGGTTTTTTAAATAACAAGATGCAAAGTTAGGACTACCTTTATCGTCATGCTGCTTTGTTCCACTGACTTCCATGGAACATTAAATCAGCTGAGGATCTGAAAATTTAAAAACATGACCTGAGGATACATTAACAGCCAAAAATCTCAAACAAAGATTACATTCTAGACCTGCCCCACCCCACTCTTGCCCTTTTCATGAATCTTGTTAATGGCTATTATTAATTAGAAACTAAAGTTGTTTTTTACTTAAAACATTGATATTGAACTCTTTTTAATGTTTCGCTTTGAATGAAGAATTTTCATTTAAAAAAATCACAAAAATACTAAAAATTGAACTTTCTATATTTTCCATTTTGGAAACATTTGTTACATAAAACATTACTGTTGTATTAAAAATACAAAGGCTCTATGAGCCTTTCAGCCAAGTTTTAGTAGATTTATTTTCAAATATAATATTAAATGTGAACTGTGGTCCCTTAACTCAACTTATTTGCAGCAAAGAACTGCTAGAACTTATTGGGACTGGCCTGGGGAAAGGGGATTTTTTTTTTTTCATGTGTCTTACTGTAAATGTATACAAATGTGGGGCTGGGATACACAGTAGATGGCAATGCTTTTTCCTGCTTGCTTTGCCCAGAATTAATATTCCCATATGCTCTGCACAGACAGGAGGTCAAAAATAAGTATGTCAAAAGGAGAAAAAACCATGAGATTTAGGAGATTTGTAAGTGGGCAATACTCATGTGAATTACAACCCGCTGACTCAAGACAATGCTGGACTTCTGGTGCTCAAGAAGGTTTTCAGGCTAGATCTTACTTCAAAGCTGGCCATGCTTTGTACAAGAGGTTGGAGTAGATGAATTCTAGAGGTCCCTTTACACCTAAATTATTCCTGTGGTTCTACAGTTTTGCGTCAAAGACAGTGAGGACGTCCTTTTCCAAGAGGAAGACTAAGTGCAACTTACTATGTACTTGTGAGACTTAGAAAGTTGGAGGAAAGAAAAATGCTGTTTTAAAATCAACTTTTTCCCCATATCTTGGGTCCAAAAGAGCTGACAGTTTTGATTTTGGAGCTTAAATTATATCACAGAGGCTGTTGAAAACTGCAGACTGAAATGTCAGTGTTGCTGGAATACAATAGCAATGCGCCAGTAAATATCTCTGGATTTAGCTCTCGTGTATTCTTTTTTTATTTAGTATTCCATCAATAACTTTGTTGTACATGCTTTCACACAGATAGTTCCTTTCTTTCAAGGTGGTTTAACTGCCTAGCAACCTTATAAAAATAAACTTCAGTGTTCTGTAGTAGTGGCTGAAAACAGTGTAGCTTACATTAATGTGACTGCAGTGTTTTGAGAGGTAATGACTAAAATGCCCTGGCCCTTTTTTTTTTTTTGTCAGAATTAATTCTAAGAGGATGCAATGTTTTTAAGGACTTAATGAAGTCAATTGATAAAGAATCAAGTAAAATATGGCTATTAAGTAAATCATCCTACTTAAATGGCAACTTTCAAAGACTTCAATAAGAGATGGGCGTCCGCACATTCTTTGTGCCTTTGAAAATGCTGTTTTCTTCCCAGGAGAAGTAGTAAATTGAAGCCTTCTGGAAAAAAAGAAAAACCCCAACCATAAACTGCTGTGCATTTATCTCACTCAGCCCCCAGAGATGTAGATGGCTGTTTTAGTGTGAATGACATATCCAGTCTTACAAAGATTTAAGTGTAAAACTGCAAACACTTATTACCAATTTCAGGGCTTACTACTCTGAGTAGTTCCACCCAGTAGTATTGTATTTATGATTTCCAAGCAGAAAAGATGTGCCAAGCAGTTTCTAGAAGATCATGCTTGTGTGAAAATTTGGTCTTGCAGAGGTGACTTTAGACTGTATAGGAAGATAACTCCTGAACAAGAGAGTGACTGAAGAGTGGTCATTGGTAAGCATGGAATGAGGTCAAATGAACTTAAAATTAAACACTACAGGATTTTATTGTGAATCTTGTGATTCTGAAGGCTACCAGAGGGAAATGATGCCACCTGTAAGTGGCAACTGTCATTTAAAATGTTTTATTCTCTCTCTTATGCTTGCAGAAACAAACCTCACAGCTGTGACCTGAAAAAGTGACCAAGGAGCCAAGAAGCGAAAGGTGCCCCGTGATCTGAGCCACCCTTTCAGTTTAGAGGATAGTTGGTTGACAGATGGGACTTTCAACCTATGTCTCAGAGATTGAAGTATGCACACCTTTCTTGCACTGATTGTGTATTTTTATAGTAATAATTTAATAGAAGTTTTCATGGGCAGGGGTGAGCATCAGCCTTTTTGGCAGCTGCTTCCTTCCACTGGGACTGCAGCCATGACAGTTGCCAGGCAGTCAATGAGTTAGATCATGGAAGAGAGCAGCTCCATCCGTACACTCCTCCGGCACTCCCATGGAGCAAGCTGTACATCAAATATGAGTGCTTATGTTCAGTAGAAGTGTCAGTAAGGGGTCTGTAGGCCCCTCTTAGCACCGCCAGTTCACTGTGTATTTGCAATCAGCAAGTCAGAAAGAGGTTATGCACTTTT